>NW_015630348.1:1632918-1673867 GCF_001515625.1 Sinocyclocheilus rhinocerous | reverse complement strand
TTGACTGCAATCACACACCAGTATGCAGCGATGCCTGCCTCTCACGGCAGCAGACCGCAAGACCAATTCTCACTCCGCCGATGAAGCCAGTAGTGCTGATGGCTGTTGAATACTCTACATCCTATCCATGAGACTTTCTATCTTCAATCTCTCTCTCTCTTTTTCTCCAATCTCTTCTCTTTTCTCTGCCAAGTTGGCACATGAGAGGTGGGCACCAGTGCGGAGCTAGGTTAAATATAGACATGACTAATGGCTTCTCTAAGGTACGCCAAAGAAATCACATGCCCTGATGCCCCAGCCCAGCCGTTTGTCACTCAAAAGTTGATTCGAGATGACGGGAGTTGAAGTGAGTGTCTACTGAGTGCGCAACAGACAGACAGAGAAATTAAATCAGAGGTGAGCTGTACAATTTCATCTTGGGGGGAAAACAATATGGGGTGGGATGGGAAAGGAAGTGTTTACATCTGTCTATGGCCGGTTTACTATATCCTTTAAACCATATCCTGACTAGGCGAAATGTGATACGTTTCCAAGTAATAGATCTGTCCACAAGGAAAAAAAAAAAGAAAAGAAAAGTGAATACAAAATAAAGGTCAATAATGTGACATATTTGATGTAAAAATAAATTTTGAATAAATGAGGATTGAATGTGGGCAGGGTTAAATTGGCCAAAAAAATATTTATCACGCAATATTGTATGCTTTTCCAAATAAAATAAATCTACTTGAGAAACAAAATGACAATTTACTAGCAAATATTATATATAATGTGTGTATATATAAATCTTGTTGCTAGTTGTGGTTTTTAATTGAATTTTTAATCTAATAATTAATTTAACTATATAATATAGAAAGGACAAAGTGCTTACTGCCTTATCGGAATGAAAACAAAGACAGAAGGACAAAAAGGATATAATACCTAATGGAAAATGTATGGAGCCCACAAGTATCATGTGTCTAAGTAGCCATATCCTGTAAGCATTACAATGCTTCCTGCTGTACAGTTTGCCTTATTTCAACCACATGCTTGAGACACTAGTAGAATCTCTCTCCGACATCAATCACACAGCTTCCTGTGATAAAGACCTGAAAAAAAAAATCATTATGAGGAGCACAAAAGGGCAGCGGATTCCTCGTGTATCAGTCTCGCATAAACACCCACACACAGACGGCGAGTGTTGGGGGTTGTAGCACAGGTCAGTGAGCGCACGCCTTGGCAGATCCGTGCCACCTGCTAACAGCCTGGCACAAGCACGAGAGACGTCTGCAACATGTACAGGTCAAAGGTCATCAAGGCCCCACCCTGTGCTCAGAGGACCAAGCAACAAAGCTATTCACTTTACACACATTTACATTCACCGCAGCGTAATCCATTAACCTGTCGGCAACATGTTTACGCCTTTGTATGCGGGTCCAGATTGTGAGAGTGTATGTAAGTGTGTGTGCTGTTATGCTAAAAAACATCTGTTCTGTGACTGCCATTTACTACCGATACAAGCCAAATCACCTACGGCCATTTTAGCTCTGTCCGTATGGCTTCTTGGTTTGCTCTAAACGTTGAGTTCGCAGTCTTAAAAGACCTTATGAGATCAAAATGGGAGGCATTATTGTCCATGCGCGTTAATCTGATGCTAACCTATGTACCAGCGTACAGCTAAAAATTGACAATTACACATTACCTCTCAAAAGTTAAAGAAGTAAAAATAAATTAATACTTTCATTCAGCAAAAGAAAAATTCAATTAATAAAAAGTGACATTAACGACATTTATAATGTTACAAATTATTTCCATTTCAAATAAATAATACTCTTTTGAACTATTCATCAAGAAAAAAAGTTTTCGTTTTATTTATTTATTTTTTTTATTAACTTTGATAATAATAAATTTTTTTGAGCACCACTGGAGGATTGTCTTCTGAAAATTCAGCTTTGTTATCTATATATTTAATATATAAACGTAACATATTTTTCTTATATATATACATGCATGTGTGTGTATTTATATATACATAATAAATATACTCAGTACACACACATACATTACGTAAACAAAAACGTTTATTTTGGATGTGATTAATCGTGATTAATCGTTTGGCAGCACTAATTAAAACAGAAATTAATTACTTTAAATTGTAATAATATTCCACAATATTACTATTTTTACTGCATTTGATCAAATCAATGCAGCCTTGGCGAGCATAAGGGACATCTGAATGATAGTTTATAAGAAAAAAAAATAAAAAAGACTAACAATCCTCCTAAATGTTGTCCAATAGCAAACAACACCACAAATGCACAACCGTAACCAGCAGTAATGGCTACTCAAACTCATTTAGGCTTGTGCAGGGTTTGTTTGCACTTACACATATGCATGTGTATGTGGGTGGATGTATTTATCATTACAAGCGGATGTTGTGTGCCTGTCATATTAGCATTAGTGTGTTTGCTGTTGACTTCATGTTTGCCCAGAAAGAACTAAATAATTATGCAACATGACAGTACGGACTGGCCTTTCTCAGCGGGTGACCAAGCAACAGCTTAGCAAGGTAAAGACAAAGGTAAAGACGTGCACACTGCACTGCTGCCTCTTTCTCTCTGTATCCTCACTGTGAAATTAAAAACAGATCTGTAGACACAGCGAACAGCAAGTGCCTTATGAGGCAGAAGAGCAGAGCAGTGAGGCAGAACGCTAAATGTGCCATAAACACATACCATGCAAATCTCTGTAACATCATTGGACTAAAATTCTCTTAATGGCTATATGCAAAGTAAAGTCTGTTTTTTTTCCCTCAAATTTAGAGATAGCAAATGCATAAAAGGGATTAAACTCTGTTGACTGTGCACATGAAGGGGTTGATTGGATTTCATGTTCGTTTTTACGATTATGAGGCTAATTTCTGTCCACGCAGCCGAGCGCATCTGCGTGTGTGTATTTGTCTGAGCGAGTAGTTGAGCGTGCGCGAGCTAGTTTATTCATCCGCTGTCAGGACCTATAAAGATGGACGCTGTCAGCGTATGTGTGGAGAGCGAGTATGTGTGTGCGCGCAGGAGGGGGACAGCCAGGCGTAATTTCAGCAGATGTTGCCTGACAATGCCAGGGTGTGTAGATGGGCCTCTAGGGAGGAGAGAAGTGGAGTAGCAGTCGGATTCTGCAGTTACACATTGCAGTCACCACACCTCGCCCAGAAACAATGACAGCCCACAAGAGTAAAGTGACAGGGGAGAGAACAAGAGAGAGGGAGATAAAGAGAAACGTTTTATGCACCGCTTGGGCCTTTATCAACCTGAGAAAGACCCCAGAGGACAACTTTATATGCTCAGTTCATAGCTCAGAAGACCAAGGAGGTTAGCTTTGTCTCAAATGCAACATAATCCCAACATATATCCTTAGTAAGAATAAACCAGAAAATAAATAAATAAATAAATCACACTGTGGAAATAAGAAAGAATTAAATAAAGAAATATATATTTACAAAAATTTAAAAATGCAAATTAAATTTATAACCATTACACCAGGCTTCAATGTCACATGATCCTTCAGAAATCATTCTAGTATGCTGATTTGGTGGTCAAGAAACTTTTTGTGGCTTTATTCTACTACCATTAGAAATATTTTTATTCAGCACAGACGCATTAAAATATAAAAAAATAACAAGATATCTACAACATAAGATTTTTTATTTCAAATAAATGCTGTTCTTTTGAATTTTCTTAATTATTCCCATCCTTTGATATCTGCAGCTTCCAGTTTTGATGGTCTTAACTGATTCAATAATGGTCTCCCAGCCTGATCAAGCTGGTGTTAATCTTGTTTTTGCAGGCCAGACCATCTGAAAAGTTCCTTTAAAACAGGCCAACAGACAATCTTAGGCTGGTTTAGGTGATTTTACTAGGTAAGTAAGAGTATCCACATTAATTAGTTCTACAGAATAGCTCAGAAAATTCCAAGTGTACAACAATAAATGTTTGAGTTCAAATTGAGACTTGCCAAACCTGATCACAGTTTGAAACATTTATAAGACCTCTAGAGGAAATATGTGTGTGATTACCGGGTTTTCTGTCCATTGAAATTGCAAAATGATTACTTTCTAACTTTTGGTTAGAAATCTGGCATCTCCATTGATCTCTAGCCAAACTGCCCTGAAGGCTAACCGGAAACATTTCCCAATTAGCATGTCCTAACACACTAATCACTAATCAGAGACCATTAAAATAATTGTACACATATGCCCCGAGAGAGCCATATGGCTGCATATGAGGCCTCCATCCCAACCGAGCAACAATTGACAGTCGGCAAGTTCTTTAACATTGACCACAGAGCTGAACTTTGCTAATACTTATTAGATCAGCTCAGATAATCTAGATAATGGAGCTAAATGAGAGCTAATGTGTTCGACCTTGATGTCGGGTTAGTGAGAGCCCAGAGACAGGCTCCTTAATGAGAGAGGCTCTGACAGGGAACGTCAGAGTTCCACATAGAGGAACCTTTGTGTTCCCGCTCACCTTTGTGCATGCGTGTCCCCTTATCTTTCCCCCGAAAGCTGGAAGGGCTTGCACATGTGCCTTTGCAGTGATTCTCAAACACACAAGCAAGGCTAGAGTAATTTTCCTTCGCTGAGTGATTTGTACTCTCAGGAATTCACTGATTACAAAGAGGTAAAATCACTCCTTTGTGTGTGCGTCAAAATGGCCATCTACCTGTCTGCCACTGTTGTCCCAGATTTAAGCCCACAGGACGGGCGATGCATCCTGTGAAACAAGCACAGCAGTAACATGGAGGCGCTAAGGGGCCAAAATTTTAAGCAATGTAGTAAGTGACATCTTCATGGTATTATGCCATTTAAAATTTAGGAGTACAACACAACAAGCCTAAAAAACAAAACAAAAAAAAAAAACATGTTATGAAAAGCCCTGGCAGCTAATTAGATTACAACAGTGTGTCATGGGCCAACACAAACAAAAAGACAAGCTTAGTTATGTGTCTCATTAGGTTCACACCTCAAACACTATTGAGAAGTGAAGTAACAGAGCTATCCACAACTCGTTCCGTCCTTTCTTTCCTCAACAAAACTTGCAAACCTCAAAAGGCAGAAATTCTACTTTCCTTCCTTCCATCTCAAACTTTTCCTCTCGGTAAAACTCAGGGAATGGCATTGCACTGACACAGATGCCATGTGTCACTTCCTTCCACTTCTTTTCTTTCTTCCTCCCCTCAACAAAACCTGAAGGAAAGCTCAAAACACAAGAAATGTCACTGTCACTTCCTTCCTTTCTTCCATCTATCCTTCCTTCTTCCCTTCCTACAACAAAACTCAAAAGAATGGGTGCAGTGACAGAAATGACCAGTTCCACAGTGGCTGTGAAAGCCCATTTCTGCCACATAGGGGGGAAAAAACATATTGAGATAATTAGTCATAATTATGACGTAACTATTTTTGTCATAATTTAGACTTTTATCTCATAATTGACTTGCATAATCTCATGTGCCTTAGTATTTCATAATTCCGACTTGACGTTTTATCATTCGTCATAATGTTTATTTCCATTTCGACATTCATCCATAAATCTCAGTTTAAGTCAATTTGAATTTGTCATCTCATAATTACGACTTAGTATCTCAATTTTAACTTTGTACATCATGATTATGATTTACCAAGTCATGGCTTTTTCCTATGTAGCAGAAATATGCACAAGTATTGCAAAGCATGTAAAATCAGTGTGCAAAGAGCATGTGCAATTTAGTGGCATCACTCCAAACGGTGCAATTTCCCCCGCGAAATGCACACAAAAGATGCTATCAGTCTGGGGCTTCTTGCAGGAGTTATACAAAGCAAAGCTAATGATTCTCCATCTTATCTATGTGTCAAGAAAAGACAAGTCAAGGTGGGAGAAGGGAGGAAAAATGGCCATCATCACAATTAACAGCGCTTTATTTTGATTAGCCTTGCATTGTCAACGACAACACCTGAATAATGCAAATAAAGCTGGGTGTTTAATATTCCTTTGAAACTATTTTGTTTTTCTCTTTTTCCCTTCAGCTATATTCTCTCCAGATGAGTCACGATTATTACTGGCGAGTTTGTTCCGCCTGTTTAACCGCTAAGCAATGGTAGGCACTTATTTATTTAAAGGAGAGAAAGGTGGACAGACTGCTGAGATAAAGATACTACTGAAGCCATGGACTGCTAAAGGGTGACTTGCAGCTGATGTACCGCAGCCTGGACCACAGAACTGTTTTGCATAATTGACTTCACACTTCACAAAATAAGATTCTCGCTCTGTAACAGTCACAAGACCACACCACACGAGACAGAGGAAAAAGAGACACAACTTAGAAGAAATGGACAGCTTCTTGTTTTATCTTCCAACTCCTGTTTTCCTAAACCATGGAAACATAAAAGGACCGACATCCACTCAAAATGACATTCACTAATTCGCAATCACGCTCCGACTGAAGTTTCTATTGCCGGGAGAAACGAGTGGAAGCTAGAAAAGCATGCAAAGCTAAAACTCTTTTAACGAATTTAAAAATATGAATGATAACTTTGCTGCCTTGTTAATACCGTTATGCTATATTTTGCATGATATTCCATACCGAACAACGTATAGAAATGAAATGCTATGCATATATACATATAGGAATTGTTTTAAGGCTGCATTATCCCCTTCTTTGGATTTCTGTCATTGAGAGGAAAACACAGGGACAATGACAAACTTAAGGTACAGTAGAGTCTAATATTCAATACAAGTGGATTTTCATGAAAAAATGATAAAGTGGACAGCACTAACCAATGACAGGAGGGAATGTGACCAAATGAATGAATAAATGGCCTGTTTCTTCCATTAGCATGATGCACCATCAACTGAGTACATGGAAGAATGGTGTGAAATGACAGATTTGTTTTTGTTTTTTTCGAACACCATTATCTATGATCCCTCCCAGTCTGTCTTTCTCCCTGTCTCCCCCCACCTGCACTCAGAACAGTCTGTGAGTCAGCATACAACACACACTGGTCAGTCCGTTGCCATGGTGATGGTGCAAGCTGAGGGCAAAATCGACAGCTTTTAAGAAGCGCAGATGCTGCTAGAATTTAAATGGCTGGCAGTGGCAGGAAAGGCTGCATGTGTATGTGTGTGTGGTGTGTGTGTCTTTTTTGGGGCCCAGATTAGCTGCCGGCATACAAGGAGCCAATCGAATAGTACAAAAAAACCTAACAAGACCTCTGACAACCATCCCTTGATCCCATTCCTCAAATCTAAGGATGGGACCCAAAGAAGGGCTTTGATTGAAATGACCTGTACAAAACACCTTACTTTCCTCTAGGGTCATTCGGATACGCCAAGTCTACACTGCTCAAATCCTCTTAGAACATGATTTTGTCCCTGTGACGTGCAGCATGAATGAGAAAAACAAAAACACACATGAAATACAACAAAAAAAAATGAATGCATTTGTAAAGCTCAGTGACTCTGTGTTTGGCTCGATCCCAGAGGAGCAATGCTGTAAATGTGTCATATTAATTGTGTTAAGACATGGATCACATAAGACTGACATTATTGCATGAATACTATAAAACTATACTTGCTGAATAGTAAAGAAAAATCAATCCATGTGTCTAGCTATCAACTTAGGGAGCTTGAAATAATAGCTGCGGTAATGCAAGCTCATCGACCTGTGCTCACTGGTACCGAGAGAATTTCAAATAGTTTTTGAAGTAGACATTTTTATGGTGTCGGTTAGTAAATAAAAAGTGAATGTTTACTGGTAAAATGGGATATATAGAAAGGGCAATGTCATAAATAAATATGGGAATATGGAAATTAAATACTGTACCTTAAGAATTAATGTCCCCTGGTGAGTAATTTCAATGCACTGTTTCTGTTTAACATTAAATCCACAATGTAACACCTTCACAAAAGTTTTATTGAAAGCCAACTTGCTTTACTTGTAAAAAATACAAAATACAAATTGCAAATCAACAGAAACAAAATAACACATAACAGAAATTAAACACAAATGGGGATGTCTGCAGCTTTAAATACAGCTCCACAGATGATACACACTCCACACAGAACGCAAAGGGTCGTATACAACTTGCATGCGTATGCTGCATTGTGTGTAAACTAGCCGCTCCTGCCGGACATCCTTTCAACATTGCATCTTTCCAGCATAACAACACACGTTATTATTGCTTTAAATATAAACACATCTCAATTACAACCAGACTTCAAATGTACAAAATGGAGGATGGAGCCACTATCAAAGCAGCTGAGATCTCAAGATATATCTGGTTGGTTCTATTTACACATCTGGTATTAAGAAAGGTTTGGTTTGTTAAGAACGGATTAAGCAAATTCTTCTATATAAAGCTATTTAGGTTGTTCATCGCCATTCCACAACAGAACAAAACCCATCATAAGGGATGAACACACACACACACACACACACACACACACACACGCAACATCACATATAGCTGGTTATTAACATTCACATTATACAACTTGCATAACAAAAAACCTTTTTCAATGATTGTCTCCAAAGGTTTGCTAACACAGTCCAAGAAAAATGGTACTCATTTTTGGTTTTCTTGCTCAGTACTAGAGAAAAGTATTAGAGAAAAGTGATAGAGTTTTAATGTCAAGTAGCTTGCTATTTACAGTGAACGTGACATTTTTCACAGCCTGGTCGAAAATCCCGCAGTTAATAATTCAACAATGTTCGATGGCACACTCTGACGTCTGAAGCTGATTATTAATCTACATTAAGCCAATCCACTTAGTTGTGTACATAACAAAAAGAAGGCACTCTTTGCATGCACGATCAATGAAGCTTGAGAAAGAATAGGGGAATTGCCCGCCATTAATCTGTAAAAATAACCCACTTCAACTCCAACTAAACAGGGTCCAAATAATTAAAGACATTTTTTAATGCCCGCCAAAATGTGCCATGGAAACATTCAAATATGTTGAGCTTACTTGTCCGACCTTCCTGCGTATTTTAACTTACTCAGTGCACAGTTTTCTTTATGAAGAAGAAAAAAATGCTTTTTAGAATCATTTTGACACATTAACAATTGTGCAATTACCTAAAGCTAGCCTAACAAAAGACATCAAAGCAATAACGGCTATTATTTGTTGTCTTTCAGAGCAAAAAATAAGGCACATCTCTCTGGTCTAAAGGTTATTATATCACAACTGTGTTTCAAAGGTTTTTGAAAGCAGTTCTGTTCATCTTTTGAGGGGCAGCAAATAAACACTGTCCAGCTGAAAATGACCCTCTCAAAGAAAATGGAAATAAGACTTATAGGATTGTCTAAGAATAGGATTGTCTCCTTCATGTAAATAAGTAGTAATTAAATTAAGTCCTTCAGAGCATAAATGATACTACAGAATTGAAGAAGAAGAAAAATAAAACAAAAATCTTTCAATCAAATGATGTGCATGGGGTTTGTGATCAGTGCAGCTTTGGTTTGACATTCATTCAGTTCCAGCACCTAATACATGCCCTTAGTCCACACCATGTTGCTGTGATACCCGTTGCTGTGATACCCTGTGCTGTGGTACCCTGGGCTGGGGTACCCTGGGCTTTGGTACCCTGTTCTGTGGTACCCTGCCATGCTTTCGAAGTCGTCTCCTACCTGTTTGGTGCTATATTTTGAAGAGTTGGCCTTGTAGCTGTAATCCGAATACTGGTCTGAGCCTGTTGAGTTGTTGTCCCCGGTTCCTACAAAGGTGTTGGTGGCCGGCAGGTCCTGCACTGCCTGGTGTTTCTTTGAGGCAGAAGGTGACTGAGGTTGAAGCTGAATGGATGGCAGAGGAGAATTAGACCGATAGTGTCGCCCCAGGTCTGGGCTCCCAGGGGGATAGTTGAGCGGCAGGTGAATCCTAGGGCTATCGTTGACGCTATCATTCATGAGGTTGAACTTTAGGCCTTTCTGGAGACTCCCCCCCTCATCCTCCTCAGATGGGTTGGCAGGCTTTGGAGCTTTGCTTTTCTTTGCCTTCTTGTTCTTGTTGCTCTTAGGTCCTGGTTTGGGGGCATAGAGGTCTTTGGTCTCCTTCTTGCCTGCCTGGTAGCCACTTTTATTCTCCTTCAGCACGACATGCCTGATGATCATAGCCACTGCAATGATTAGAACGACCACACAAAAGCCACCCAAGACTGCAAAAATAATGCTACTTTGCTGGTCTCGAGAATAATCGGGATCTCCTGCAATGTCCATTTCAAGTGGCGTATAAAGACTGTGTCCAACAAGTCCTTCGACGTGGGAGACATTGCCGATGGTCTCATTGACATAAATGTGAACCAGTGCGGTCGTATGGCGTGGTGGCGCGCCTTTGTCCTTAACTTTTACTACCAGACGGTGGAGACCAATGTGTTTGGATGTGAACTCTTTAGCCAACGTAATCTCACCTTCTGAAGAGATGCGGAATAAGCCATGCGGGTTGCCCCCTACAATACTGAACTCCAGCTCCGAATTTAAACCGATGTCCATGTCCTCCGCCTCAACACGTTCTACGTGGGTTTCTGGGCTGGTGCGGGGATCCAAGAACTTGTATGAAGAGTTTGAAGGCTTGGTGACATATGGAGAATTGTCATTCTCATCAAGAACATTAATGGTAATGCCAACATAGGAGGAACGTGGTGGATCACCTCCGTCAACAGCTTTAAGTCGGAAACTGTAGGTGCTCTCCTTTTCTCTGTCGAAGGAAATAGTCGAAAGTATAGTGTACGTTCCATTTTGAATCATAAACTTGCCATTGTCTGGTTCTACAGAGAGTTCAACATGAGCATTGTTGCCCTCGTCACGATCGTTGACTGTTACCATTCCAACGGGACTAAGGGGTGGCATGTTTTCTTGGACTGAAAAGCTGTAACCACTGAGCATAAATTTAGGGTCATTGTCGTTCCTGTCGAGCACCTTAACAACAACAGTGGCAGTTCCTCTCAAGCTTGGTACACCTTTATCAGCTGCTGCGACTAGAAATTGATAGTGATCTAATTGTTCACGGTCCAACTGGCTCATGACACGCACTTCTCCTGTGTTAGGGTTAATTTCAAATAGCCCCTCGGGGACTGATCCACCAGCAATACTGTATGTCAGCTCCGCATTAGTCCCACTGTCGGCATCCGTGGCTACCACATCAAGAACCTTGTCACCTGGCTGGTTCTCCTCAGCAACTTCTACCTCATACAAAGAGGGCGAAAAGACCGGGGAGTTGTCATTCATGTCTGTCACTTGCACCTTCAGGGAATTTGTGCTGGATAGTGCAGGGTTGCCAGAGTCCACTGCCACAATTTCAATCCTGTAGTCTTTGATCCGCTCATAGTCCAGCAGCATGGTTGTCTGGAGGAAGTATTTCCTCTTGCGGTCGTTGCCTGTTTCACTAGCTGAACGCAGCTGGAATGGGACATCCCCTGCCACCACACAGGTTACAACTGCATTTTCACCTTCATCACGATCTGATACCTCCACCAGAGCCACAGCTGTGCCTACAGGCATGTCCTCCGATATGTTAGCAACACCATCTTCATGCGTCACAAGGCCAATGCCCCGGATTCTGATTGAGGGTGCATTGTCATTCAGGTCCTTCACTGTAATAGTCACAAGGGCTTTGGAGCTCTTTGATTGTGGACCATTGTCTTTAGCTTGGACGTAGAACTTGAGCATGCTGATATCTTCACGATCCACCAAGCCTTTGACGAAAATGGTGCCTGTGTTGCGGTCAATGCTAAGGAGCCTCTGGACAATTGGTGATGCCTGGTGGAGGCTGTAGGTCACCTCTCCATTGGGTCCCATGTCAGAGTCATTGGCCTTCACCTAAATCAACACAACACAAAATTAAACTAAGCAAAGCACTGAAACATTAATTTACAAAATAATCACAGGTTTATACATCAATGTCAAAACAGAAGTTAAAATGCTTGGCCAGGACCATCAAAAATGGATAAAGATCATTGTAAGTAGCAATGAATTAGCATGCCAAAAATATGCTTTACACACTTTAAAAAAGACCCTAAGCTCATCCAAGAAATACATCAGACTAATTAATAAATTAACTGAATTTTCTTGGAATTTAAAATAAAGCACAGCTCATTTGATTCCAGAAATCAGCTTGCTCTTTCACTAATTAGTAATACCATAATGCTGTTATTATTCAATTTTCAGTACATAAGGAGAGAAATGAGAAATGCACTTACTCGGAAGGGTTAAATATGATTGGGTTGTGTTTTGTGTCAAGTTAAATTCTCCAAAATTAGCTGTATTTTGATAGATTAAGTTAATTTGAGACATCACTTAAGTTACTCAGTCTTGGCAGAGATTTCTATAAATTTTACTGGTCTATCGTGAACCTGGGAATAATTTTAAACAGCTCTAAATCAAAATGTGGCTTGATTAAAGCTTTCAAACAATCAAGATTCCCTTGTTCCTGCTACATCCTCTCCTCTTTTCGTCCTTGGCTGTGTATGAAACATGCATGGTGTTTCAGTCCATGTATTACAGCGAACAGCCTTAATCTGAAGCAGTCATAAGATTATTCATGGTGCTTAAGTTATTATTGCTCTATATGAGTCACTCCATTTCATCCTCCATGCAAACTGGGAATTCATTTCATTTAATGTATTTGAAGAGCATTTCTCTGAACAAGCTGAAACACTCCATCAACATTTATAACCCTCTGAAATCACAAAATTAAGCTGTTTTAATACCACTACTGCTTATTTACTTTGGCTTCAAAGGATGCTTATGAGGACTGAGAGGAAAATAAAATCTTATGACATGCTCTTTGAATACAACTTGGTTGCAAAGATTAATTGTTGACTGAGAGATTAACAGTCATTAATAAAAAATTTTTGCCTGGACACTTGCCTCAGATTGATCTTGGAAAGCTTCCAGCCTTCAAGGCTATCCTAATCTTAGCAGTGCTTTCTTTTCCACAACAATTCAACATGTAATTCTCACCGCCAGTCAATACCTCTCTCCTGTTTTGTAAAGCTTGTATTTAAAGGGACCATGAGGGATCAATCGATTGCCTGTGAAAATATGATTTGGCTTTCCCATTTTTTCCGCTTTAACCCTGTTGTGTGGGAACAGAGGCTAAAGCCCATCGGGATAACTGAGACTTCCATTTACAAGAGCTTGTCAGGTTCTGTATGTGGGGTTTGAGTGCACTTCTATTGCCATGCTGTCAAATCAGCTCCATTACTTATTGCTCAATCTAAAGGTTTATCATAGCATATACTTGCTTACAGGTGAGTTTATTGAGACACTTGTGTCATGACATATTTACTTCATTCATATTTTATATAATAAACATTAAATATACATAAATAGTCACTGTATAAAAGTATTAAATTAAAATATAATAATAATTATAATAATAATTTATTATGAATTCAGCAGACACATTCATGCAACGTGAAATACAATGCATTCAAAGCATATATAATTTTCCAGACTTTAGCTTTAAATTACATTTGTTTAGTTTTAGATAGAAAGTATGACGTAAAAAAATAGATTACTTACTTGTAGAACAGAATGACCCACTGGGCTGTTTTCGGGGAGCTCACCCTCATAATGTGACTTCTCAAATTTGGGCACGTTGTCATTGGCATCTGTAATGGTGATCCTGAGCAGGGCGCTACTCTGGCGGGGTGGAGAGCCACCATCGACCACTTTTATGTTGAGGTCATATGAATCTCGCTGCTCTCTATCCAGGTTTCCCAATACAATGAGCTGTGGCAATTTCTCATCTGAGTCTTGCGCCACCTGCAGGCTGAAAAGGTTGGCAGCTTCAGGGCCAGTTGTTAGCGCATAATCGGCAATGCCATTGCTTCCAGAATCCTTGTCAGTGGCCACAGGTATGGCAAAAAGCGCACCGACGTGCGTGTTCTCCGGGATCGACAATGTCAAGACGGGTGAAGAGAACTGTGGAGTGTTGTCATTCTCATCCAAGATCTCGATGCGGCCTTCGATGAGTCGAGGTCCTGTGCCTTTCATCAGGTCTGTAATAGATACCTCAAATTCTAAGAAACAAGGATCGCCCTCGAAAAGGTTGCGACAGTCCTTGAGAGTCTCACGATCGATCGGGGTCTCTGTGGTGTAGATATCCCCTGTTTTGCCATCCACACGGAGGTAAGGAGCGCCCACCTCAAGCTTGTAAAGGTGACCAGTGTCTGGCAGGCCCTGGTCAGATGCCAAGCTGCCAATCAGTGTGTTAGGCGGCTGCTCCTCAGTCACCTGGTAGATGATGGTGCTGACAACATTTGCAGAGCAACAGAGGAGAAGGAAAATCCACACTAGCATGGCACTCCACCGTGACCACATTGCATTGGCACTCTGGCACATCATCAGTCTGTTGCTGCAAAAGATCAAGCAAACAAACAAATAAGATTAGAGAAACATTCATTCTTCAGACATAATCCTTCAAAGTCTCTGACAGTGCCAAAAAGCCTGTAAAGCGACGGCAGCCACAGAGTTTTATGGTACTGATTCCCTGGGATTTATGATTGATCGCCCCTTCATGTGTTGTAAACCTCTCCTTTTTAGAGGCAGTAAATGTGTCACAAACAGTTACTTGTGTTTGACCTTCATTCTGCAAACTTCACGTCATGTCTAATTCATAAAGACAACATATGTCCATATTCCTGAGAGATGCATTGGCTGACTGACCCTACGAGAGGAGGAAGCTAGCAGACAAGTGATGTCCATTCAAATAATGCTGTTACTCTGCTTGATCTACCTTTTACAAGCTATTGATAAACTGTCTCAGCTCTCATTTCTAGAACCATGCCTGGGGTCAATGAAAACGTGAAATCCATCAAAATCAACCATAAGACTATTTTTCCCCGAGGCGTATGCATTATTTCAGCCAAAACCAAATAACATTTATATATCTAAAATCATATATCAAAAAATCTTAGGCAGTACAAATCTTAGGCCCATATTACTTTCAGCTTATAGAAATAAATCTGTTCTTCATTTTTTTTAATTGTTAGATATTTTAGTTACCTTAGGTCAATTCGTCCTTTTTCTAAAAGCTGTAATTTATACCGTAATAAGATTAAATCCCAAAACACAGTAAAACCCGGGGGGCAAAACAATAAAACAATTAACTAAAATAATTCATAAAATTAAATAGGCCTATAAAACCAAATATCTGGTGGTAAATCTTTGGTTTTATATTTATTTTATTATTAAATAATTATTGTATTATTATTTTCAAAAAGTTTCCAGCCCGCTTCCTTCACACACATCTCACTGTTTCTTGGAGTGTTTCTTGCCCACTTCCTTCGCAAACGTCTCGTCTTCTCACTGTGTTCTTCTTCTAACTCATATTTTACACAAATGTTTTACTCTGCAGATAAACAGGGTGTGCAAAGAGACAGAATAGTAGACAGACAAAGAAAGACCACCACTATTTTAGGACCATAGGGGGAAAAACAAAAATGATTTAAAAAAAGAGAAATGAAACCAAAATCATGGTTTCTTGAAAACAGTATCACATGTGAATCTTCCCTTTCATGTCTTTAAGTTATTGAACACATGGTAGAAGAGTGTGGTTTTCTAATCTTCCAATGGCCACTTCAGCTGATAGCTATTCACAGCAAATGGCTCCCAATTTGTTGCAACATCACACAACCACGGAGAGGTGAGAGACGGGCTATAGAGGGTGTCTTGACAACAGCCCCCTCCTGCCACTTTACCAAACATTAACAACCTCAGCGTGAGGTACTGCAAAAGAACACGAAAAAGAACAATCAAATAAATAAATCAGATTCCGTTAATCCATCACGTTTAAGGTCATGTTACTTTGATGTTTCCCGTTGTGGTAATTGCAGACCCCTGTAACATATGTGGAATGTTATCCCACCATGCTCCCCATGGCTAATGAGGCAGAGCTGCTAGATTACTGTCCAGAGGAGACAGACACCTTAACTCGACCCAGCGGTGAACCAATGGGGATGTGAGAGCGCTGCCACCAGTTACATTCTGCCTGTGAATACCAAACCTAAAGAATCAAAATCAGTCTTTAAATGTCACCTTCCATGAGGTTGGAAAAAATATCATTGCATAACTTTGTTAAAAACCACAAATATACAAAGAAAAATGACTGTCAGCATATTGGTGCAGCCATTTGGTGACTAATAGGAAGTGGCTTCTTCCATACACTCATCAGTATTGATTGGTTGTAGTAGTTTAGTGCATGTACCATTCAATATTTTTCCATTAGCAGACACATGACAGCGAGCCTTTCACAAACACATTACCAAAGCATGTGTGGTTAGAGCATCAAAAACGGCTAAGGTAACTGCAACAAGCACACGCTCCTCTATACGCTCCACTAAAGGCAGTTTTAATATACACAAATTAGACACCAGTGACTACAAACACACTCACACAACTGCAGCCACAAGGCAACGACACTGTAGGGAGAACAATGCACTAATGAGGCTGAAATTAATGGTGGGATGTGTGACCCTGATCACACATATGATGAGAGCTTGACTCGTTTCTTACTAATTTCACAGTTCTAATTCTGAATCTGTCGAGACAGACGACTCTGGCACACTTTCATGCGGCTAATTAAACAGCGCAGACCGCAATGGAGGCTGGAGAGGTGAAAAATACCTCACCTTTAAAACAACCTATCTCTCATTGTGGTTTCGAATGACCATCTTATGGAGGTGGCATTTCACAGTGATGTGTCAGAGTCTCTGCTGAAGGTGCGTGTTGAATTTTGTACCATGTGTTGATGAAGAAAAAGGTCAATGTAAAAAAGCAGGGCAGGGACTTCAAAAGCACAGGGTCAAAAATGGTGCTAAAATGCTATTTGTTTAAACAAAAAGGACAAGAACTATATATAAACTAAACCAAAACATCCCATCTTTATCGTGCGCTGGAAAAGTCAATAAAGCTCAAAAACATTCTCGCAACATGAAAAGCGTGTGAATCTGTTTGTTGCGATGAAGGGTTTAAGAAGTTCTCATGACATTCACTCTCCAGGGCCCAGCATAAAGAGTCTGTGTTAAGGGTCACTGTACGCTGGGAACCCCAATGTGGGCCGTAGGCATCCTTTCCCACACTCTTCTCTGAATGTGAGCACGCGTGTGCACATATGTATGCGCCGTACATCTGTGGGTGTGTAAAAGTTACACACAAGATCTAAAAACAACCACAGCAAAGGAATGTCAGCGAGTGTTTGCGAGCACAAACTAGGGAAAATGGAAAATGTTAGAGAAAACATGAAGGTCATGAAAAAAAAGAAAACAACTGAACGTGTTTGAGTATATGAAATTTAAGGGTGGCAATGGCTCTGGCTTTTGGCTAAGAACTCTTCTTTGTAATGGAAATGCATAAGTGCATATGAGTGGCGTGCCTTAACGACAGCAACATTTACAAGACACAGGAGGCCCTAACAGAGTCAAATCAAGCACTGCTACATAGCAGACAGCTTTCCTTTCAGTTGCAGAGAGTTCGCACTTAGCTTTCACACAGGTACACAAAAAGCCTAGCCATTACAATGACAATAGGCCGTCGGTGGGGCTTTTCTTCACCTCCGAGCTTTGATCGTCATCATTACATGGTCAGAGAGGCGATTTATGACAGGCCCTAAATCAACACGCACCGTCCACCTCTCTAATAACGTCTTCAAATGCGCCATTGTCGAGCCGCAGCTAAGATCTCCTCGCAGGGAGACAGGCGTCGCCAGAGTGCGGTATTTATGACTACTGTCATAATCCTGTGAGAATTTATGCTCGGCTCTCAGGCTGTGTAGCCTAATTCATATTGTACTGCTGTGTATAAGCTGGATGTCATTAATTTAATCAATAGCTGTGAGTGCAAAGGAAGGCGTGAATCGGCGTTCCCCCTATGGAGTCTAACTGTCGGCTCTTTACAGATTATTCACAGTACATTTGGCCAGAATTTTCGGGGAACGCGGTTCCCCTCTCATTTCCTGTCCGCAAAAACCACATTATGTTCATTTCACACCTGGTCTCTTGTAACAACACCTCCTACATCTCTCTGTCTTCCTCTTTCATACGCACACCGTCCTTTTATGCCCTACCGTGCCCTCTCAGAGACGTGCTCATATATATACTGTCCATTGTGTTGTTGCGCAGGGGGAGGTTAACAGATTTAACAGGCTAATTACTATTCTAAAGCCTCCCCCGCTGACATGCTTTAAAATTGCTGTATGATTTTCTCTCTCCCTCACTCTCACGGTCTCGCTCTCCTTCTTTCTTCTTTAGAGACTTGTAACAAGGAATTCATCATTGTACCAACGCTCACCCTTCCTCTGCCAGCAAAAAAACCCCATGGGAATATGAGGATGGCATACCTCTGCCAAGAACCCCCCCCATCAGGTGGCATCCAGCTCAGCATGAAACAGCAAGGTGATTCTAGGGAAAATAAAGCAATAAAAGCATTTATGTAACCAACGTGGCAGGAGTCGGATTCCTGGATGAGGCACAGCGGTGGCACTGCGTCATGGCAACGCACTCAGTCAATGATTGTTCTAACCCCTCCCCATCCCGGTTTCAACACGATAATTAAAGAATTAATTTAAAGCGGTGACATTTATGAGGGTTCAGGAGTCAGCTCTTGTCTGAAGCCAGGAGAATGATTGACTCAGAAGGAAGTGTGAGTGCAGCATCTGTCCTAGGTTAATGGTTAACTCATCCGGCTCAACTGACATTTTAGTGCGCACCTGAAGTGCGTATTCGAAAAATATAGCATAAAAGCCGAAGATTTATTTGCTTACTGTTACACGAGGTAAGCCGATAGACTAACCAATTGAATAATGTTGCTGATTAATCAGCAAGGAGATCGAAAAAGTGTGTAGTGACCTGTGAATAAAACGCATTCATACGCGCTCATTCTCATGAAGACCACGAAAACGAATCCTCCTGAAACCACATAAATGAGATAAAATGAAGTAGTTCAGCAGGCGATAAACACTAACCAACCACATTCTAAACAGTGAGTGTGTCAAGACTTTGATGCCAGCGCCCACAGCCAATGAGTTGAGTTCATATGAGCTTTTGTCCTCGGCTGCAGCCATCTAGGCTCTACGGGCCACCAGCTCCACGGTGTTCAGTGACCCGTTCAGGATGGGTGGTCCAAGGCCCCCCTCCCTAGCCAAGTGCGAGGCACAGAGGATTACTTTAATTATTTCATTCAGCCATTGCGGGGCCAGATTAGTCTGCACCCGCTTTCAGATGAGATGAACTGCTGCCCCGCTGCTGTCTACCAAGGCTGGCACACAAACTCTCACACACATTACACACGGCTAAACACACACATAAACATATACACACACACACTGACAGACAAAGACGGGAGGACTGCTGCTAATATTATGGGTTAAACAGACCAGGTGCAAGGAGAGGATAAAATTAATAAAATTGTAATACAATTAGCAAAATAGGCATAATATTTTTACTTAATGTATATGTATTTATTTTGAAACTATGTCAAAATGGGAAAATAATGAGGAACGGTGAAGCTCAACACTAGGTTATAGCTTGCTATTAATCAAAAAGATAAAAAGAAAAAGAAAAAGAAAAAAACGATGACAGTAAAGACTAGAAACTCTTCAAGCATGCATCTTGTAACCTTTGAGTTTTACCGTTCAATTGGGGACAGTACAGTGTATATTGTTGCCTACTTCACTACCACTCTGTCCAGCTTCCCTTCATTTACAGTCAAATCTACATGTAATTTGTAATAAGTGCCAAATTAAAAACATTTACAGGAGGTCACTTGGAATAAGTGAGGTAGCCACACTTTAATCTCAATGAAAACATCAAGCTTAAATGTGCAAGCATAATCTCGGCTTTCTAGAATGTTGAAGTTTCGGTTCATTCAAGCGATCACCTTAAATGTGTCTCTCAGTGTGTGCGTGAGGAGTCTCATTTCTTCCCGTTTCGCTGGACTCTCGTACTCAGTGTGGAGCGTTTACGCCCATCAAGTTTACTAAGGGCTGGCTATAATGAGGAGACACGTTGTATCATGATCAAATGCCCGATATGAGCGAATTATTCGATGTCTTTCAACTTTTTAAAGGGACATTGTATAGAAGACTAGCAGGACGCAATTAGTTGAGCCTGACAGGGCACATACGTCCAAACGCCAACTATAACACAACTAAAAGGGGTCTTAATCAAAACATTAAAGTTCTTGTTATATATATTTCGAAACGCAAATCTATAATAAACTGATAAAACATGATAGCATTTATGTTTTGTCAACGTACCGTCCGAAAGGCTCAGCGGTCTGCTGTTGCTATGGTTTCCTCCTCAGACAACGCGATTTCTGTTCGCGACTCGCAAGCGCCTATGTGAAAATACGAGCCGCCCTGACTAACTTCTAACTTTTGTGATTACTTAAAATCCCACTGAAACGTTGAAACATGCATGAAGACCACAACACTTTGGTTTTGACTTCCTTTGGAAGTACAAATCTTTATAGGTGGTCAGCCGCCCCCATCCCCCATTCTATAAATGCAAATCGCATTCACCTATAACTGTCCAGATTGAGCGACGAAAATAGTTTCGGTACATTAAAGAAACGGAGGAGGAAAACAAGAGAAGGTGTTTATAATATCCACAGATCAATAATATACTGGAACAGCACGAGGATCTCACTCAAGTGCCTGTGTGTTGTGCTGATGCCTACAGAACACGATCTCGATGAGAGCGGAAAGGAAATGACTTTACCTGCGGATGAATGCGCTCCGAGTTAGACCAGGTCATTTGCAAGCCATTGCGGGCTTCTGTACAATATTACATCCGGCTGAACGCTTTGCCTACAAATGAACCACAGAAAGAACCGAGATGTCCGATCACAGCTGGGCGGAATAAAGCTCAAGCCTTGCCGTGTTTTCACACCTGTTTCTCTCAGCCGGACGAACAGGTTTAAAAGCAACCCGACGACGGGAGCGGCCAGAAAGACCGGATTCCGCTGTTGTGAAAGGCAATGCTTTCGATTGTTCAGTAACGATTACTGGTGACTGAGTACAAGGAAAGATATCAGTGCGTCTCGTGAAATGTTGACTAGTCGACATTCTGTGGGTAAAATTAAGCGAGGAATTTTTAAACGCACTGAGATGGAAAAGTGGGGCTATGTGAGAAATGCGCAAAATCGAGAGCAACAGGTGTTGTGGGAGCGAGCAATAACCGAATAAGAAAACAAACTTAAGGGTTTACCTATACAAACATTTATACAAATTCATTATTCTGTCTACTATGAACAGTGCTTACAAGCGTCGAACAAGTTTACATGCAATAAGCGCAGTTCCTGTGAGGGTTTCCTCTCAGGGTTTTTTTTTTTTTTTCATCTATAATGCGCTAATTCTCGAGCGCACTGGAAAGACTTGAATATTACATTTTAGAGTGAGGAATCGATTAAAATCCACGCGAAGATAAACTGACCGGCACTTGAGCTAGTTGAAGATGTTCAATCTCTGTGGATCCATGGGGTCAAGGGCTTATTTTCTATATGTGGAAATGCAATAGCAAGCGTAGATTGGCAATCGAGTTTCTTGTATTAAAATCAATAGCAGTAGTGCAGGGAAAACATGTCACATGCGAGCTAATCAGCTCTGAGGACAATCGAGGGCGATGTTAACTTGAGATAGGCTATCGATAAATTCGGGATATTTAAACTGAGGGGTGCCCAGCACTTCACAGTTATTTGCTCAACGTTTATTATAATGAAAATCAACCTTGTGTCGGGTGATATTATACTTCTGTCGTAATTATGATTTACACACATGCACAGGAAATAAAGAAAAGTATCTCTACATAGCTCCTATTATATCCTCATTTACGGACAGCATGAGAGCGCATACATTGGTAAGACGAACACGTGCAAATGTATAGGCTAATATCGATAGCAAAAATCTCATATACCTTAACGGATAAAATCAACCTTGTGTCGGGTGATATTATACTTCTGTCGTAATTATGATTTACACACATGCACAGGAAATAAAGAAAAGTATCTCTACATAGCTCCTATTATATCCTCATTTACGGACAGCATGAGAGCGCATACATTGGTAAGACGAACACATGTGCAAATATATAGGCTAATATCGATAGCAAAAATCTCATATACCTTAACGGATAGTTACTCCTCTCAGTTGTAGGCTAGTCTTGACCGATGGAGTCGGACAGAGAGCCGCGTTTCCCTTTGCACGCCACAAATCAAGCGCTTTGGAAATCCAAAATTCAGCACCACCGCAATACTGTCGATACAAAAACAGTACCCTTTTCCGCTGTCAGGTCTCTTGGTTTTCCTTAAAATTCCTCTTTTTAACACGAAGGGTCCGCTAGAACTGTAGCGAAAAGTGTCACGTCAGAAAATAAGAGCGCGCAACTTGGCTGATGGTAGATATACACATCAGAGAGAAGTGTCCTCTCTTTGCGCACGAAAGGAAACCCCGAACCAGCGCTACTCCGGACCGGGCTCACAGCATCCCGAAACTTCCAATTCCACACGACAACATCCACCAAAAACTTCAACCTTCAGTCAACAACTGTCTGTGCGTAAAAGTGAAAACAGAAAAATCTTCCAAGGCTATGTCCGGTAGTGTCCAGTGCGCGTGCTCTCATCACCAGTTCACCATTCAGTGTTACTGAGAACGCCGGGGCTCGCGCTCTTGCCGCAGCTCACCGCGCGCGTGTATACTGTGGATAGCCTATGTGAGAGTGAAGTGATTTCCGACCGATTGCGCTCTCGCTCTCCCCCTCGCTCCCTCGCTCGCTCGCTCGCTCAGTCCCTCATACAAGAACATAATTTTAAATCGTCGAGGGCGGAGCTTTGTGAGACGTGCTTCTGTGGACTCCACAACAAAACCTCATTCGTATTTACCCTCATTCGTATTTACCCAAACATTACCAAGTGCCAGTGTTGCCATATCCGCTTTAAGCGAACATGCTTGTTTAGTCATACAGAAAGGCTTTTTAATATGAGCAGTTGAATTGCTGCTGTCAGGTGTACAGTTTGAGCTATGCTCTATAGCTCCCATATCTAAATATCTCTCTGTATATAGATACTTCCCAACTTTATTATGCAAATGAGGATGATGTCCAAAATAGCAGTATCATATTCATAGTGAGCAATACTTAAATGACAGCTGCACTACCAGGAAAGTTGTTCCACAAGGTTAAATTGTACCTACAAAGTAAATTGTGTTTGCAGCTGTTGTTAGTACACACTAGGTCAAAAAGCATACGGGTCAAAGGACAATGACAACATGAATGTAGTATGGCAACGTATTTATACTACAAACAAACAAAATGTGTGATTCATCAACAGTCAACAAGTTATAGACCACTGGGATTTAAGCATTTATTTAAATTGTATATGCAAGATATTTTAATTATTTTTTTGTAGGCTAAATTGATTTAATTCGACTCAATCCTTTTGGTGAGGCATGTCACATGCACTTGCCTGATTCTCTTCTGTGATCTGGCAACACTGCCAAGAGGGATACCTCCTAAGGGAGCGAGCAATAACCGAATAAGAAAACAAACTTAAGGGTTTACCTATACAAACATTTATACAAATTCATTATTCTGTCTACTATGAACAGTGCTTACAAGCGTCGAACAAGTTTACATGCAATAAGCGCAGTTCCTGTGAGGGTTTCCTCTCAGTTTTTTTTTTTTTTTCATCTATAATGCGCTAATTCTCGAGCGCACTGGAAAGACTTGAATATTACATTTTAGAGTGAGGAATCGATTAAAATCCACGCGAAGATAAACTGACCGGCACTTGAGCTAGTTGAAGATGTTCAATCTCTGTGGATCCATGGGGTCAAGGGCTTATTTTCTATATGTGGAAATGCAATAGCAAGCGTAGATTGGCAATCGAGTTTCTTGTATTAAAATCAATAGCAGTAGTGCAGGGAAAACATGTCACATGCGAGCTAATCAGCTCTGAGGACAATCGAGGGCGATGTTAACTTGAGATAGGCTATCGATAAATTCGGGATATTTAAACTGAGGGGATATTTAAACTAACTTCACAGTTATTTGCTCAGCGTTTATTATAATGAAAATCAACCTTGTGTCGGGTGATATTATACTTCTGTCGTAATTATGATTTACACACATGCACAGGAAATAAAGAAAAGTATCTCTACATAGCTCCTATTATATCCTCATTTACGGACAGCATGAGAGCGCATACATTGGTAAGACGAACACATGTGCAAATATATAGGCTAATATCGATAGCAAAAATCTCATATACCTTAACGGATAGTTACTCCTCTCAGTTGTAGGCTAGTCTTGACCGATGGAGTCGGACAGAGAGCCGCGTTTCCCTTTGCACGCCACAAATCAAGCGCTTTGGAAATCCAAAATTCAGCACCACCGCAATACTGTCGATACAAAAACAGTACCCTTTTCCGCTGTCAGGTCTCTTGGTTTTCCTTAAAATTCCTCTTTTTAACACGAAGGGTCCGCTAGAACTGTAGCGAAAAGTGTCACGTCAGAAAATAAGAGCGCGCAACTTGGCTGATGGTAGATATACACATCAGAGAGAAGTGTCCTCTCTTTGCGCACGAAAGGAAACCCCGAACCAGCGCTACTCCGGACCGGGCTCACAGCATCCCGAAACTTCCAATTCCACACGACAACATCCACCAAAAACTTCAACCTTCAGTCAACAACTGTCTGTGCGTAAAAGTGAAAACAGAAAAATCTTCCAAGGCTATGTCCGGTAGTGTCCAGTGCGCGTGCTCTCATCACCAGTTCACCATTCAGTGTTACTGAGAACGCCGGGGCTCGCGCTCTTGCCGCAGCTCACCGCGCGCGTGTATACTGTGGATAGCCTATGTGAGAGTGAAGTGATTTCCGACCGATTGCGCTCTCGCTCTCCCCCTCGCTCCCTCGCTCGCTCGCTCGCTCAGTCCCTCATACAAGAACATAATTTTAAATCGTCGAGGGCGGAGCTTTGTGAGACGTGCTTCTGTGGACTCCACAACAAAACCTCATTCGTATTTACCCAAACATTACCAAGTGCCAGTGTTGCCATATCCGCTTTAAGCGAACATGCTTGTTTAGTCATACAGAAAGGCTTTTTAATATGAGCAATTTAATTGCTGCTGTCAAGTGTACAGTTTGAGCTATGCTCTATAGCTCCCATATCTAAATATCTCTCTGTATATAGATACTTCCCAACTTTATTATGCAAATGAGGATGATGTCCAAAATAGCAGTATCATATTCATAGTGAGCAATACTTAAATGACAGCTGCACTACCAGGAAAGTTGTCCCACAAGGTTAAATTGTACCTACAAAAGTAAATTGTGTTTGCAGCTGTTGTTAGTACACACTAGGTCAAAAAGCATACGGGTCAAAGGACAATGACAACATGAATGTAGTATGGCAACGTATTTATACTACAAACAAACAAAATGTGTGATTCATCAACAGTCAACAAGTTATAGACCACTGGGATTTAAGCATTTATTTAAATTGTATATGCAAGATATTTTAATTATTTTTTTTGTAGGCTAAATTGATTTAATTCGACTCAATCCTTTTGGTGAGGCTTGTCACATGCACTTGCCTGATTCTCTTCTGTGATCTGGCAACACTGCCAAGAGGGATACCTCCTAAATTTCGCATGCAGAAAAACTTTGGGATGCGTCTCGCGACCACACGGAATAAAGGATTATGTCCGTCCCCTTTTCAACCCGTGTCACGCTGCGCGCGCATCCCCCGTGCAGGTGTAACTTCCTCATGCACACCCCTTACCTGAAAGACATTTTTATGAAGAAATAAAATGATATTAACATAACGTCTACCTTTAAAATATTCTTCTCATTAAGAAACATGCAGACGTTACCGCTGTCATTGAACGACATTATCCTTTCGCCCGAAACTCAAACACAATCGTCACGCTTGAGAGTTGCAATAGCAAGCAGGACTGAGTCATTTACGGCGAAATGTCTCGACTCAGCGCGGTTTTCAATCATTCTCTACTTTAGTTAAAAGGGATCATCTGCATCAACACACCATGTGAAATGATATTATGTAGTTTATCACGCTGTCATGAGGGCACTAAGTAGGAGGGAGAGGGGTAGAAAATCCCAGATCCATAAACGCCACTGTAGCAGAGCGCAGCAGGAAGTGTTCATTGTGCTCTTAGCGGCATCTAGAGGTCACGAGAGGAATAATTATTACACCCACTGTGAGCCAAACTAATAAACTGTATACACTGTGGACAGGAGATAAATTGAAGTAAGTGTGCTTACCATTGTACTTTTTCTTTCTTTCACAGACAACTAAGCAATTTCACCATCTGGTTACATCATCGATGCAGGTTTCTAGTTACACAGACGCTGAAATGTAGGAACCTGAAGTAGACTGTTTAGAATTGTTTAGTCGGTTAATACAGTTTAAAGGGGGCAAGAACAATTCTCATATTCACTATTTTTTTTTTAAATAATGACAATTATTAAACATTATTAAAACATACAAACTTAAGATCATGAAATTCAAGTGCATAACCTATCAAACTTAGCAGTGAAGCACATTTTGCTTCAGTATGCTTCAAATATAAGTTTAGAGCTATTGTCTATAAACTGTTTCAATTAAATGTCAAGTACAAATAACTGTTACAATCCACCCTCTAGGTTGTAACACTAGAAAGTATGTGTATTTAAATTTAGTGTTTGTGGTAGTACAGTTTACTTGTTCAAAATATTTAGCCATATATATATATATATATATATAGTTTTTTGTCCCGTAAAAAGACAAAGATGGTGGCCATACGCTGTCAGACCTTTGCCCCAATACACACTATCTGCAGTAGCCTATAGCTAATACCGACTTAAAGCGGTATAGAGACATTTGACATTTTGTTCAGTTTATTCAGTACAAGACTTTCTGCTAACCCACAGTCGGAGGTTAGCAATTAGTGAGTCAGGCTTTCAAACCTTGGTCACTTCATCTTAAACTAAAGGCTGTGAAAACTCAAAAATCTTTAAAGAGTAGTGGAGTTGCTTTATATGTGGAACGGGGGTCTATTCAGTATTTAACAGTAGGATAGAATAGAGACGAGTTGAACATGTTTATGTCAGCCTTGATCCACAGTTTTTTGTAGCCTTGGTCTGAAAATAATTCAGTTTGAAGTTTATTTAAGAAATGCATTGTAAACTATGAATGCAGTCAGTTATATTTACTTTTTTATTTTATATTGTTACAGTATTTTAACACTTTGTTCATTTGTCTGAGGACATCAGCAAAGTCTAGTCTCTGAACTTAATGTTTTTGAATAAAATAAAATAAACAAATAAATACATCTTGAGACAAATGGACCAACCAGCTCTTTGCAAATAATCCATCAGCCACAGGGTAAAGTTTGCTGACCAGTTTGTATTATTAACTAATTTCATTATTTGTTGTTAGTATATGTAAATAAATAAATACGTACTATTTCTCTGCAATACCTGCACCGAGATATCCCTGTTTATTTGTTAGTAAAAGTTCACCAGATAACATAAAATAAGAAAAAAAGCCAGAATTCCCATTGCTATTCTGAGAAGAAAAGTAACTCGCAATCGCAAAAAAAGATAGAATTGTAAGAAAAAAAGTTGGATTCTGTGAAAGTAACAAAAATAGAATTGTGAGATTGTAAACTCATAATTCATAGAAAAACAATTGTAAGATGTAAAATTTCTAATTGCAAAAAAAAAAAAAAAATGGAATTGTAAAACAAAAAGTCGTAATAACATTTTTATTCTTTGGAAACTGGCTTCCATAGTTTTCTCTAACCATGTAGCCAAAAAAATAAAAATAAAATATAATAAAAATCACAGCCAACTTTTATTAAAACTCCATCTTGCCAAGGGTGAATTACTCCTTTAACTGAGTAGCTGCATTGAAGGGGGTTTGAATCATGATATGATTCAGTCTCTCTTCAAAGCTAAATGATTCAGTCCCCCTTTAATGCGACTCGACTGAGTGTGTTAAACCGGCTGATGGACTGTTCATTTGCAAAGTGCGGATTGGTCCTTTTGTCTCAAGATGTAGATTATTTAAATTCACAGACACGACTTTCCTCATTTCCTCAGAAGAATTCCAGGTACAGCACTCTGAAATTAGTTCACCTGCACAGCTGAGCTCAGAGAATGAAAGCCTCACACTTTTCCATCAAAAAAAGGGATTGTTTCCTCTCCGTATAACCAGGAACGAGAGGATTATTTGCCACCATTAATAGCATGAAAATGAGCACTTTGTCGAGATGAAGTTGGACGTTTCCTTGTCCGGACAGTAATTTTAGAGGAACGTGAGGCCTACCGTCCTTTTGCCTTTCAGGTGTTTAGAAGTCTGTAATTAATGCATGTCACTTTGAAGCATGGCAGACTTCGAAATTAAGGGTCTTGCCTTGTGGTCAGAGGTGTATGTGGTCTGACAGTGACAGGACAAACAAACGCACATGCACTGACAGAGAAAAAAAGGAAGGAGGTAAAATGCAGACGCACAGGAGTCACACTTGTGGATGAAGCCACAGGCAGCAGGAAGTGCTTTGAGTAATCCGTACTAATGATACGGTGTACCTGCTTACTGTCAGAAAAATCGAGACGGGCACACACTGCTGCGCACATACACACTGCTGCGCTCAAGTTTTCAGCTACACACCTTGCTGACTCATTTTGACGTACCGCACAGCCGCATGCATGCATTTTTGCCCTTTGACTTCAATTTCAGCCTAATTTCGATTCTGGTCCACGGTGAGCTTTGACTCTTTGGTATGGGGGAGAAGGCAAAGCAGGCATTAGAGATTTGAATCAGGAAAAAAAAAACAGCCTAATTTAGCACTGGCCCATGAGATAAGAGCTCTGTCAGCTTATCATAGAACAAACAACCATCAGACCCGATCCCCCTGATACGCCACTGTTATTAACTCCAACAAGAGGATGAATAATTCAACATGTTAATCTCTCTCTCTACACACACACGCTCCCACACACATTAACATTTCATTTGCAAACACACGTGAATGCATGGACACAGGCAGGCTCATCTAATGATAATGTATATCTTTGTGTACCTCTCTGTGTTGTCTCACAAGTGTTTCTGTACATATGTTCATGTGGTGTAAAAGAAGTGGACACTTCACTTTGGTGTGTGCCGTTGTGAGCCAGATGAGAGTGACGGCCGTATGTCACAGCTATAATTATGCATGCTGGAAAGATCTTACTGAAGGTGAAGTGTGTCTGGTGCTGCTAATGGCACTGAAATTACGTGCTTTGCCTTCTTTCAAGCAAACATGACACACAAATAATGACTGTTTCCAAACACTTTTCAAACACTCCGCCTGTCTTTCGTTGTTTGGACAGTGCAAATGTCCACACCCAGTTGGGTCACTCAAACAATCTGAAACTACTGAGATGCAATGAGGTGCATTCAATCCATTCAGTGTTCACAATATAGTAAGGGATATTTTAAAGTCTGCTAAATTAATAATAGCTAGCAGTTTGCCACTTCAAGTTTGAGCTGACAAAGACATTAATATCTTCTGAACATGGTGATTGCATTTGTAGTTCATCAACAGCTCATTATACACATATTTTTTTCTGTTATTGTAACTTGCAGTAAGTAATTTCATTCTTGTCATCACATAGGCTATTGATAATCTTTCAGACAATTTCATAAGATATATTTTGTTACATTGTGAAGTTGTATATACATGTGTTATTATTACCACCATATTCCTTCCTCTATGCATATGAAAATGACTTCATTACCTATTACAATATTCTGTCAGTTCACACTTAATTTTCCATCTGAGCTTTTAAAGTTCTGCTTTAAAACGCTACTACTAACCAATCCTACCTTAGAAATGTTTCATCTGGTATTTTCTCTGTCAAGATTTGCTTTTTTAGCAAGTCTAATCTGTGTGCATGTTAACTAAATGTTATGCAGAGCTGTATTTTCAGTAGCCAATATTCCAGTCTTCAGTGTCACATGATCTTTCAGAAGTATTTCTAATATGTTGATTTGGTACTGAAGAAACATGCCTTATTATCAATGTTGAAAACAGTTGTGCCACTTAAAATCTGTGAAAACTGTCACATTTTCCCTTAATGAACAGAAATAGCTAAATAATTGAAGTTATTTGAAATAATAATCGGTTGTAACAATGTAAAAGTCTTTTCTGTCATTTTTGAGTAATTTAATGCATCCTTGCAGAGTAAAAAGGCATTAATTTCTTAAAAAAATAGTAATATAATAATAATAATAATAATAATAAATTCTTACTGACCCCAAGCTTCTAAACGGTTTGAGTGTGTCATTGTCATTTTTTAAATAAACATTGATAATATCTATAAAAACATCTACATTTGCTTTAAGGTAAGTTAACATTAACACCATTTAATTTATGTATTCATTCAGGTCATTGCAGTGTTGACAGTAACAAAATAATTCACAGTACTACAGTAAATGTGCTGCAGAAACTATAGGAAGAGTTGTGTTCATATACACTAGTGTTATCAATAATCACTTTCAAATTAGGCTTTTTCTCTTTTCAGATGACGGCGAAAAGCGGTTGCATAAACTCTGATTTACGGTCTTCACAGATTTTAATCACATTACTGCATAATTGAACAGAACAATGCTTTGCAATGTCACAATTCATTCTAACTCACATCAGAGTAACATCAATTCGATATTTACCAGCTTTTTACTGAAGATTATTACACTGAATGAAAACTCCAGTTCATTCCCTTAAAGAAATGTTCTGAGCTTGTCTGAGTTAGCAACAGTATCCAAGAAGGGTGGAGCTTAGTGAATGGTCAATCGCAAATCAGTGTCTTAGGGAAAGCATGCAGCCATGTGCACATGAAAGAGCCCTTTTTTACATATTGTCTTGTCTTTCATCAAGTTGCTTGTTGTTTCAGTCACTCAGTTGTTCTTTTTTTCCAACATGTATTCATCCGTGATGCCAAAATCCTACCTGGACATTTAGCTAGTCAAAGGCCATGGGTAATACAGGTGAGCACTTATTTTCACAGGCACTGAGCAGGTCAGACTGCAACACGTCTACCGTGAACACTTCTATTAATTCAGTTATTCACGAGCCCATGAGACTCAGAGCGGTCAAAGTTACAAAGCACTCAAATGATCAAAAAGCACCCTGGGCTCACTTGAGCGATCCTCCAGAAAGTTTTCAAGAGAATGGTGACCTGTGTTTAATCAGCGAGAAAGTTCATCTCAGAGGATGCTCTATGGGTGTAATTTGGTTCGTTTTTTTGGTACGAAACACCGCTCGCTCATCAACAAAACCCCTTTAGTCGATGAATGTGGGAACCATCCACCCGTATCCTCCATCTCGGCATGGCTGCCCTCTTATCCACTGATTCCTGACTGACATTTAGATAAAGGTGAACGAGAAAGGCCCAGCTGAGCAGATGCCCGTCACCAGGGTAAATTCACTGCGCCCTTTCAGTGACTCGGAAGTCAAATTATAGCTTGCGGTCTGAAATTTCCATTGTATTGGTAGAGTGCTGTTTTATTCTCCTAATTAGGCCATTAGGTACATCACTGATCTTGCGCCTAGAGATGGCCGGCACTAATAAAGAACAGAGAAACCCTGGGATAAAAGAGAAGCGGCGGAGAGAAACCGAGGGTAGAGATGAAGGAAGAGAACCAAATAGATGTGTAAAGGGAAACCAGGAAAGGAGAGGGAGGAAGCCCTTGTGACAGTGGCCCTGGCAAACCAAAGTAGAGACAGAGCTGTGAACTGAAAGAGATGAATAGAAAAAAGACATATACTGAGAGAGAAATAGAGGAACAGAGATATGAGGGAAAATCATGGAGGTGGAAGGATTTAAAGATGAATACGGTGGACCTTTGCTCAACGGTTTTAGAGATTGAATCAGAGAGAGAGAGAGAGATCCAGTTATGAGTTCACAGTGGCACAGGTGACAGAACAGAGTGTGCTGTGCTCTACTGTATATCCACAATGGGATATTTATACATACTCACTCAAATATCACTCCCTCTGGATAATTGGACACAACTTCTGATGAAATATCAAACCGGCTCCTGAGGTTGGACTTTTTAGGCCTTCCTGAATATGGCAAGGTCCTGTAAACAGTCAGAAATCAAGTTGACTATTCACCTAAAAACGTATATGCCCCCAAGTCAGATTTAAGCATATAGAAACATATTTAAACATGCTGCAGAATGTTAGCGGTGGAGAAACTCACAGTTGTGGACTGTGGGTCCACAGTGGGTCAGGTGGGGGTGGGAAAAATGTTGAGAGGAGCATGGCCATTGCCAGGGATGGGTGTAGGATATAGGAAGATGAAAAGATTATTATCTCCATCAGAGATTTTCAAACTTCAGACCATCAAATAGGAGGGAATGTGACAGGCACCCTTCCTGAAATATAAAAGCAGCTATAGCTGCTATACCATAATAGCTAAAAATTGTGAAAATGTATATTGTTCAAACACAAGTCTTTTTTGGACACTTTCTGCTTGTTAGATGTTGAAGGAAACTGTGTCATCCTCTAAAAGTCATCTTTTTGTTTACAAAATTGCAAAAATGGCTCAGAAAAGTGAAGCTAGTTATAAGGAGGAAAAAGGTCTTACGTCATTTTTTTCACAAGTTTGCAGAAACAACGTATTGAAATTGTGTTGTCCAATGCAATGAAATGTATTCCTGTGATTACAAAGCTGATTTTTTTTGCAGCCATCACACCGATCTTCAGTGTTACATGATCCTTCAGAAATCAATCGTATATTTATACACTCACATGCACTGTATATATTAAATACAATTGAAGACTTGAAATACTAGAATAAAATCTTTACTATTTATTAAAATGTAGTTAATTAAATGTTCAAACTTTGAAACATTTTTAGCCAACTTTGACTGTGCTAAAAATGCCTTTTATTAATTTTTCACAGATATCCATAACATCCTATTGCAGCCCATTGAACCCTAAAATAAATTCGATGCAAGGACCTCTACATTTCCTCTATATTCGTAGTTTCATCAGTTTCCCAACTATAAAGTTCAAAGCCTGCAGTGAAAGTTTTATATTATATGAAAACAGTGCCTGTACATGACAGCATACTTGATTTATGAAACGCTACGATCATTCTCGTATATGGTGGAGTTTTTGTTATGTCAGGGGGTGTGTTTAATGACTTAAATAACGATTTAAATATGGCTTTCCTCATCTAACCAAGTCATTAGAAGTTTGCCCATGTAAGCATTATTAATGGTAAAAGCGATGTCTAATTAAGAAGTGTTTGAAAGGCCTTGACCTTTCTGCAGACAGTCTGTAAATCATAACTGCAGGGTTAAATATGACATTAATTTTCTCGTGTACCTGCTAATACGCTGTTGAAAGTGTGATGTTGGCAGGTAAGGTGGGGAAACAAGATACATATTTAATTATAGTGAACGTTTGAGACACCTTCCCTGTTTTTACTTTGAGTGAAGCGATGAAGGTGAATTTTGGATGACTTTTTTATCAATTTGCAATGCGTTTAATATATAATCTACGGTTCATTTTGAAAGTAGCCTCTCAGACGGTCTTACTCCAATAATATAATCGCATGTACACAAGCAAGACGAACATAAACAAATGATCTGTACCTTAGTCTCCATGGCAACTGCTGACTTTCACACAACGTTGAAAGGACGGGATGCAAAAAAGGTGCAATTGAGTATGCAAATGAGCATTAATTGTCATGTGAAAAGTACTTTAATTGTGTTGAGCCTGGGAAGGGAGGTAGACAGAATGGTGGGCAAACAGTAGTGAGCAGGGTGGGACGTGGATTGGTGACCGTTGCTCTTCACTCTGTTTGTTTGACACGTGCCCTTATTCCGCTTGATTTATATGTGCTGCCTGTCAGCCCATTATCCTTGGAAACTACGACAAACAAACGCCTTTTATCTATGATCGATTCCGTTCATATGTGCCAGTCTAATTTTCATGCTCTCTCTGACTTTCACTCCTGCTCTCCAGATAACATTCATTCATAGATGGAACACACACAAGCATACTGAAAATGCATTTCTGTTGTGATCCATCCAGATTGAGGCCCGTAGTGAAATCACTCTCCATACGGCGTGTAAAACATCTTTCATCCATTCATGTAGACAGTAATACCTCCCCTGATGTTGCCGCCTAAAAGCTTCACACAACCGCGTCTGTGCAATCCTATCTGCATGATCTCATTCCTGATCAGCAGTAAACATGGCGAAACTGTCGTAGAGATATACCATCAACGTTTCCATGTGTCTTATTTGCATATAAGTGGCTTGTAGGTACTTCAATTCCAATGGCTGGCATGTTTATGCACTGGCTAATGACACACCATATATATGTGAACAGCAAAATAGTAGTGATAAACCAGAAGAGGAATATATACTACCGTTCAAATGTTTAGGGTCAATACAATTTTGTTTTTAAAGAAATAAATGAATACTCTTATTCAGCAAGGAGGCATTAAATTGATCAACAGTGGCAGTAAAGACAAAATAATGTTACGAAACATCCGTTTCAAATAAATGCTTTTCTTTTGAACTTTCTTTTTAAGAAATCTCTCACAAAAATGCAGCAGAGTTTCCAAAAAAATAGGCAGAATAAATCAATAATAATAATAAATATTTATTGAGTAGCAAATCAACATATTAGTTTAGAATGATTTCTGAAGGATCATGTGACGCTGAAGACTGGAGTAATGGCTGCTGAAAATTCAGCGTCGCCATCACAGGAATAAATTATATTTAGAAATATATTAAAATGTGGAATGCATTTTACAATGTAATAATATTTTATAATATTACTGTTTTACAGTAATGTAATTTCTAATCAAATACAGCTTTAGTGAGCATAAGAGACTTATTTTGAAAAAAAAATAATAATAATAAATCCCAAACTTGTGAACAGTAAAAACGGTAAAAGGTATATTTAGACATTTAAAAATATACATATTGTATTGCATTGGACAACATAATCTTAAAGTAAAATAAAAATCTGAAACTGTCATATTGTCACAATTCACTCGGGGAGCAAGGAACGAGGAGTACTTGAATAACACCATCTTTAATAATCCACAGGAAAACCGAGAACAAGGAGGACATTCGACAAGTAGACCCAAAAAACTGAGTAAAAAGAGAAACAAAACGGAGGGTACAAACGGAGGTAACTGTATCGGTCGGGTCTTCTGTCACACTTCACTCGGGGAGCAAGGAACGAGGAAACGAGGAGTAATTGAATAACACCATCTTTAATAATCCACAGGAAAACCGAGAACAAGGAGGACATTCGACAAGTAGACCCGACAAACACGAACTGAAAGGACTAGGGCTTTTAAAGGCAGGATAATTGAGGAGGAACGAGACACACCTGGAATCAAATTAACACAATCAACATGAGGAAGAAACTGGGTCACAAATGATGCAAGACTCGTTTCCCTTCATAATTAACTTTGTTTTGCAAATATTTTAGCAAAAATACTTTTAGTGGATGGCGCCAATTTCCCTCAAGTTAACGTTTTACTAATGTATGACATGCAGAAACAATATGTATTTTATAATATATAATACAAAAATTAATTTGTATTAAGTATTAAGTCCTAATTCATACTGGCCCGTGCATTTGTCTGTCTTCACGCATGTTTGTGTGAGTTTACGTTAGCATGTGTTGTGTGAGAATTCCCAGATGGCCCCCTCCCCTTGTTAGAAATGGCCAGTGGCCCAGCTGGGCTAGCATAGATGCTTTGCGGGTGTGCAGAGAAGTGATAGACACACACCAGTGGCTGTGTTGCAGAACTCGAGAGGAATGAGAGAACAGGATAAAAAGGTAACTCTTCACACCGAACACCACCCTGAAAATACTCACAGCACCATGTATTTCCACCATTCATCATACCTAAGCAAACGTTGCAAAAAACATCTCTGAAAACTACACTTACTCCATGCGGCGTCCAGCTACTGTGGATTGGGATGATAAATTGAACATATGTATTGCAATAAATCTGCTCAAATGACTTTTTCTGGTTTTATTTTCTGTCTAATGTAGATCGAAATGGAAAGTGAATGAATTGTGCTTCATTTCCTGAATACTGAATGGTTGTCATTTAGATTGTATACTAACATTTGCCTAATCTAGAAAATTCTGTTATCATTTATTCACCCTTCAAACCTATTTGACTTATTTGCTGATATATATATATATATATATATCATAAGCTTAAGTACATCGTAGACCCATTGAAACCAGTGGATCTACGATCAACTTATACTTACGATTCTTTTGGGAAACAAAGCTCTGGATTTGCCCTGCTACAATGTGTTCACATTGTGTTTTTTGTTTCCGAATCATGGTACGCTTGCGTCATTAGAGTGGCAGATGTTTATCCCTGTAACAAGTATTATATACGACTATACAGGAGTAAATAGCAAAATTGATTAATAACGTTGCATGCTCGCCTTACGTTTGTACTTTGGATTTTGACCACCACAGCATGGCACATGAGTCTATTTGTCACAAATGTAATGCAAAGGTTCAAAAGAACGTGGAAGTCAATTTCTGCTGAAGGCACGTGAAAATGAGATACACATTCTGTCTGCTTGCAGTGCATCAGTCAAGCTTGTCAGGACAGTGAGTGAGAAAACAAATAGTTCTTATCAATTGATATAGCACTTCCCTAATTTAGTATGGTTGTGTTCAGTTCACCCAAAAATGAAAATTAGCCCATAAATTACTCACCCTCAAGTCATCCTAGGTGTATATGACTTTCTTCTTTCAGACGAATCCAGTCGGAGTTATATTAAAAATTGTCTTTGATCTTTCAAGCTGTTTAATGTCACTCAGCGGGCACATTTTATTTAACTTCTTTTGGACTGATGCATGCAACACCCGCTGAGTGGCATTAAACAGCTTGAAAGATCAAAGACAATTTTTAATGTAACTCCGACTGGATTCGTCTGAAAGAAGAAAGTCATATAAACCTAGGATGACTTGAAGGTGAGTAATTTATGAGCTAATTTTCATTTTTGGGTGAACTAATTACGATTTTAGCAGTCCTATAATATTATTGAATGTCACACTGTGCGACATGGATCTAACATGGCTACGACATGTGTGTATACTGTACGATGATGACAAATATTGAATCTTACGATACGACGCACGTTACTATAGAAGAATAAAACGTCATCAGCATGCGCTATTGGTAAACAATGAGAGCATGATGAATCACAGTTTAGCAGTGTAGTAGTTTTTATGTATGCTGAAAAAAGTAGGTCCCACTTTATATTAGGTGGCCTCAACTACTATATACTTGATCAGAAAATAAGTATAATGTACTTACTGTGTTCATATTGTATTGCAAAACACTTCTGCTGCTATTGAGGTGGGAGACGGGTAAGGTTAGGGACAGGTTAGGTGGTATGGGTAGGTTTAAGGGTGGTTTAAGGTGTAAGGGATGAGCCAACAGTTTAGTTATAAATGTAAATACAGAAATTAATTACAGATGGTATTTTGTAAAATATAAGTACAATGTAGAAACATGTATGCACACAATAAGTGCATTGTATCAAATGATTAATTTGAATGTAAGTACATAGTAGTTAAGGCCACCTAATATAAAGTGGGACCAAAAAGTGGAAGCAGCGAAAGAGGAAGCCATAAGAGCTTGAGGTAAGCAGTTTTTTGTTTTAGCACCATGTCGCGTTGATTTCATGTTGCATTTTTATTGGTTGGGCAGTAAATGTGGATCGTACCAGCAAACACACTGTGCGATGATCATGCTTTTTCGTAGGCTATCTTTGGTCGCAAGACCTTGAAAACGGCTGTCTTTGAACCTCTCTCACAGAGCGACACAGTACCACCGATTAAGAGCCACAATCACAGAAATCACCACGATTGTTTCACGATGGCGATCTTTCATCTGGGACAGCCGAGAATCGTGCGGTGTGTTTCGGGATTTAGTTCGTGTAAACTGTACCCCAGACTGTCCTTTTTAGTCAGACTCCAGTACAGTTTGCAGGTGTGTGCTCACATTATCCAAAGCCAATCAAACTCTGATGCAAAACGAATCCAGGCGCACACCAAAAGTGCTAGCATGAAATAACATTGGTTCCAAACAAGATTGGACCTCACTGATTTCCATTGTATGGACAAAAAATATCTTCTTTTCCACAGAAGAAATTAAGTCATACAGGTTTAGACTGACAAGAAGGTGAGTATAATACACTATCCCTTTAAAGGTGAGTATGTGATTAAATAATAGCAAAAACATTCACATACATACTTTGTGGGCAGATACATGTTGCGTAATGAAGCATGGCTCATTTGCTTACTCCCTGCACGGCCACTTTAGATTAGGCAAAAAAGCTTGTTCCAGTGCCTTGGTGGTAGTTACAGTAAAAATATTTGATATATCTTTTTTTCCTCAGCATTCTGTTCCACTGTAATGTGACTGATGACATTAGCAAAAGCAGCAGGCTCGAGATAGAGAGTGCACAGAATGTAGATGAATGTGAACGGGAAATGTGTGCAGTGCATGTGTGTGGGAGAGAGAGAGAGAGAGAGAGAGAGAGAGAGAGAACGGCGTGGAGTCACTGCATGGATTTAATGTTAGTATCCATCAACCTCTACACAAAGTATGTGGGGGAGTGTATGGGGCTTTAAGAGGTTATTACACACACTCTTTCCCACTGTAGGGACCAAACACACTCGGAGTCCAACCTCCAGCAAAGATGGATCACACTGACTTATCTCGTCTGAAATAAAAACCAAACAAGCACTTCATCTTCCAACATAAAACCAAAACCATGCTGCGCACAGTAAAACCTAATGCTGGTCACCATGCGGTGCAGGAAGCAATACATCTGCTCTGCTGTAAATACAGTAGCTGTATCTCAATGTGTTACCAAGATATAGAGGGATGTATGGAATGTGTGGGCTGATGTATTGATGCTTTTTATGCAAATAGCCATCTTTATTGTTGAGATGCACAACATATCAGTACCATATTAGCTATCAGACAACTTTTTCATTTTTCAGTTCCAGCAGCAGATACTAGATTGTTTAATTGTACATGCTAATTTCCCCAATTTTTTAACATTTAATGCTCATTTAAATTCCATATTTAAAAACATTTAATTTAATTACAATGGTAAATGTAATATTTATCAAATCCCAAAATGAATATCCATTTTTTGATACTACACATAATGTTGTATTGCCTAAAAAATATGTAACAAAATTATTTTTCTTTCTTTCTTTCTTTCTTTCTTTCTCATTTAAAATTAACCGTGTGTGTTCTATTTGTATTTATTTATTTATTTTTAGATTTAAAGTATTATAGAATTTTGATCTTAGCCATTTATCGGTTATCGACTGTAATTATTGGAACATCGGTATCTGCCAGAACTACTACTCACTTTACCTTTTAAAAAACTGAAATGGTTTAATAATGATGTTAAATGTTATATTTTTCAAATCTAAAAATTAATACCCATTTTTCATATTGTACGTTGTAATGCTGTGATGCCTACCAGTGCTATTTTATTGTCATTGAGATAGCATTATAATTTGTATTCATATTTTGAATTTGTTTTTATTTTTATGTTTGTTTTGGAAGTGAATAACAATAAATCTAAATTGTCTCTGAATGTGCAGCCAATAATCAAACTCAATCACTTTAGCAAACATTTCAATCTCAATGTGTGTCTTATTTGCTAACAACCAGCATTTCAACTTTAAGCATAAAATGCAATACAAATGTGCTGTAACTGTATTTAAATTAATACATTTATTTTATATAATATAATATAATATAATATAATATAATATAATATAATATATTTAGGGCTGTGAAAAATGAAACATTAATTCTGAGATATTTGCTGTTGAATGCGTAAAAATTAATGCAGCAATTCCTGAAGTATAAATACTTGTGATACTTATGTTGTATTGAGATGATTGATCCTCACATAAAAATACTGATACCAACTATTTTAAATCGTAATTTACTTATCATGAAAATAAATACACAAAATACATTTTCAGTGGGGGGAAATGAACTGACAACTCTCATTCAAACAAATACATTAAAAAGGCACAGCTAAATGTGAGATTTATTTTAATGGGTTTATGTGAATATTGTAAGTATAACAATATTATAAGTTATACTATATGTATTACTATAAGTTAAGATTATAACTTATAATACATTTGAAAACTTATACACTTAATAATACCAATTAATGTTAATTAAACAATTAATTAAACTTATAGCAATAAGTTCACTTCAGTCAAAGTTATTTAATGCAATGCTTAAATGACTATAATTACTAATTTATCCTCAGAAATGGGGGAAGGGGGGAATCCATTTAATCGAGGCATCAGTATCAGTATTGGTATTGGTGATACTGTCTCTCTTAAAGGGGTCATATGATGTTGCTAAAAATAACATTATTTTGTGTATTTGGTGTAATGAAATGTGTTTATGCGGTTTAAGGTTCAGAAAACACATAATTTTCCACATACTGTACATTATTGTTTCTCCTCTATGCCCCGCCTTTCTGAAATGCGTAAATTTTTACAAAGCTCATCGCTCTAAAAAAGCGAGGTGTGCTGTGATTGGCCAGCTATCCAGTGCGTTGTGATTGGCCGAATACCTCAAGCGTGTGACGGAAATGTTACGTCCCTTACCATACTGTGATGATGCCCTGTCAGGCCGGAGCGATGATTCAAAAACATGAAAACCCATTATAAACGAGGCATTCGATGCATCCAGTCATCCAGGACATAAATATGGATTATAATGACTTATACTGTTTTTTTACGCGTTGCGTTGCATTGCGCCGCGTAAAACTCTCCCAAGAAACAGTCCTCCGTAAAATGTGCTGCACACATCTGAATATTTGGGTTGAA
>NW_015630348.1:1612808-1629193 GCF_001515625.1 Sinocyclocheilus rhinocerous | reverse complement strand
TGAGTACTAATCACACGCATCTGTCACAAATCAACAAGCACCCTCAGCTCCCATACAAAAGCACACACCTCACATCACTCCAGTGTCCGATCTCGTTCATTCGAAGTGGACTCGCTTTCGCTGATATCCTTACAAGATACATTGAACGACTTTACCTGCCTGTGTTACTTACCTCCTGTGTTTCCTCCAGTGTGTTCTCCTGTGATCTATTCCCTAGTCCGTTCCCGTCATCTGCTCTGTGGTTTCCCCGTGTACTCAGCCACTGAGGTGTTGTTCTGTCCTCTGTCTCCCTTCCACGATCTCCTGGAGGACCATATACAGAATTACTCTGCTCATCTACCTTAAGGACCATTACCCTAAGTGCATCTACTCGCCTGCCCTCTCCATTCGCACCCTTTGCTGAAAATAAACATTATTGTATTTTTCTAACTATCTGTGTGAGTCCTTCCGTAACTATATATATATATAATTTTTATTTTTTATTTTGGTTAATGTTAATTTACCAAAATTTTAGTTTCAGTTTAACTGATATATCACTATAATATCCCTGATCCCTACAGTATGTAAAACTACTCATTTCTAAATAGTTTATTTATAATTAAAATTTCGTACTAAAATTTTCAGCCATAGCACTTATCGATTTATTGTTATTGGCCATTATCTACATAAAGGCTTTCTTTATTACAATAGCACTTAGTGAATTGTGTAGTGTGATATTTATTTAATATGAAGAGCTGCAATTTGTGTAGGCTTAATATGTTAGTGTTTGAATTGTGCATCAGCTAACTTGCATGAGACCACATACATGCACCTGGAGAGCAATAGTGATTGAGTGTGTGTTAAAGCCAGTGTGAGTGAGATGCTTTCCTCTCTCCTCTGGCCACTTCTCTCCCATGAGCAACACGAGTCAACAGAGCTGTTGCTATGGCAGCAAAGGTGAAACACGGTGGTGCTGGTTGTTGGTGACGGTGTGTGTATGTGAGAAATTGATGGCTCACTGCTCTCGCCTCTCAAAATCTCTCAGCTTGTAAATCCCATGCGTGCTGGCTGGCCTCACCCTTATCCACACAAGCACCCCTAGACAAGCACCGGTTGGTAGACCAGATTATAGAGATTTATTGGCCATTTTTTTTTAGATTCCTTATATGGGAATTTAATAGCAATTTATCTTTATGAACGCAAATACATTTTATATAAATGCAGCAGTCATAAATTGTTAACATTTGGTATTTTTTTCCCCTATACAGGTTTATCTATGAAGACTTGATGTTTCTTCAGGTGTTTACGGATTCTGATCAAAAAGCACTGATATTATAACTCTCACTGATACTGATAAACCAATAATTAAAAAAAAATGTTTCTTTAAATGTTGCTTTAAGTATGGATATTAATTTTGAAATTCCTAAAGATTACATTTAACAGTGTTATTAAATTATTAATGTTTACATTTTTTTTTAAAGAGATCATTAGATGAGGGCAAAGCTAACACGAAATGCTAAACTGAAGAAAAATGAACATGAACAATTAAATATTCAATATTGAACGATAAATAAACATATACTTATTGTCAGATAACCAATATAGTAACAATATGCTGTGCCTCCTCTGTAAAGGAAATAAACAAAGCAAATAAACCAAATCTATGAACAGTAAAAGGACTGGAGGAGGTCAAACGCAAGGCGGCTTAACTTTGAAAACATGATCCTACAGCAAAAATTCACAGAGCAAAAGTCCAAATCAACATTCATAGATACATGTGTGATGTCTGACTGAGCTTATACGCTTTTCCGGTGTTGTCAATACACAGTAATGGGTTCACCGAGATTACTTTTTGCTTTGGTGTGACAGGTGTGACTCATATGAAGATGAAAATCCCTGTTCTCTCTGCTGAAATAATACTGTTATTCCCTAAAATCATAGCAAGCAATATGTCCCTTTCTGTTCTCAGAAAATCAGATTTTTTATTTTGTTTTATTTTAACTACTGGGCATACTAGATGGCAATCCATTGGATGATATGCCTCAAAGCAAAGGATAATAAAAATGCAATTAACTACTTCCTGTCATGGCTTTACTCTCAGAAAAACAAACAGTGCCACTTCCATTCCTCAACCTATTCTTCATCAGAGGAGACAGCTTGCAAAACCAGTGAGAAATTACACAATCTAGTGACAGTAAACTCTCAAATAATATGCCACACTTTCAAAATGCTTTTCTGCAGTCTTGAGATGAAGAACCTAAGGAACCTGTAATTTTGTTTTCTGTCCCCCCCTTGGTATGTGAAGTGGTTTGTTGAAAACATCTTTAGAAACTGTTCTGCAGAGAGAGAGAAAAAATGACTAGCTATATGGATGGATACATGGATGAATAAGTGTTACAGTTATTTACAAAAAGGATCTGAATGGACACTGAATGTTTTGACTGGAGGCCACAAGGAACATAATAACTGATGCCAATCTTCTTTTTGCTGGATCTGTCTTCCTGTAGTTCTCCTACACAAACACAAGTGAAGTGAATAACAATAAATCTAAATTGTCTCTGAATGTGCAGCCAATAATCAAACTCAATCACTTTAGCAAACATTTCAATCTCAATGTGTGTCTTATTTGCTAACAACCAGCATTTCAACTTTAAGCATAAAATGCAATACAAATGTGCTGTAACTGTATTTAAATTAATACATTTATTTTATATAATATAATATAATATAATATAATATAATATAATATAATATATTTAGGGCTGTGAAAAATGAAACATTAATTCTGAGATATTTGCTGTTGAATGCGTAAAAATTAATGCAGCAATTCCTGAAGTATAAATACTTGTGATACTTATGTTGTATTGAGATGATTGATCCTCACATAAAAATACTGATACCAACTATTTTAAATCGTAATTTACTTATCATGAAAATAAATACACAAAATACATTTTCAGTGGGGGGAAATGAACTGACAACTCTCATTCAAACAAATACATTAAAAAGGCACAGCTAAATGTGAGATTTATTTTAATGGGTTTATGTGAATATTGTAAGTATAACAATATTATAAGTTATACTATATGTATTACTATAAGTTAAGATTATAACTTATAATACATTTGAAAACTTATACACTTAATAATACCAATTAATGTTAATTAAACAATTAATTAAACTTATAGCAATAAGTTCACTTCAGTCAAAGTTATTTAATGCAATGCTTAAATGACTATAATTACTAATTTATCCTCAGAAATGGGGGAAGGGGGGAATCCATTTAATCGAGGCATCAGTATCATCGTGTCCATTTTTGGAAAGCCAAACAAAGTAGTTTCGCTTACACAAAGAAACACAGCGTCACACACGGCGGCCTTCAGTGAGCGGCGGCGGCCTAGAGTGAGCAGAAGCCAGGGGCTAGCGTGAGGAACGTCCGGAGGGCTAGAGTGAGCAGAGGCGGGCAACAACAATACTACAGCGAGAATAAAAGTTACGTCTTCTTTCTCTGCTTGAACATTTGGGTGACGTTATGCAAATCTTCCCACATAGTGATGTAGATATGTGGGGGCGTGTTAGAACGAGCCATTTTAGGTAGGCATGGCTGACTCTTAACTTTTATAAAGAATATCTCTTTGGATTTGAGACTTTAGTCTTTGCAACTTTACAGATCTTCTTTATGCACCAGGAGCTTGTAACACTCCAAAGAGAAAGGAAAAATTTAAATCGCATCATATGACCACTTTAAATAATACTTAGTAAAAAGAGGCAACAAAACAAACATAACATTTCATATATTTAAAATGCTCTTTATGTTGTTTCCATATCTTCACATCCTCCATAATTTGGAGATTCAATGTGAAAATATATTTGATTACAAATTTGAATATGATTATGCGATTAATCGCATAAATTACAGAAACCTGCATGATTTTATTTTTTTAATCAATCGACAGCCCAAAATATATGTAGATAAACTGCACAATTGCTACCATTACCAAATTTTTTTCCCCCATTTTCTTACAAATTTAGTCTGAGCTGCCCCAGGCACCAATAATCAATTGTAAGGGTTTAAGGCACTTCCCTATTCCCAGCTTATGTATTTTTAAAGCAATGCCCTCCACAATAACCACTATCTCTTTTTTCGTTTCCCTTGGCTCTTTGCCATTCGATGCATGTGTCCTCCCAGTCCCTTGGACCTTTCTCACTTCATACTTAAGAGCAAATTCCCACTAGTGCAACACTCACAATAGAGAGCCATCTATTTGATGAAAGAGACCCATCCAGACAGCGAAACCCAGCTGTGTCTGAATGTCTAATCCCACTGTGAGTGATCCCTCCTGGGCACTCGGCACTCCCTTGCCTTCCATTCTTCAGTGTCCTCCAACACCCAATCTCTCTTTGTCTTGTGCATTCCGTGCCGCATAAGAGGAATCTGTCAGAATGACAAACAACAAGGTTTTTACATACTCAGGTGTGAGTGAAGACCACGGAGCAGAGCAGAAGCAACGAAACTGAAATAAATTGCGAGACTGAACAGGTGAGCGATGTGGGCTTGATTTAAGATTGGCTCAGTGCTTCTGTTGAATTATTTATTTATTTACTTCCCGTGGCACTGATCTGCATTATTCACTGAGGGCTGAGACACTTTTCAGACAGCGCTGCCGTGTTTTCTTCTGTGACCAAAAGATGAAAATCACATTGTTTCCTAAGCTATCCGTGGCCTTACTCTTCAAGAAAACTACAACCCGTTCCATCATTTTGTGCACCTAAACTGATTTCGACTTTTCAGAGCCACATGAGGCTTTGGAGACGTGTTAAAGGGGTCATTGAAACACAATGTATTTGTTTATCCTCTTGCCAAGCGCACTGGCAAGAACACTGACCTCGGCCAGAAATAATGACTAGAAACCAACACGTATCAGTCTCGCGTGTGCTTACAGGTACTGAGCTGGGACATTGAAACAATCGTAGCAATAAGTGCAACTCACAGCATGAAGATTGTTAGCTTGCCTGCTTCGCTTTTAGCTCTCTCTCGTGCTTGATTCGGGTCTTGCCTAACCTTCTGGAGATCTGATATGTTCCTCGCTTGCTTGTTTTGTGTGCGATTGAATTAATATTTTCTCTGGAGATTTTCGCAGTGACCCGTAACGCTGTAACCGAGCACCGATTGTCTCCTTGGCTCATTGGCTCTCGTTATGGATCCGCCGCACACTATTTAAGCAGATAGCGTGCCACCTCGTTCACCCATTACAGAGCCTGCCCACACACGCATGCAAACATTCACAAACCTCATGAACCTTCGAATGGCAGGCTGGGAAACGCTCCTGGGTTTGCATTTGAGCTCTGCCCACTGCCGAGCGCGACCCGACCTCCTGAAGCAGCGGAGGATTAGTATCTTGATATTCCTTCCAATGTTCCTTCCTGCCAGGCATCGGCTGTGGGTCAGCCTGGCCCTCACTTCTGTTCTTTCCCACTGTCCATTAGAGAAGTACAAAAGCTTCTAAGGGATGTCGTGGAAAAAGAGCGAAGGAAAAGGAGGAATAAAGGCTGCTAAGCTAATAGTGTGATGGTAAATAAGAGTACAGTTTGAAAGGGCAATTAAAAGGAGGAGATCTAGTGAACAGTTCTTAAATAGACATTTAGTAATGCCCTTAACATCAATTATGTTTCATTAATTAGATGTTTTCTTCTTGTATCGATTGGCGGCTATTATGCTTGTATGTACAATAACTGTAATAGCTTCTTCCTGCGATTGTGTTACAGAAATCTATTGCAAATTAAAGCTTTGTGGGGAAAATCAATACTCAAGCATTTGATCCAAAAGCTGCTTTTCAGTCTGATAAAAGTGCTAGTTAACTTGGCACTGATTGAGGCCAGGGACAAATTTTATAAGAACTAGCACAGTAACAGTACTGACTGAGGATCATTTTTTGTTATTATTGAAGCTAATATGGAACAGGAGGTAATCTGATCTCAATTCTGAAAGATGCTTTGAGCACACAGGAGGCAGACCATCTGTAAGGATATATTACCTAAATAAAGAAGCTCCTATGACTAAAAATACAATTAATAAAGTTGCCAATGAGCCAATACTTTTTATGAAACTTTCAGTATAAATAGACAGTCAATGGCTCCTTCTTCTCTATCCAGGTTCACCTTGCCTTCAAAAGTGTGCACTTGCAGGTTTGGTTATTAAATAATCCAACAGAAACAGAAATCAGTTATTTCTCAAATGACATGATTTTAAATGGGTCTTGAGTAACTAAAAAGCAATTAAACATTTAAAAATTAAGTAAAGATCAATTATCAAAATTTTAGTGCATAGATCCTTCAGTAGAGCTTGACAATAAAATTAATAAAAATACAAATCCAAGACAACATGCTGCAATTTCTAAATTTTTTATATTTAATATAGAAACCAACTGCATTTTTCAATAACCACTAAATCCAGTATCTAGAGAACCGGGCTGCAAATAAACAATATTATTCTGATTTTCATGCTTATATTAAGGTGTTTAACGGTGTTAAAATTAATAACTATAACAAATAACCCATTAATGACTGATATAAAAATATACCATATTGTCTAATAGAAAATAAAACACTAAAAAATAAAATCAGTCATTTAAATGCCACAATTTCAAAACACTAATGTACAATATGACAAATGGGCTTTCATTTTTTATGTTTACTGTTATTACATTTTTGTTTTTAAAGTAACTACATAAGCGTTAAATGGTGGAAAATCTAAATATATTAATCTAAATATATAAAAAAAAATTGGAGAAATGAGCCTGCATATTTAAATATTCTATATCAACTCAATATAAAACAAATATTATCATATATAAAACTGTAACGAGTCAGTCCACTGAAGGCGAGCGTAAGTGAGAACCCAAGTGCAGTTTATTTACAGTGATCCAAACATCCAAACAATAAACGAAGACTAGAGACACAGACTTGACTTGACGAGGCATGAACAGACTTGACTAGGCATGAACAGACTAGACTTGACTTGACTTGACTTGACGTTTACTGTAATTCTTCTTATGCAGGAAGGGTTATTATTACTGAAATATATATTCAACAGCACTGTGTGACACCAGTGAGAAAATGACAGTGGCAGCTAACAACAAACACAACTGATTCTAAATGCTTTTCTTTTCTAAAAAAAAACATAAGAGTATGAGCATAATGTACAGCAATGGAAATCCATTCCAGCCCAGATCAAACACACCGGAAGTGTTCCTGAAGATCTTCATCAGCTGGTTCAGGTGTGTTTGATCTGGTTTGGACATGAACTTTGCACGGGGGGCCATGGCGGAGCAGGCAGAACAGGCGGCCATGGCGGGGCAGGCAGAACAGGGAGCCATGGCGGGGCAGGCAGAGCAGGGAGCCATGACGGGGCAGGCAGAGCAGGGAGCCATGGCGGGGCCCAGGCCACAGTAAACGAAAAATGTCTTTCAGGAAAGTGTCATGAAAGTCCACCAAATGACACAACTTACAAACGTCTACCACATAATCCTCTATAGGCCGGCTTCCTTGGCGAAGTCGAATGAGACGATCTGCTGGGTTCATAGTCTTGGTCGTGTATTCTGTAACGAGTCAGTCCACTGAAGGCGAGCGTAAGTGAGAACCCAAGTGCAGTTTATTTACAGTGATCCAAACAATAAACGAAGACTAGAGACACAGACATAAAAGACATGGACATGAACATGAAACAAAAACAAAACCCAAACCCAAACCCCACATTACAAAAACAAAGTAATATCATCTGATGACCAATATGGTTTGATATAATGCTATTTAATGTTGCAAGCAAATGACATGCACAAAAATACCTGAATATTTGCACACTTTTTAAGTGAAAATTAAAATGTTGTTTATCTATCAATCAATCTGTCTGTCTACCTATCTATCTGTCTGCCAATCATCCATCCATCTTCAAAATGGGTGTAGTATTAAGTATCCGGTGAAGGAGGGTGAAAAGCAGAGTGGTGTATCTAGGTAAAACGGAGCAAAAAACAAATACAGAAAAGACATGAGTCTAAGAGGACAAAAGGGACGCCAAGAGAGGTGAAATGTAGCAATTGAGAGTAAAACTATGTTTAAAGGACACCGAGATAGCGACTAACAGACAGAGAAAAAGAAAGGGAGATAGAGAAAATGATGGGGAGAGAGGTGGCTTTCATCCAGGCAAACCTAGCCAGACAGGAACTGGAGTGGTGAGCACTAGGAGCTCCAGCAACCTGGCCCTTTTCATCTCTTCATCAGGAGGGTTCAAAGCCACAGGCGAGCCTTTGATTCCATCACTGCCACAGCTCCCTTGATGTGGAAATCTAAATTTCAGTGAATTGAAAAAGGAGGGGTAAAAGGAGGTGACACATTACACCATATGAAGAAATAAATGTGCTCTTCGCCGCCCCAGAACTGGTGTTAATGACACGGCACAGAAAGGAGGAAGGTGCGGGACAAAAAATGAGCCAGAGGAACAATCTATAAATGATATAGTCTCCAAATGCTGAATATGAATCACTACTGTGGCAAAGCCGGTACTGTGCATGTTCACACAGCATTACAATACGGTTTCTTAGTCCTGTTTGTGTGCTAAATACATATCATACACAGTTCAGCTTTAAAAGAGAATGACAACTGAATCTATAACCAAAATGACTCCCTTAAATTTACAGTACTCCAGACTGAAATTTGAGAGAAACAACGTATAAACACAATGAATTAGACATAAAATCCTGAGGTATAAAGACTGAAATAGTCTTTTCTTGTAAAACATAATGCAATAATCTTTGTTTTATTTACAACTTCAAAACAAAACAAACAAAAAAAACTATTTGCTATAGCAAATTATGAACAGAATGAACAGAAGAGTAGAGCATGACTTTAGTAACATCTAAGTTATATGATTCCCAAAGTTATATGAATGTATTGTCGCGGGGTGAATGAGAACACAGACTCGGTACTGATCGAAAGAGCCCCGGAGGGTGATTTATTGCCCACACACTGATCACACGTGCTCTGATGAATGGTGCTCGGTGCCCGTCTCAGCGTGGTGCTCGTGGGGTGAAGTGCCGTGGTGCAGATCCCTCTCCCGGGGTGCCTTCGGAGTCTGTGAACAAGGAGAAACAAGCATTAATGTCGCCTGGAGCTCCGGGGTGCCTTCCCGCTGGTGTCTCTTCTCCTGGCTTTTAAGGCCAGCGGGAACGAGCTCCAGGTGCGCCACTCATCGCGCACAGGTGTTGTGCGTCGGTGATCAGTGTGGCAGCGGCGTTTCCAGGGCGACGCTAATCTGGACTCGGGATACTCGCCACAATATATATATGTTGTTCATGTGATTTTATTGATACAGGTTCATGAAATTTGATGAAGCTGGGCAGAAGTACATCTACATTTTGTTTAAAAGAAAATAGTGGAAAGACCTTTTTTGAATAAAGCATTTCACAAAAGGAAGTTTGCTTCGTTTTAAATTATGGATAATAGATAGACTGTTCAAAATTAAGATACAGTAGGACATTTCCTGGTGATATAAAGGAATACTTCTTTCAAAAATGCAACTTTTGTCATAATTTATTCATTGTTCCAAAACTTTTATGCATTCCTTTCCTCTGTACAATACAAAAGAATAGATTTTGAAGAACAATGTCGAAGTAACATTGGACCCCAATGACTTTCATAATATGCATGAAAAAAGAGAGAGATAAATATCTTCTTTTGTGTTCCAAAAAATGAAAATTCTGTCATTTATTTACCCTCATGTCATTACAAACCTGTATGACTTTCTTTGCAGCAGAAAAGGAGATACATTTTGAGAAATGTGATTTGTGTTTCCTTTCTCTATACAATTTCAATTGGTCAAAACTCAAAACTGTTTGGTTACCAACATTCTTATTTTGTATTGTAAAGAAGAAAGAAAGTCATACAACAACACGAGTGTGAGTAAGCGAGGACAGAATTTTCATGTTTAGGTATCTGTCCCATCACGCTAGAGTTTGCTTCATTCACTTCCATGTAAACGTGGGAGACTGGAAACACAAACAAGCAGAGAGTGTCACCTTTCAATGTGTGCCAAAGTTCAAGTTTGGTGAACTCTGATCTACAAGTTCACATAATGGAAAGATGTTTGGCCAGTAGAGCATCTAAACAGATTTACTGACCTCTTGGTTCAATAGAAAACATATGAATTTTAAAGCTGCATGTTGTTCATTGTTGCGGGAAAGTGGAGTAAATTGCATATTTTAACAATAGAATTTATTATAATTGTCGCGGGGTGAATGAGAACACAGACTCGGTACTGATCGAAAGAGCCCCGGAGGGGGATTTATTGCCCACACACTGATCACACGTGCTCTGATGAATGGTGCTCGGTGCCCGTCTCAGCGTGGTGCTCGTGGGGTGCAGTGCCGTGGTGCAGATCCCTCTTCCCAGGGTGCCTTCGGATTCTGTGAACAAGGAGAAACAAGCATTAATGTCGCCTGGAGCTCCGGGGTGCCTTCCCGCTGGTGGCTCTTCTCCTGGCTTTTAAGGCCAGCGGGAACGAGCTCCAGGTGCGCCACTCATCACGCAGAGGTGTTGTGCTTCGGTGATCAGTGTGGCAGCGGCGTTTCCAGGGCGACGCTAATCTGGACTCGGGATACTCGCCACAGTATGAACAAATAAAATTAATATATTGAAAGCAAAGGTGTTTTGGATAAAAGTGTCTGTCAAATGCATACATGTAAATCAGCATTAGTCACTAATATTAGGACTTTTAACTTTCAGGTTATGAAAAATGGTATTGCATCGTTGGAGAGCGAGATAAAGTGTTTGTGCAGAGAAGGAAAAAAAAAACTGCAGCAAGCTAGAGATTTTGGCCAAATATCTGAGAGGATGCAAACAGCAGGAGCGACCCTCATTAATTCAGATTAAAAAAATAAATCCTTAAAAAAACGTCTTACAAACCAGTGAAGTAAACAAACAGTGCAGATATAATGATTGTAGTACTAAGAGCTTATTCAGACTGATTAAAGTGACAAAAAGCTTTCTGGTGCAGGTCCCAGTGTGTTAGTGGGAGTGGGGAGTGGAAGGACCTGGGAATGTGGGAGCTGGGGAGGCACCTAGGTGGGGGAGGGGGAGGGTCTTGTAAGCTCCTCTCTGGGTGGTGTAAACAAAGTCCAGAGTGTTGTTTCCCCGTGTTGGAAAGTCTATGTGTTGGTGTATTTTTGGGAACACACTCTTTAAGTCTGCGTGGTTGAAGTTGAGCTTAGTAGTCGGATGTAGTCCAGTTTATTGTCCAAAGAGCGCACGTTAGCGAGTACGATGGTGAGGATAGCTGGCTTGTGTGGCTTAGCAGTTAGCCTAGCCCGGATACCTCCGCGCTTACCCCTCTTCTGCTTCCTCTCACGCCGCTTGTGGCGCCTCCGCTGTGGGCGAGATGCAGTAGTGGGGGTCGGTAATGGTGTGGGCCTCCGGAGCAGACCGAAATCCTGCAGCTCTTCGGCGTGCGCAGAGTTTAACTCTAAAAATGTGGTTCTGCCGACATCGAGCAGAAACTCACGACTGTATGCGCGCTTAGAGACAGGTAGACGCGATGAAGACGTACAAAAACACTGCGACTCACAAGTCAAAAAACACGAAAACACCGTTCTGACGGGAGAGAGAGAAGCCGCAGTGTGTGCACGCGCCGCCATCTTTCTACCTTAATATTTACTATCATTATCACTATGGTTACAGGCATTCCTCAAGGCTAAGATTTTGATCCGCTTCTGTTTCATGAACCACAATTTGACATATGAATGTAGCTTAAACTGTATTGACTATCACCGTATTTTAATTAATATTATCAATCAGCATTGTTTCTGCTTTTTGTTTAGTTTCAGCCTGCTTTTCTCTCTCTTATTCTCACGCAATGCTCTGTCACTATAAAAATAAATTGATTTTAGAAGCTCTTTATAACATGCCTCTTTCCCCATCTGATAAGAGATGAAGGTTTTATTGGCAAAAGATAGATCCCATCTGTCTTCAACTGCTTAATCATACCCCCTCTACCCTCTGAAATGTCTATAAATGAAAGCGTCATTTTACAGTGACCTTAGACTCCGTTCTGGCTTTTCTGAAGGTCAGTAATATTTCTCCAACTCTTAAAGTCAAATATTTCCAGTTATATCCTTATCCTTTAGAAAGGTTACATAAATGCATGCTGCTTTTAAAGTCTAAACATTTTGAATAGAGCAGGAAGCTGGTGTAGTCATATGCCATTCAGTCTCTTACCTACATTTTGCTCTTAAACCAGAGTCGATAAACATTAATGACCACTACTGGTCAAAGAAGACAGTTTGAAATGGTTAGAACAAACCTGAGAAACTCAACAAATGCCCAGAGGAACCTAACAGTAGGCGATCTCCCCACAAGTGCAGTTACTTCGGATGGATCAATGAAACAGAATCACTTGAAAACCACAGCAAAGTGCTCAGAAACTATTGAAAAACAAGAGGATGTGTCTTGTAGTCAAGTTATGGGACTGTAGCTGTGAATTCCAAACAATAATAATGAAGAGATCTATGAAGCACAATAACAACGTTTTGAAACTTCATCCTGCGCCAGAGCATTGCAATAATCAGGGAGGCAATTATTGAAACTGGCTTGGAAAAACAAAACAAATTGGAACAGGTGTGTGTGCTTTTTCTCAAAGCCAAGACAGTGACTGAAAATAAGATTTGTGTAGTAAACTATTAACGATGAATATTCCACCCACCTTCAAGCAACGCTTACTTTTTAATGCAATGAATGTGATTTATTTTTTTTCACCCTGATGCATTTACAGGAAAAAAGAGCTGCTGTTCTATATGTGGAAAAAATAAATAAAAGAAGCATGGATAGTGTCTGCTAATCACTGAGAGACAGTGACAAATTTCATGATGCTGCTGATGTCTGCCTACTGAAATCCATAAGTAAATAACTGAAAATAAATAGCCAAAGAGCTTAGTGCATATATGGTTAGATATATTACATATATCTACACAGTTTAGGTTTTAATGCTTCATTGTCAATGTACTTACTTGTTGCCAATAAGATTATCAAAATTGGTATGGTCTTGTTGGTATTAGTAGGAATCCGTGCATCTCTAAAAGAGCCGGAGAGTGAAAGACCGAGCAACCCTCAGCAGCGGACGTAAAGGCACAGACCAACTCAGAAAATTGCCCATTGCAGCAAAGTACCAGAACAAAAGAAATACAATCCCCAAGATCACTGTAACTGTAGAGCGCTTCAGGCTTTGGTTTACTGCAACCTAACCAAATTTCAGAGCCAGCTGTGATACTGGATCTCATCACTGACACTTCTTAATGTGACTTGTCCTCTGCTGCACTAGAGGTAATATATCATCAGGATTGTCTATGTCTACAGATAGCAGAAGAGATTTTTTTTCTGCTTTAAACTACAACACCCAATTTCCTCTTTAAAAGGCTGTGCTGTAAGGTGAACCCTCATGTGCTCCTCATGGGGAATAAAATGCTCCAAGAGAAAGTTAGACCTTTTCATGTCACAACAAAGAATTGAACCTCACATATGGGGGAATCGCTAACTCTTCATTAAGCTCAACTTATAGAATTCATTTTTAAGAGTCATTCTGTTGTTGTAGTACAAGAGGATATTTAGTGTAATGTTCAATGAAAGGCTGACATTTTTCAAATGACCGTTTAGGAGTGGTCAGACCTGTCTGTAACAGCATGAGGCAGTATGAAATATAGACCGACCAAGTTTTACTGTGAATGGGCTCATGCTTCACTAACTTTATGTGGACCTACATGAAATCACGGTGCTGCCTATTTCAAGTCACTCTTATCATCACTCTCAAGGGAGCTTCCCATCTCATTGAAATCTGCTTTGTGAAATGAGTGTATGGCACCTGACTGAAAAAGTTCATTAACTGACCTTTAAAACTGACTTCTCACTGCTGCCTTTTAGAAAAACCACAAGTACTGAATCATGTCAATATTTTGACATTGAGTGTAAAAGTCAGCTTTCTCACTGTCAAAGCAGACCATCAGTAGACCTAAAGCAGATAATGTGCATTCGCTCACTATTAAGTGGAAGGGCAAACCTGGGGTGCATTTCCCAAAAGCATCGTTAGCCAACTATGGTCGCAAGTCCCGTCGTTACTAACATGGTTCAATGATTCGGTGTTTCCCGAAATCATAGTTCAAACGGACATTCGCAAACAGCGTCACAAACTTACGTGGTTGGAACTACAGCTCTCGATCTGTAGTTAGAAGCATAGTTTCTTGTTAGTAAGACGTATGGGCTTAAATAAATATTCTCTTAGGCACAATAGGCAAGCTAACATGCAGTAAAAATCTATTCCATTCTATCTAAATATAAATGCATTTTAATCTGTGTGTTTTTGCACGTCCTCAATAAGCGCCATTTTTGAAGAGTGTGCATGTGCATAAATACCTAAGGGAACCTAACATAACATATGTATGACATAAGAGGGAACTCGCGATGAATCAAACATCAAATAAAGCAAAATGACAGGGGGCAAAAAATATTAAATTAGTCATCATGTGCCATGTTCAATACAGCAGCATCTTAGAGATCTTAATCAGTTAAATAGCATAAGTTATTACTCCACCATATGCATGTAATGTCATTAACAATGGCCCTATGTTGTTGAACTAATGTGGTTCAAACGATGGAGATCCGACCCTGTTCAGGAAACAGTCGTGACTAGGTAGTTTGTTTCCATAGCAATGCATCATACTATGGTGGTTAATCAGCGAGTTACGTGGTTGTATGGGAAACGCACCCCTGGCTAGTTGTCACAATAACCATAAGGTTTTGAATCAAAAGTCCAGTTACACAAATGTGTATTTTCTATATAGCAGTGGTTTTGTATGTTGGTTTCAAAGACCTAGTTCAAGCAGTCTTAATTGTGTTTGCTAAATAATTTGGTTTCTTCTAATCTAATTTGTAATCTACAAATTTTTGCTGTAGCTATTGGGTGAAAACAATACGAGTGAATACAATATATATATATATCATACAATATATATATATCATATATATATATATGAATAATCATATATATGAAGAGTTCAGATGCAAAAGCCTCTTAGTGCCATCTGAAATTTTCGTGTAAAATGAGCATTTTTATCAGGCTGCTATGTTTAGGTTCAGTAATTTTACTCTAATGGATAGGTCATTTTCTATGCAACTAAAGTGAAATAACTGAACATAAATATAGAAGCCTGATAAAAACGCCCATTTTAGAAGAAAGATTTTTTAATTTTGGCACAATTTTTTCTCTATATAGTGTTGATATGGCAACTAGAAAATAGCCTACCGTAAATGTTATGCTAGCACGTGTTGAAATATTGAAACCAAGTGTGTTACAACTTACCTGCGTTAGTTTGTGCCCCACTCACCCCTACAACCACACTTGTATACATTCAGACTCTATAATGAAGGTAATTTCTACATTTTTCTGTATAAACCTTTAAACAGTTTAATGTGGCAACCTATCCCACAAACTCTATATTTTCCCTGATGAAAAACAGTGGAAATGTGGAATATCTTTTTTAGAGGCCAAGACTTTAAGGTACAGTATGTACCTATACGGAAATAGATTTTCACATACAAATTTACTTTGACCAATAATCACTGGAGTAAAGAGATTGTTAAAACTAGCCTGGGTATTCATTATCACTGTGCGTATGTACTTATTCTTTTTTCATAAATGCTCTATATACTATAGAAAACTTTTCAAATCTTCAGTGAGCACATTTTAGTCATTTATTTTAATTGTTCTAAATTCATAACACATCCTCTCACAGCAAGATCATTTTCTTTTTATCAAAAAAAGCTTGATAATACCAAGGGGCGAAAAAAACAGTCCAGATTGCTTGTTAACTCTTCTCTTGGCTTCAATTGTGAACTCTGCTGGTGGCGAAGCTATGTTCCAACAAGCAATCCCAAATGTGTTTCAATTACAGCTCAGGAAAGTGGGTATCTCTTTAGCATAATTGAAAACTATAGGTGTTGATAAACAGTTTCAGAGGAACCACAAGGCTCTCCTTACTGCTCAGAAGTGCCAATCATAACAGTGTGACTGATGATGCTGTGAATTGAAACAATGGGAGGGGAAAACTCATGCTGACCTCCTACCAGAAATGAATGAATTACCTGCCTAAGTCATTTTCTTATCTGAACACAAAAAAAATTGATTTGTTGTTGCGAGTGAATACAGCAGATTTTAAACAACAATCATAGCTTAACAGTATAAAGCACCCACTGGAAACACAAGGCCTTGTCAAAATCAATCATATAGACGCTTGTCTAGTGAAGCTTAAACAGTAGGCCATTCCACTGACTGCAAGATTTTCCTGTTTCTGCATTGCTTTCTTATATATATA
>NW_015630348.1:1609097-1612168 GCF_001515625.1 Sinocyclocheilus rhinocerous | reverse complement strand
TCCTCTGATGAAAAGGAAAGCATATCCACTGAGGTCGATTAAAGGAAACCCATTTATAGACTCCAAAAACTTTTTCCAGTGATTTAACAGCTAACTCTATTTCTCTTTTCAAGCAAGAGAAACACAATCAAGTATTTTATTAAACATTATTTTCTATTGAATATGTTTGTATATATACAGTATATATATATATATATATATATATTCTCTATTATCATGGAAGCATTACAATTAAAGAACATTTTTGACTCTGTGTAGATTTTATACATTTCCTCAAGTTAACATGCTTTGGAATGGTTAGGCTACAAAATGTAGAACACACCATATGTCCTTGTGTGTATGAAATACAGTAATTTAGTGTAGTCAAGCAAACAGCTGCAAACATGCATCATATTGTTTCTTAGGCTATAAGGGTGAATATATCTGCTAAAGTGGCATGTTTAGAGCCGGAAACCATCAATTCATCAAGACAAAACAAGCTCACTGAGGTCAGAGTCAACATAAAATCAACCCATTTTATTTCCATAATCATTCTTATGTCTCAGTGAACAAGACACATAAGCATAAGAAACATTAAATTACAATGCAAGTCGGAATTATGTATGATCTTTGGAATCACATGCATAGATAAACTGAATTATAAGACTGAGATCTTTACTCAAAGTAGACAGGGTCTATTTTGATTTCATGTTGACAGAATGGGAATTTGATTTGGACAAGTACACTGCTGGCTCCATTAGTGAATGAGTGAAGCAACACTTTGTTGTAGCAAATGATGTGAAATTGTTCTGTACACGCAGCATATGGTCTCTAGCCTTTACAGCGGTGAACACATGCCACAGTGGACTAATCTTACATGCAACACTCAAAATTCATAATGCATGTACTGTTTGTATTGAAGCTGTTGAGAAATATAGAACATAACTGCTGTTATGTATTTTTAGATGGGCACTTTTGTTGACGGCTGTAGCTGTCTCTAATGAGACTGTAGGGTCCTGTGCACTGAGTTTGATGGGAAGGGAGCACAGCCCAAGCCACACAGGGTGTGGGCGAATAATGCAGCCACACATTAGTCCTGATAATGGAGGCTTGTGGGCTGCTGCTAGCACATTACTGCAATTGACTTCTGACCTTCAGAGAGGAGCAACAAGCCCAGCATGCTCATCTGAGAGAGGGCAGGCCAATGCACTCTCATCATTTTATCCAAACTGCAGTTTTCTCACATCATTTCCATCTGTTTTAATAAATGTGCTGAATACATAGTAGCAACATACTAACATTTATAGAATAACTCATAAATACAGTGGAACTGTGATTTCCAAAGTGGCATGTGGTCATTTATACTTTTGAAATTGTTCTTCCAATCTCACAATTAAGATTATTTCAGACATAGTATTTACAAATACATCTATACCATTATGTGACCCCTTTATATTAGCAGTTTTCAGCTACAGGATACTAAGACAACATCTCTTTATCTCTTTATAAGGTTTAAGTTTAATTTGCAGACATTAATTAACAAAATGTACAGAGATGTTAGAATGTACGGTAAATGTGTGGTATATAAATAAATAGTCAAAATAATAAAAAAGTGTAGACTATATACACTAACAATCAACAGTACTAATAGTTTTTTTTTAATGTTTTTGAATAAAGTCTCTTACACGCAATAAGGCTGCATATATGTGATTAAAGATACAGTAAAAAAAAAAGTAATACTGAAAAATAAAAATTTTTTTTTTTTACCTATTTTAAAATGTAATTGTAATTTATTCCTGTCATAACAAGCTGAATTTTCAGCTTAAAAAAATTAAGCAGCTAAAACTTTACAACATTGATGAGAAAAGAAGGAAAAAAAGGTATAGCAGCAAATCAGCATATCACAATGATTTCTGAAGGATCACGTGACACTGAAGACTTGTCAAGGTCCATCCAATGCTATCTCACGACCAATTCAAACTTATTTTACGAGGTGGCTAATTTGTACGAATTCGTACAATCTCACTTGTACAGTTTTGTACGATTTATGTGAGGGGTACGTTTAGGAGCGGAGTTAGGTGTGGTCCTTCGTACAAATTCCTAAGATTTTGCCACCTTTTCACAAAAAGTACGAATTCGTACGCGTGAGGTGGTATGAATTAGCAACCTCATGAAATATGTACGAATCCTTGTGAGAACGGGTTGGTTCATCTGTGTTTTGGTTTTGGGTGGCACATATTTTTGTTTTGTGACCTAGTTTTTAGTTTGTTCCCTTGTTACTCATTGATTTGATTAGTGTTTGCACATTATGTTAATTTACGTGACTCAGTTGTTCTGTTCCTGTGTCCAGTTTAGAGTTTGTGTAAATAAAACTATATTGCTGTACCTAGATCTATCATCCTTATTTGCAACCGTTTTGTGACAAGACTGGGGTAATGACTGCTGAAAATTCAGCTTTGCCATCACAGGAATAAATGACATAATAACGTAATATACATATTGCAAACTAAAACAGTTCTTCAACATTTTAATAATTTCAACAACATTTAAAAAAAAACCTCTTATTCCAAACAGGCAGGCAGATAGATAGTGGGCAATTAATCTTATTTAGTGTTCAAATTTGGCTTTCAACAATTATGGAACCAAAATAATCTAGATAAAATAAAATTCATAATAATGATCTTGTTTTGTGTTATAAACCCAGTGCACCCTTTTCCTGTACAAAACATGATTAAAAAAGACAACAGACAGAAAGACGAACAACAGAACTATAGAGAGACAGGCAGATAGATGCAAACAGACAGAACGATAGACGCATGGATAAATAGATGGCTAGATAGATTTATTGAAGCACACCAAATTAATTTATGAGCTCTCACAGGTCCTGAGATCATTGTGTGAGTTTAAAGAGCAGCCATTAGCTTATCTAAAAGCGTGCAAATCAATAGCTGAACTCAAGCTCCCGATGAGTGCATCTGGAAATTAACTGTCTGAAGTGATGAAGGCATATAATATTAAAGATTCAATACCATATCTATGAAAAACATCACAGCTCACACCATGTGTTGTAATATACAGTATATATATATGTA
>NW_015630348.1:1608252-1608938 GCF_001515625.1 Sinocyclocheilus rhinocerous | reverse complement strand
TATATATATATAGCTATCCCTGCTCTTTCACCCTCTCTGTGCAGTATGCCCATGTGAATGCCACATTATGATGGAGAATGTAAGGCATCCCACTCACACACTCACATATACACTGACTACAGAGATGACCCATTCTGAAGCCCTCTGCTACATTTAAATGAATCACACTGAGATGGATTAGTGCCAGACTTTCAAAGCCAGAGAGACTAAACAGATGTTTTCAGAACCCTGCTTCTGCTGCCAGGCCTACACAATCCCTCTCTCAGCTTGTTTTGAACGGTATGCTTTGTGAGCAGATTTTCAACGGATTTAGATGTATATTTATAATGGAAATGTTTTCAGAACAAACCTTTCAAGCAATATGTGCAAGTTAAATTTCAGTGATTAAATTAATTTGGCCCATATTAATGTTTCAAGTATTGCTATTGTAAACTTATAAAAAATAAATATGCTTTATTGAGATTTATTGAGAAGAACCTTTAAAATTCAGATTTCAATTTCCTAAAAGGTTCTTTATGGTGATTTTCTTTTTTTTTCTAGATTTGTCTACTATGGAATCACTGTGAAAAGTGCCTTTTAGAAGCATTATATTTTTAGAGCTATACTTCCAAAAACCAAGAAAAAAAGGAGGGAGGGAGGGAAGGAAGGAAGGAAGGAAGGAAGGAAGGAAGGAAGGAAAGAAAGAA
>NW_015630348.1:1608059-1608215 GCF_001515625.1 Sinocyclocheilus rhinocerous | reverse complement strand
CTTCCAGTCAGAAAGTCCAACAGCCAGTTGCACAGCGAAGTGTTGAGCCCCAGCTGGACAGTTTGTGAATGAGCTGTTGAGGGATGATTGTGTTGGAATGCAGAACTGAAGTCTATGAACAGCATTCTGACGTATGAGTCTTTTTTTTCAGGTGTG
>NW_015630348.1:1601760-1607852 GCF_001515625.1 Sinocyclocheilus rhinocerous | reverse complement strand
GACGCGAGCTCTGTCCGCTCGATAGCATGTCAGCTGATCGAGATGAATAGCGCAGTCCGGAACGCTGTTGTTGAGCCATGTTTCCGTGAACACAAAGTTGAACTTTTGAGTTGAGTTGAGCGTAGTAGTCTGATGTAGTCCAGTTTATTGTCCAAAGAGCGTACGTTAGCCAGTACGATGGTGGGGATAGCTGGCTTGTGTGGGTTAGCCGCTAGCCTAGCCCGGATACCTCCGCGCTTACCCCTCTTCTGCTTCCTCTCACGCCGCTTGTGGCGCCTCCGCTGTGGGGGAGATGCAGTAGTGGGGGTCGGTGATGGTGTGGGCCTCCGGAGCAGACCGAGGTCCCGCAGCTCTTCGGCGTGCGCAGAGTTTAACTCTAAAAATGTGGTTCTGCCGACATCGAGCAGAAACTCACGACTGTATGCGCGCTTAGAGACAGATAGACGCGACGAATACGTACAAAAACACTGCGACTCACAAGACAAAAAACACGAAAACACCTTTCTGTCGGGAGAGAGAGAAGCCGCAGCGTGTGAACGCGCCGCCATCTTAGTACACATTACTAAGGAAGGAAGGAAGGAAGGAAGGAGGGAGGGAGGCAGGGAAGGAATGAGGGAGGGAGGGAGAAAAGAAACTGGTTATTCACCTCCATGGTGATTGCTGTGCCAAAAATAATAAATACGAACAGATTAATGTAAAAAAAAAAACCTATACAAAGAATAGGTGAAATTGAATAAGTAAAAAAAGATGTCAAAGAGTACAGCTTTCCACCCTTTTGCTGCCAACGCTAATTGTCAGTTAATGGTAATGAGATTCACTAGATGAGTGCTTCTAATCTAATCTTCAATTTGTCAGTTTGTTTTTGAAGAACTGAATGCTGGCAGTTTACATCAGTCTATTTTTATAACATTCTGTCAGAGTTTGCACTATGTTAACTATATTACATTAACTCCCACAACAGACATTTAACATCATTTATAAGTTCATATGTAATCTTTGTGGGTCATTCTGAAGGTAAACAGATTAGGCAGAAAGGAGCCATGAGGGCTCAAGCTTCAGGGTGCTTTCCCACAAAACTTTTGGTGCAGATCCAAATGACCAGAGTTTGGTTTGTTTGATTGGTGAATTTCCTTTTTTTAATTTTTTTTTATGGTAAATCTAACATGACAAAAACATGACTGAAACTCTGCAATCTCTTCTTGAGCTATAGTTACAAAGGAATATTTTTTTTGGTCATTTTGGACCAACTATAAAAAGCACCTAAGTTTCCTAAACCTAATTAATCAATCAATAATTAATAAATGAATAACTGAAATAAATAATTAAACAATTAAACAAACAAACAAACAGTCGGTGGAGTTAAGGATCAAGTAGATCTTAGCTTCTGAGACTGATGCAATTAAATGAACACCCTCCTGTGCTTGCATGCAAAACTCCTTTGGGACATAGTCGTTTAGACAAGTCTATCTAAAGATCTCATTAATATCTGACAAAATTAATGTACAAGCACCTGGACTTGGATTTAAATCTGACGACAATTCTCCTCTTATCTCAGATTCATAGTTATCCGACAGTGAGAAGTCCCTGACATTTAAACCTGTTCATACATGGAGTGAGTGCTATGGGAGTCACAAACCTGACAGCGTTCAGATGTCATGATGACAGCACTGAAGGTAGCAGGAGATCTTTCCAGATGTCTGCATTGGTTTAGCAACCAATAATTTACTAAAGGAATTATGCAAATGTGGTAACTGCGCAACACACTGGCAAAATTGGGGCTATTGCTATCTCAATCTGAGTGCATTTTGCATGTGCAAGGCGATAGTACAAATGGATGCAAGGCTACATTAACATGCAAACCTGACAAAGAAAAAAAAAAATCATCAGGCTCAAAGGGGAATTTTTTTCCCCCCTACAATCCCTACTGAGCAAAATGTTGTTTTACACATAAGGCATATTTAATCTTTTAATGTCTTTTTTTTTTTTTAGTAAAGTCTTTTAAAGGCACTGATGAGGCTAATGTCATTTTGTGCCCTTCTTGTACAAAAGCGATGCTAGGTGTTAAAACAATGTTTTTGGATGCTAAATGAAGTGGAAACACTATCTCGCCAAAATGAAGGGAGAGGACATGCACACACACACACACACACACACAAACTGCAAACCGACTCCAGAAAAAGCAGCAGAAGAAAGCATCTTGAGCGGAAGTACGGTGAGAAGCGCAGATGCACGTTCCCTGACTGCAGCATAATGAGGTACTGCGGGGCGTCGATTTCACTTACAGCACTCGAGATGTCAGGAATTAAAAATGCATGTCCTCTTAACGAGGAAACCATTCTAATTAAGTGAGAGTAATTCTGCGTTATTTCTCTGAAATAGAGACATGAATACTTAATGATTGGTGTAGTAGTGTTTAATACCTCATGTTAGCTGCCATATGTCTTACAGGTGCTTTCTAATGTTTTTGCTTGTGTGCTAAAAGAAACAAAAATAGATTCATTAATAATATAGCCTGAAGTGTGGGAAAATTCCAAGTGTTTGTGCTAAAAACAGCATGTTATTGCTGACATATAGTCTTTTTTAAACAGAAAAAAATAAAAAAAACTTTTATTGGCGTACATGTAAACATACATTTACTAACAGTCTTCAATGAAAATATGTCTCTTTTCCATTTAAATCAGGCTCATTATGGAATGCACCAGATTTACAATAAATGTGGTGGTATTACTGAGCTCAGAAGGCAGGAGGTAAATTAAAGTTTATTTAAAGGAAACATTTTTGATCATTGAAGCAGAATAGCCCGATTGAGTGTGTGCATAGTGTGGGCCTTATGCAAATTTGTTAGATGCTTGACAGATATTCAGATGTACTATGATTAACCATATGATACCATTTATTACATGATTAGAGTATTAAATCACACAGCTTCTCACCTGCACTTGCTTTATCCGCTGTCTACAAGTTCTCTGCCTCATTCAACGATGTATGTGTTTAGTTCTTTACTTCTTAGCAGGATGCTGAGAGCTTGGCTAAAGCAGTTGTGCTTAATTCCTTCCAACGTTGATCACACAATAACACAATATTTTAACAAACAGAATACTAACAACTGTGTTAATGGCTGTCTTCACAGATCTAAAACACTGCATGTAAATCTACTTGTACATCTACTTATATTACGTTGCAACTTTATTAATGAGTAAGGCTGTTCTGTATGATGGTATGGACAGCAGAATGGTAGAAATCAAAATGTTCTTGTACAATGCCTAAAATATGGTATATCTGCTGCACAAGGTTTGAGAAAAACAAATCTATAATATATTCTGCATATATTATTTTTTTTCACTATTTTAACACATATTATATTTATAATATAATAAGACAAATTATATATTTTTTAACAAAAACAGTAGTAGAAATCCTACAATTGGATTGATTTATCAACGGGCATTTTGTCCTGAGAGAAAATTACCTGAATTAAACTAAAGGTTTGTAGTTACTTAAAAATCAAATCATGACTATAAAGACAGAAAATTTCTTGCTACATGCATTTTATACTCTGTGAGTGGAAATTGTTCTTAGTGACTTGCTTCAGAGAAATAACTGTCCATTGTCCAATAGTAGATATCGCACATTTCATCTCTCTCATATCCTAATAACAGTTGTGTGGTGCCCTTTTATAATACTCACATGTGTTCAACAGACAAACTCCCGTCTGCTCATGCCATGGTGACAAATGACACACATTAATATGAAGGAACAGAGGACTCACAGACCAGATTGTGTTATTAAAACCTGGAGAGAGTTTTAGTAGATAGAGATGTCCCTGTTGACAATAAGCCCTTTAATTGGAGGCTGTCAAGCTTTTCAAAAATACACACTGATTTGAAACACTAATAGGCCAAATCTATTAGACTGCTCTATACATAATGAAGATAAATTAACAAACAGGCTATCAAATTGGATCTTAGACAAGTTATAGAAATTTACCTTGCCATAAATTTGCTTGGAGGGGGCTAACGTATGTCCCCCAATGCTAAAACAAAGATATGTTAAGAGGTTCTCTCCATCTAAAGAAAAGTTGACATTTTAATGAAACATCTAGAGATGTATGCATTTGTGAATAGCAAAAGGAGTACTGCCAGAAAAACTTAATATTGCAATTTAATAGGTTTCATTTGTGAAAATGAAACAATAACTGAGTCACTCAAATATCTGCACTGAATTACATCATAAATAAACATCAGACTGAACGTTTCCATACATATATCGGTGTAATACATCACTCCATAACATGTATGCTATATTACAACATGATCAATATCAAGCAAATATCAAAATTCAGTGTTCTGCAATGTTATCATAGTCATGCAAAGTAAAATAAGCATTCTATTTCACTTATACACCATCAATATGCCTACAAACACAGGCAGTCTTTTCTCTTTCCATGCTCCTCAGTAGTCTTCCACCGCTTCAAAAGAAACCAGAAAAGAACAGGTTAAGAGAGCTACATCTGTCAGCCAAGTTATCTTTAATCATTGGCAAGTGGTGACTCACTACACATAATCCACACACACACAGACACACACAATGGCCATCAAGGATTTTCATTTATCAGGTCATTTGACTAATATGAAAAGACAGGCATAGCTAAAGCAAGGTGCGCATGCTTATTTAAGAAAGACCTTCATGACCAAGGTCATCAAAGGCCCATTTATTTGCATGATGCTGACTTCAAACTTTATTTCAGCAACAAAACGTTAAGGGCCGCCCTCTGCGGGTAGTTGGAGGAGAAAGAATGCAAGAAAGAAAGAAAGAGAGGGTGAGAGAAAACCATATTGAATTTGAATAAGAGCTGAGGTCTGGAATTTAGCCAGTGGTTGCAACTCCACTCAAGGTCGGATTCATGTAATTGGTTGCATGGAAGATTTCACAGCATCTACTTTTGCAAACGAATGAAAGCGAAGCAAGAGCGACTGCAGCCTATAGCTGGAAACTAAAGAGCTCTTGTCCCAAACGTTTCACATATGCATGTTGGGTTATCGGCTAGTCAGATCAATATTGCAGTCCTGAGCATTTCGTGCCTGAGCAGAATAAGCCGTGATGTGTCATATCTCGCTCACCCTCAGCTACACTTAATTATTGATAGCTTCCTCTTCCATCCAAGTCAATCAAAGCACAGTGGACTTGCAGCGACTCAGCACTACGCGGGAAATAGTGGGAGTTATGCCAAAGGAAATCATGTGTCATTGTTCACACGTGGCCATCTCAATATCGCACCCGCCATATTCTGTTTGATATTCTACTGATCATGTCGCTCGTGGAGCCGAGCTCCGTGATGGCTTCTATTAAGGGTTCTGGATCCAATCTACACTCTGCCTGAGCCCCTCACATAGTAGTAGCACTGCACCCAGAAGCGTGGCTACGCTAGCACAGATTTTAAGATTACATGAACACACCTGTGAATGCTAAACATGAATTCACACAATAGAAAGCAAAAACATCATTAAGAAAAGCTCCTGTGAAGTACAGCTGTGAAAAGCTGCCTTAAATAAAAGTGGATCATGCCGAATGGCTCCTTGATGTGGTGACGTGGTTTTGTTTGGAGTATCACTACAGAATTAACTTACAGGATGGTGCTATTTTTTTCATACTGTAGTTGGCTTAGGCCTCACAATGGTCACGTCATTTTGCTGGTTTTCTTTTTTTTTTGTCTTTTTCTTTCTCTTTATTTCCTTTCACTTCTCTTTATTTTCCATTCCCCTTTCCTTCATTTTTTACCTTATTTTTTTTTACCTTTTTTCCTTATTTCCCCTCTTTTCTTTCCTATTTCCTGACAGTCTCCTGTTTTTTTTCTTTTACCATTCCTGATTTTCTTTTGCCCTTTCTTTCATCCGCTTCCTTTTGCCTTTTTTCCCTCTTCTTTTTCACCCTTTTGTCTTTTACCTCATTCTGCTTCTTTTCCCTTCCTTTTTCACTTTTCTTTATCTTTCCTTTACCCTTTCTTTCTATTGCTTTCATCCTGTCCGTCTCTTTCATTCACCAAATTACAAGATGAAAACTTGTATTGTATAACTTGTATACAATATATATAT
>NW_015630348.1:1596492-1600013 GCF_001515625.1 Sinocyclocheilus rhinocerous | reverse complement strand
ATAATTTTTAAATAATGCTAGTAACATGTTGGCTCATAACTATATGAGCAGATGGACCAGATCATTGCTTCACATTCATGAAGTCATAGTTTCAGTTGTACCAGAAAATTCTTAAAGTGAAAGATCACCCAAAAAATGAAAATTATGTCATTATTTATGCAGCTTCATGTAATTTTAAACCTGTACGACTTTATTTATTCTGTGCAACATAAAATATGTATTTTAAAAAGTTTCTCTATTTTTTATTTTATTTATTTATTTTTTGGCCGTACAAAATAAGTCATTACAGGTTTGGAATGAAATGAGGGTGAGGAAATCATAATATAATAATAATAATAATATATATATTTTTTTGGGCTAATCATCATGCTCACTCCAATCCAAAAATGGAGTGCCGTATCTGGTGTATCAGAGGAGGGCCGTATAAAAATGCCTGATGGGCCAGATTTGGGCAGTTAGCATAGGGAGCAACCTGGGGCAAAGTACCCTGGACGAGGGCACACTGCTAAAAGGGCAGCAGATGCATTTAAGATCACGGGTCAACCAAACCCCTGGATTTGAACCAAGAGTGTTTACATTTTCAGCCCAGACTTCCAGAAACCAAATGTGCATAAGTCCAAAAGTACACAGAGAAAAGTACAAAAGCACACCTTCTTTAGAAGAAGGTCCTGGAGGAACACTCTTGCACACACAAGCCTACAGCACCTGTCCTGCATTTTCATATATTAGCCCTGAATGTATGAAAAAGCATCTACTCCCATGCCTCATGAGAGAAGTAAAGCGAGACAGCAGGAAACACAGGGGAGTGCACCGAACAGAAACCAGGCATGAGAAATGAGAAACTCTGACTAAAGTAGGGAGGAGGGGCTCAGAAGGGAGGCTTCAGATGTATGAGAAGGGAGATTGATGTGAGTGGGCCCATGTAATATCTTTAAAGTGGCAGACGGAGGCCATTCTTCATTTGTCTTCCTGAGAAATGCTCTGTCAGGGCAGCCAAAAGGAATTGGAAATGAATGTCAGTTTCCTTCCCTTTCAGACACGCTTGTGTTATGACATCCCGTCATACCGTATTTTATTATTATTATTTAGGATTTAGACTGCTTTGGTTTACAGAGAGTAGCCGGGGCTGCCGAGAAGGGGCATTCCCTTAGTTTGCGACTAAGTGATAGGGAGAACGACAAAAAGGGAGGAGGAAAAACAAACGGGATGAAGTGGGGCCGTTGAGCGATATTGCTGAGCAGCTCCCTGATTGGTACTTGAACGAGGTTGGAGATATTGTAGGCGGTGCTGAGAGAATAAAAGGTAAAGGAGCAGATATTTCACTTCACTTCATTCCCCCAGACTTCATCTTGACACTTCATGAAAGTGTGATGTTTATCTCCTCTGCATAAATTCACATTTCTCTACACCTTTTGGTTTATTGTCTGAACACAGGTGTTTGAAATGTGCGTTTAGGGCCCCCGCTAAGCATGGGATTATGGTTTCTTGAAGAGGCAGGCAGTTTGACACTACTAGAGATTAAAGGCACACGTCGTATTCCTCCCTCTCCCCGGGGGCCGACTCTGTCATTCGGAGCCGTTTGAGATGTCTGTGTTTACAATACAGGGACAAGAGCATCGCTCAGTCACGGCGACGCCGTCACTCACGCTTTATAGCCGAATAAATCTCCGCCGTGCAGCCCGGGGTGGCTCCTCCGAACCTATTATACAAAGTACCTCCAGAACGCCGTAGTCGGTGCCATTGTGTGATTGATTCTCTAATCAGAAGCTGATTATGATGAAGCCATCCCACGGAGAGCCATTAAATGAATGAAGAAAAGCACCTATGATGAGAATCAATAAAACCGAGCTGAACATAATGCAGTGTTATGATGTTAGATGACACTCTCCTTTCCTTCAGCTAAGATCGGATGGTCTCTTTGTCACCGAGGTTTAAAGGTAATAAGTATGGATTCGCGCTTAATAGCCCGCAAATTTCTCATGGACTTGGGCTAGACTTGAGGGACGCCACATCTTGGAGACTCTATAGTGATGGTTTGCATCAGGACCACATGTACTTTTGTCGAGAAGATATGCATTACCCGAATTAAACGCAGCAGAAGTGGTGGCGATTGCTGATACACCCAAAACCCATTACCGGCATACCATTACCATGTCTGAAGGTTATGATATCTGGTGGCCGCATCTAACAAGTGTTTGCAGATGCCTTTCTGGTTGTTGATTCATTAGCAGCGTGGTGGTCAGATGGATGCTGATGGCTGTAGTTCTGTCACTGGCTGTCGTCTCTGGGCCGTCTCTGTCTGCTTAGAGTGGGGAATTGGGAGGAATGAGCTGGGTATAGCAGGTGAGATGTGGCCCTGCGGTTTTGGCATTTTGTCTATGTTTATCGTGTTCCCACGCTGTTCCTCCTCATTGCCTCTCTGTAAGGCTCTCCCTGGTGGCCTTGTCACTCTAATTAGGTGACAGACGGTAGCAAACAATATCCCTCATTACTGCTGACATGGGCGACGCACAAAGTCACACACAATTGTTTTCCCTTCTTATATACACAAACACAGAAACGCATACACATACACAGAAGAGGCTAAAACAAAGATATGCACAGTGACAAGCATCAATCTTGCGTAATGTCTCTCTCGTTCTCATCCTCAAACAATTGCTCCAGAAGCCCTGTCCTTAGCCAGGGTTAAGCAGATGTTGGAAAAGCTGCCTATTATTTTGGTGCGCACCTCGAAATAAATGTGAGAGTAATGCTGGCTGTTCTCCTGTCACTATGGCGATTGGCAGTATTGCAGGTACTGTGGTGTCTGTGGTATTTCAGGAAGCTAGTTTTTGCGTCACATACATTAAAGGAATAGGTAAAAAAAAAAAAAAAAAAAAGAGCATTTATTCATCATCATGTTCTTCCAAACCTGAAGGATTTGTTTTTATCAATGCTCTTTGACATACAATAAAACTGACAGTGACAGTAACAGTCAAACCCAAAAAAGCAAAGAAAAAACATAACATACACACAAATATAAGCTATTTTAAATGATTATTTAACTTCCAGAATAAAATTTTCCTGATAATTTACTCACCTCCATGTCATCCATGATCATGTCTTACTTTCTTTAGTTGAAACAAAAATTAAGGTTTTTGAGGAAAACATTCCAGGATTTTTCTCCATATTGTGGACTTCAATGTATATTATTTTTTAACCACAAATGCTCGTCTTTCACTAGCTCTGTGATGCGTGTCCATGACTTCACACATTATGTAGTCAAGTTGGAAAGGTTATGCATTACGTAGGCAAAAGTAATATCAAACTCTGATTTTCTATTCAAACTTCAAAATCGTCCAACATCTTTTTTTTTATTTTTTGCAAAGGGCAAAAACGTTGTCATTGCACATTCGCTTTGTAAACACTTGGTCAGTACTTCCGCCTACGTCACGGGTGACCTTTCCAATGTGACTACGTAATGCATGAATTCGTGGACATGCATTACGTGCAAGACGAGCATTTGTGGTTAAAAAATATAT
>NW_015630348.1:1560481-1596060 GCF_001515625.1 Sinocyclocheilus rhinocerous | reverse complement strand
TCTAATTTAATTAAATTCTAATTTAAAATAATCTTGTCGGTTAACGGTTAATAATCAGTTAACGAGCGTCGGTTGTCTGTTAGGAAAAATAACAAATGAACATCCCTAATATACTGTATTGTGGTTAAAAAATATATTCTTTTTTTTTTTTTTTTTGAAAAAAGTCCGATTGTTTCACTAGATAAGATCCTTATTGCTCGGCTGGGATCGCTTAGAGCCCTTTGAAGCTGCATGGAAACTGCAATTCGGACCTTGAACCCATTGGTCCCTGTTAAAGTAAACTATATTGAGAAAAATCCTGGAATGTTTTCCTCAAAAACCTTAATTTCCTTTTGACTGAAGGAAGAAAGACATGAGTGTGAGTAAATTATCAGGATTTTTTTTTTCTGGAAGTGAACTAATCCATTAACGATTTAGATTACAACCCGCAAACAACTACGTAAGTATACTGAATTTACGGTGTACGTTTCTGTAATTATAGTGTACCTATAAAGAATGTACGTGTAGGTATAAGGGAACAATGTGTTACGTTTGGGTAATAAGGGGGTAACAACCAGATATGCAACCTGCAAAGAACTGCGTAAGTAAACTGAAGTTACAGCGTAACTTTTTTGTAATTATAGTGTACCTATTCAGTATCTCCGTGTAGGTATAAGGGAATAATATGCGAAGTTCGGGGAATAAAGGGGTAACAACCTGTAAAATTACAAATCATTTATACTGTAAGTATTTTGAAACTAAGAGGTGCTTATTCTAATATTATGTGGTATGTATGGCCTAAACAACAATCTTATGTTTGGGAATGATTTAGAAAGACGATATAATTTTTATAATTTTATATTGGTATTTTATTATAGGAGTATAGGTATTTTTTAACCATGGGGTACACATTCTATTATTAAAGGATGGACATGATGGAGATTACTGAACAACAAAACTGGACATCTAGTGAAATGAGTTAATGAGTTTCTGCTATGATTTATAATTCACAAGTCTACTTACCTTATGAAAGCTTGCTTATTCGTCGATTTCAGCAACTTCACACCAGCAACTTCTCAACACCACTATCACCAAATAACTTTGCATGATATACCATCAAGGTTCAACGCAGCTTAAAACAAGTTTACCTCTTTCCAGCTGTTCGCAGAAAAAATACATGATACAACATTTGTATTTCAGTGAATGTATACTGTGGTGTTTTTATAGCAAAAAAAATGTAGAGGGTTTAATTTGGCCATCGAACAATTAAATTAAAACTAGTGCAATATTTTTCTCTGTAATTACTGTGCAAATATACACTTGTTCTGTGTTTAAGTCCAACTTGTTCCTCCCTTGTTCCATGTAGTTACAGGGTAAATACAACATTTGCGGGCTGTAAATTAAAGTGGTGCTTTGTTCCCCCCTTGTTCCATGTAGTTACAGGGTAAATACAACATTTGCGGGCTGTAAATTAAAGTGGTGCTTTGTTCCCCCCTTGTTCCATGTAGTTACAGGGTAAATACAACATTTGCGGGCTGTAAATTAAAGTGGTGCTTTGTTCCCCCCTTGTTCCACGTAGTTACAGGGTAAATACAACATTTGCGGGCTGTAAATTAAAGTGGTGCTTTGTTCCCCCCTTGTTCCATGTAGTTACAGGGTAAATACAACATTTGCGGGCTGTAAATTAAAGTGGTGCTTTGTTCCCCCCTTGTTCCATGTAGTTACAGGGTAAATACAACATTTGCGGGCTGTAAATTAAAGTGGTGCTTGTTCCCCCCTTGTTCCACGTAGTTACAGGGTAAATACAACATTTGCGGCTGTAAATTAAAGTGGTGCTTTGTTCCCCCCTTGTTCCACGTAGTTACAAGGTAAATACAACATTTGCGGCTGTAAATTAAAGTGGTGCTTGTTCCCCCCTTGTTCCACGTAGTTACAGGGTAAATACAACATTTGCGGGCTGTAAATTAAAGTGGTGCTTGTTCCCCCCTTGTTCCACGTAGTTACAGGGTAAATACAACATTTGCGGGCTGTAAATTAAAGTGGTGCTTGTTCCCCCCTTGTTCCACGTAGTTACAGGGTAAATACAACATTTGCGGGCTGTAAAATAAAGTGGTGCTTTGTTCCCCCCTTGTTCCACGTAGTTACAGGGTAAATACAACATTTGCGGGCTGTAAAATAAAGTGGTGCTTTGTTCCCCCCTTGTTCCACGTAGTTACAGGGTAAATACAACATTTGCGGGCTGTAAAATAAAGTGGTGCTTTGTTCCCCCCTTGTTCCACGTAGTTACAGGGTAAATACAACATTTGCGGGCTGTAAAATAAAGTGGTGCTTTGTTCCCCCCTTGTTCCATGTAGTTACAGGGTAAGTGGCTACAACAAATTGCTCTGAAACGATTGTTTATACATTAGGTCATACATACATACATTATATATCAGGTAATGTATCAATAAACATGGTGGACTGTTTTATTTAATTCAAATATTGTTTGCAATTTACTATAGGCCTACTGCTGGGTTAAATTAACCAAAAAATGGGTTTTAAAATTAAAATCACACACAATATGACAAAAATAAAATTTATTACACCAGTTCAGAAAAAAAGCAAAGCAACTCCATACTTATACAGATTATACAGTTAAACCAAATTATTTTGAAAAGCTTGTTTAAGGATATATTTTGTTCAATTTGTTCATGTTTTTCACCCACTGACTTAATGACTAATTGATTAACTAGTAATGACTAGTTAAACTATTATGGCCAAACCATCACGCCAATAAACACACAGTAATAAACACTGAAAGTCAAGATTAAACTGTGTATTATAGCGAACTGACAGGATTTTACTGTCTTTGATTTACCGTTTTGTTCCACGTCCTCAAGCACCATTTTGACTAACATTTTTCAGTTCCCGGTTTTACCGCTCATCAGTCGCTGCTCAATGTTGTGAGAACATACTCGGACAAAACCCTCCAGTTTTAAAAGAACACATTCCAGTCAGTTTCAAAAATCTCTCTCCTCTTCGTGTCGATTAGTTTTCTTGTATTTTCTACACATATTCCTGTCATGAGCGCCGCAAACACGGATAGACTCGTCTCATGCGCCATTCCAGCTGTTTCCAGTTCGCGCTCACCACACACTGCTGCAGTTTTAAAGGAACACACTCCAGACAGTTTCAAAGTTGTCCCTTGTCTGCGCTTCGATTCGTTTTCTCCTATTTTCCACACATGTTCCCGTCTTAAGCACCGCAGTCACGGATTTCGTCGCACACAGAGCCGTTCACGTTTGAACTCACGTGACTTGCTGCATGCTCTCATTCACGTCCTCCACATTCATAACCCAGCAACGTTGGGTTACTTATTACTGATATCAACCCAAATTGGGTCAAATCAAGCCAGCTTCCTAACCCAACAGTCTCAACCGAGCGTTTGGATTGAAACAATTACCAGCGTGTTTTATATGTGTCGGCTATACAAAAGTACACAGTGTATGTTTTAGCTAAATCGCTTGCAAATATAAGATTGTTGTTAGGTCATACATAGCACGTAATATTAGAATAGGTACCCCTTAGTTTCAAAATACTTACAGTAGAAATAATTTGTAATTTTACAGATTATTACTCCTTTATTCCCCATACTTCGCATATTGTTCCCTTATACCTACACGGAGGTACTGAATAGGTACAATGTAATTACAAAAAAGTTACGCAGTAAATTCTATTTTCTTACGCAGTACATTGCGGGCTGTAATCTAAAGCGTTACCAACTAATCATTTAAGTCTTTTGAAGACACAAAATAACTTTGTGTGAGGAAAAGAAAATCTCACCCTCCGCTACAGCTCTCAAATCTTATTTGCACTTGCATTTAATTAAATACATTCAAGAGTCCCACGTCACATCACGTCATGTCACAAGTTAGCCTATGCATCACAATGATGTTGAGTTAATCATGACATGTGAGCACAAGTGTGAGTCAAAGGGTTATTTTAGGGTGTGTATACAGCAAATAAGTGATAGTAAGCTAAACTAAACAAAAATATCATTAGCCTTGGCCTTGACATTGCAGTCTGTCAGAATAAAACAGAAAATACCATAATAACAACACAAACAAAAATAACCAAAATCATTAAATTTTAAATAATTGGTTATTATTAACATAATAACATCGGTAACAATAACAATAATACGTTTTTTTTTTTTTTTTTTTTACAATAGCATGCAGTCACTTTTTCTTCATGTGTCCGTCACACTCATGTATTGAGGTATAATGTGCTTTGACAGGCGATGCTTTTCCAGTCAGTCTGTCTGCAATGCACACACACACACACACATATCACACATGATAATGATCACCATTCTCTGCTTCCATGCAATTTGCAACTATTAACCTTGTGACAGGGAAGTGTCTGTTTATGAAATGTGGCATAATTAAAACCTATGCAAACAATCATTCCTATTGTTGCTGCTAAGACTGCCAGACCTTCCAGGAGTCCCTAACATAGGATATAGGGCATCCGGCATCGATGGTCATTTTGTCATTTTGATGTATCCCATTTTTGTTCTGTGACAGATTGTACAATGTCAAGGCCATTTGTTGTGCTGTTTTACATTTGACATACATTAATTTTTCAGTTTATTAAAGGAAATTGAAAATTGCTTCATAACACCTGGGTTTCCAAAGTCCACAGTAGATTTGGGAAAAAAAGAGGCAGCATTCACAAAAGCCTTATAAGAGAAATGCACTGAAAACATATTATCTTGCATTTCAGACCATAAACATCAGGGAATGTGAATAATTTTTGTTTCAAGTTGACTGACATTGTCAATCATTTCAATCAGCCACAATAATCTATATAAGAAAATTGTGAGTGCAGCATTTCTACATTTCCCTTTTCGCATTAGCACATCAATTCGTTGATCAGAAGGCTCACAGACAATCACATTACAGGAGGTGAGACATTCATGTCGTACTACTTTAATAGACAGACGGCTAGCTGGGATTCTGGAAAGTCGGAGCAAAGAAACATTGTAATCGAATAAAATAACACTTCACCTTTTTTCCTAGTGAAACTACACGTCTGAGGAAAGAATAGGAAGCACACCTCAGTCTCATGCTGCGATGCTCGTCCTTGCTCATTTGAATTCATTTATTTTGGCCATTAAAGGAAAGTTGCAGAAAAGGCTTAGACAGGAAGAATTGAAAGCATCCAAAATCACAACATCACCTGCTAAAATAGCTCTTTTATGAATTTGGTTCAGGGGCGGTTTACTCCACCGACTGCATGTTTTGTTGAGGGTTGATTGTTGTGCCTTATATATATATATATATATATATATATATATACAACAGTTCTTTCTGGTCCTCAAATCTGATTGACTGATAAGAGTGCGATATTAGAGTAATATCTGAACTCCAACAGCCGTTTCACAGTTTGTATACTCTGCTTGTGGTACTTCTTACAGCAAGTGTCATGGCGGACGCCCAAATCCAGTATCATTTTATAGTATCAGTGTCAGTTTTTGTCTCATGGAATGTAGTTTTAAGATGTTTTCAGGCGAGAATGTACTTGTTTTAGTTCAAATATGCAGTTTGTTAATAAAGATAATGTCTATTTGAAAATTTGCATCAACGTTTTCGGACATGTGAGCTCCAGATGGTCAGCGGCCATTCTGCGCTCATGAAGCCGCCCGAGAGCGCCTCACCTGATGGCTCTGATGTCTCTGTAGTGGTTACACATGAGATACAATTTGTTATGGGTAAATCTAATGGTTGTCTTTGGTCTCATTAATCTATTATTTGTTCCAGAGAATATAGTTTTGGCAAAATCTGGCTGTATATCGGCACGCTGTGATTACCTACGGCTGAATCACAGCCGTGCCAATATACAGCCATATCTCACATCTACTCGTGTGATATTGCTTATATATGCTATATATATATATATACAGTATCTCACAGAAGTGAGTACACCCCTCACATTTTTGTAAATATTTTATTATATCTTTTCATGTGACAACACTGAAGAAATTACACTTTGCTACAATGTAAAGTAGTGAGTGTACAGCTTGTATAACAGTGTAAATTTGCTGTCCCCTCAAAATAACTCAACACACAGCCATTAATATCTAAACCGCTGGCCACAAAAGTGAGTAAGCCCCTAAGTGAAAATGTCCAAATTGGGCCCAAACTGTCCATATTTTGTGTGGCCACCATTATTTTCCAGCACTGCCTTAACCCTCTTGGGCATCAGAACAGTGTTCAACGCACCACTGTTTCCGTTTAAAAAACGTTTTGCACCGTTTTTATATATATATATATATATATATATATATATATATACAGTATATGCTGATTTGGTGCTCAAGACACATTTCTTACCATCATTGTTGAAAACTGTTGTGCTTTCTTTCTTTTTTCTTTCTTTCACTTTTTTTTTTTTTTTAGAAAAGTTTTTGTAACATTATAAATGACATCTCTTCACGGTTACTTTTGATCAGTTTAATGCATTCCTGTTGAATAAATGTATTATAAAACAAAACAAAACAAAATAAAATAAAGCCTTACGGACCTCAGACCTTTGAATGGTAATGTACAGTTTGAGTAATGTTTTGGTAATGTACTACTCTACATGAGATTATGTACATTATACACAAACAAACATAAAAAAAAAAAAAAAAAACTTCCAGGCAGCTTCCTAGTCATGCCACAAAGCTTCTTATTCAACTGCCAGACCACACAAATCTTAATCTCAAAACTCTTATCCACCGGCATTATGAGTAACCCTAGTCCTGTTAGACAAAACAAGGACATACAACCAGAAAATATAATTATTTTTTATCTTTTCTTCCTTCATAATACTTTCTCTCAGCAGTATGACATAAATCAAAAAGTGTAACGCTTTTCTGATTGACTGAACACACTCAAGCAGATGGGAGGATGTGTGCTCTTGTGTGTGTGTGCACACTTGTTCTCCAGACGGCTGTTCTGGTGGCATACGGGCCCCCAGGCCATGTGTGTGACCTTAATGGCTGCAGCATATGTCATCAGTAATCTGATTTGGAGATTGTGAAAGAAGAAATGGAAGGAAAAGCAGAAAGAGAGAGCAAGGGATAGAATGAAAGCTATTACTCTGAATCCTTCTCTCAAGGGATGAAGTAATGATGAACATGAAGTAAACATGATGAGGGTATGCAGAAGGGCCATTTTTTATATCAAAAATATCAGTTAAATGGGAGGTCTAATGCTATTTCATGCATTCAGACTTATCCAAAAACAAACTCCACCATATTTATTTGATAAACACGACTGGAACTTTAAACGGGACTGGGTTCAATGGTCAGATGAAAAAAAAAAAAGCTTTTTAGCAGCAAACACTCAAGATGGGTTTGGTGCACACAGGGATAAAAAAGTACCCCCTGTGTACAATTAAATATACTGCTGGATCTTTAATGTTGTGGGCCCATTTTTCTGCCGGAAATCCTGGATATCTTGTTCAGATAGATGGCATAATGGATTCTATAAAATACCAATGGATAAAAAAATTTAAAACTGACTGTCCATGATATATATCTTATAATGGGCCATGGTTGGATCTTCCAACACGACAATGATCCACAAACAAACATCAAAATCAAAACAAAAATGGGTCACTGAGAACAAAACCAAGCTTCTGCCCTGCCCAGTTCCTTGAGCTGAACCCTATAGAAAATGAGTGTGGTGAACTGAAGAGGAGAAGCATCAACATGCAGCTGGAAATCTGAAGGGTCTGGGTAGATTCTGTATGAAGGAATGGTCTCTGATCTCCTGTCAGATGTTCTCTAAACTCAGAGCTGTTCTCTTGGCAAAAGGAGGTTGCAAAAATTATTGGATAAAGGGGTATGATTAATTGTGACCAATGTGTTTTAGAGAAAAACATTTATTTCATAATGCGATTTCTCTCCCATCTTAAATTCTTATTATCCAATAAAAGTTCAGATTTTAGTAAATTTTTAAAATAAAATATCTAAAGGATTGATGATACAGATTAATTCTCACAGCCTTCTTTGATCATATTTACCAAGGGTATGAATAATTTTGAGCACAACTGTATGTATTTTTTTTATTTTTTTTTAATATATATTCTCAACCAGAGCGAGAGCAAGAGGACGCCCATCAATGTGCTTCATTTGGGTTACAGGAGTCGTCGGCAGCGTTGATAGTTAATTTAAGTCAAGTTTGTGGTCCTGTTTTATTTATTTCGATGTCACAGCTTGCAGACGATCGCTACACAAAACCTTCTTATGCTCGTGACTCTTTTGCTCCGTCAATGACACGCCTCCAGGAGCTCGACTGTTTTCGGAGAGAAGCATAAAACTGTATTTGTCTTTTATAAATCTGATCAAACTAAAGACTCTTTGGAAATATGAAGGATGCAGTACTACTCTATGGGTACTCAAGATTAACATGCGATTAACAGAAACTGTAATATTGTGAGATATTATTTAAATTTCTAATACTGGTTTTCTGTTTTAATATACTTTAAAATATAATTTATTTGTAATCAAAGCTGAATTTTCAGCATCATTACTCCAGTCTTCAGTGTCACATTATCCTTCAGAAATCATTCTAATATGCTGATTTATTATCAGTTGTGCTGCTTCATGTTTTTTTTTTTTTTTTTTGATAGTGAAGCTGATAGTGAAACTTTTTCTGGATTCTTTTATGAATAAAATGTTAAAAAGAAAATTTATTTAAAATTAAAATCTTTTCTAACAACATGAGTCTTTACTATCACTTTTTATCCATTTAACACAACCTTGCTGAATAAAAGTATTCATTACTTTAAAAAAAAAGAAAGAAAAAATTTACTGACTCCAAACTTTTGTACGGTAGTGTATATTGTAACACAAGATTTCCATTTTGAATAAATGCTGTTTTTTTAATTTATTTTATATTCATAAAAGAATCCTGAAAAAAAGTATCACAGGTTCCAAAAAACATGAAGCAGCTCAACTGTTTCCAACATTGATATTAAATCAGCATATTAGAATGATTTCTGAAGGATAATGTGACACTGAAGACTGGAGTAATGATGCTGAAAGTTCAGCTTTGCATCACATTAATAAATTATATTTTAAAGTATATTCAAATAGAAACTGTTATTTTAAATTGCAATAATATTTTACAAAATAACAGGGTTTTTTCTGTATTTTTGATCAAATAAATACAGTCTTGATGAGCACAAGAAACATTTAAACATTTAACATTTAAAATAATAAAAATCTTACTGATCCCAAACTTTTGAATGGTAGTGTGTGTATATATATATATACACAGTGGAGAAGAAAAATGTAGGCTTTGCATTGAAGACTTAGATGCTCAAAGCTGTATTGTGAACATAAAGATAATAAATAAAACATGGACAAATACAAATCTATTATTGAACATTTCCAGAGTTGTATCGTGTGCAACATCTTAGCATTTTTTTTTTTAAATACATTTTTGTTTAGTCATACACATACAGTGTTATATCACTAGCCATATAGCTAACAGGAGCACCTGTTGCCCATCAAAAGCGAGATTAAACTCCTATGTACAAACAGTTAATCTAAAGAAAATCCTGCACATTAGATAGCATTCACCAGCCCTTTCCCTTCAGCTGGCATTCAGCCACTGTACATAATGGCATCCTGTGGATTAAGAAGGCTAGCTTTAAGCCATTTCTTTCTTCAAGACCATGTGACTGAAAAACAGCAAGTAAAGACCTACAAAAACACATATGCAAGTTTAATGCAACATGATGGGAATATAGACATAAACAACTAATAAACAAGAAACTGGAGCACACTAATGTTGTTGCCTTTATCTGTTAAAAGCAGAATGTGAACAGGAAGAAAGTGGCTTAGCTATACAAAGTGTTAAGCATAAAAGCAACTTTTATCAAAGGACATACGGGCTACTACAATATCAAAGCAACTGTTCGCACATTTAACTGACCTTTGAGTGACGTCTGCAACCCTGACAACTTCTCAAATCATCACAATCACAGAGGTCATGAAGACAGGCACCTCAATACCGTGTTGTTGCCCTGTGCCTGACTTCTGACACAAACACACCTGCTGGCACTAGAGTCGGGGTCAAGGCCAACTGCAAACAATCAACAGCTGCCTTGAGTCCACTCCAAGCAATTTCCATCTGGGTATTGTAGTCTTAACAACGTGACCTCTGTAGTCCCCGGATAGGAAGAGAAGTAAATGCATCTCATTAGTCGATCTGGATCACTGGTTTTCAATCCTGTTTCTCAGGGCACCCTTAACAGAATGTTTTTGTTCCAATCCTGACCTTCCATGCCTCACTCAATTAATCAAGTGCTGACTGAAGACTACAGATTGAACCAATTGATTTAGCTCTGTTAGTTTAACATCAGAGCTAAAAGCGATCTGTCGGGTGGGCTTTCAATTTAAAAACCACAAAAAGCACTTCCTTCAAACGCCTACAAGTGGATACGTAAGAGTATTCTTAGGTCAATGTGAAATCAAAATTGATCCAATTTACTTGCTTAATGTGAGTTCCTGTAGCTCAGGCAGTACAGAACGGTGTTAGCAAATCCAAGGTCATGGGTTCTTTAGATAAAAGTTTAGCCAAATGCATAAACATAAAACAATTCTAAATGAAATATTTGTGATCACTTTTAAATTAATATATAGTAAACAAAGCAAAGCAGAGGTAAGATGAAAAGAAAATACCATCTAAATTTTCTGAAGACAGTCAGTTCCCCTCAGAGAATTCATATAACCCCTGACCCCCAATTCAATATTTAGGATTTTCATCCAATATTTCGCGCATCGTGAACAGTGATCTTGCTCTGTTTTTTTTTTTAATTCATACCGGTTGCGTAACCGGTATATCGCGCAGCACTAAATCAATCCCTGCTCTACATTCTATCCTGTTTCACAGGGAAATTACATAAGATATAATGTGAATAGCGATTCACATTGACTTTAAAAATGGAAGTTCCTTTATAATGCCCTTGATTTTAAATGTGACTACACATATATGGTGCAAAAGCTTTGTTTGCTTTCAGAACATGAGTTGGCAACCCACGGTGCAACCCTCTGACACTGTAAACACTTGCGGCAACTCATTTAAATCTCTGAGAAGTTTGTTTATATCATGCCTTGCGCTCAACTTGTCTAGAATGTAACATGTACTGAAAGCAGAGCGTTGAGGTCAGACAGTGACGCTTTAAGGACATCTCCATTTCCTCTCTTTCTCTTTCTCTCAATCCATCTGTCTCTCCAACTCACTCGGGCTTGCTCTTTCTCCCTCTCTGTCTTCGTATGTCTTGGACCCAAATATATATTGACAGCCTACAAATTGCTTCAGGACTAGGCAGTGAGGTGTTTTAAGAGAAAGTCATTTTATAAAGAACCACTGAAATTACTGCTGTGTGCAGATGCTGGTTTAGACCGTATTAAGACTTTCAGAGAAAAAAAGCAAAAAAAAAAAGCATAACATGTTATCCCCAAGACAAGCAGGATTAAGTGTGTGTGTGAGGGGGGTCTTATTGTCATAATTGGCTTATTTCCATGCAATTTGGTGTTTTATTACTTGAATAGGTTGGTGGGAAACACATTCTATACCCCTGGATTTCACCAGCTTTATTTGGAATTCAGCATTTGGGAGTTTAAAATTACAGCTTACTCAAGGCTACAGTTCAATAGACACTACTGATTTGATTTTATTGAAATCACATATGCATCTGCTGCTCATTTATGACAGCGTGGCATAGTTAGACCAACTATTTTCTTCATTCTCTGAAGAAAAAATTGGACACATAAACAAAAGCAGCCCCCCCAGTATTCAAACAATTAAAACATTAACCTAGCCTCTGCATACAAAATAACAAACTGATCATCACAATACAGTGTTGCAGTATTGCAGAGATGCATTGTTTCATTTTAATAACCTGCCATGAATGATTTTCAAGCTGAAAATTCAGACATTGTGTGTGAACAAATCTTTATCCTGTGAAAATGTGGGCGATGTGAGCTGCTGTTGAGGATTGTTCCATGTTCAATACAAGATAAACTCAAATGACTGTGTTTGTAGCATAATGTTGATTTCCACACTGTATATAATAATAATAATAATAATAATAATAATAATATACAAATTGTATTAGCTTTGATAGCCAGACTTACACTGGTTTGCATGTGACTATAGTGAATATAGTCACTTACTATCCAAAGTATGTGCTTTAAAAAAAAATAAAAAATAAGTTTCATATTTCACAGCCACTGTTTACCTCCGTTTTAAGTGCCTTACTATAATTATAAAAATACTACTTTTAAAAACTAGGTTTAGAATATATCAGCTTTTATCTGAGAAAGTGTACTAATCATATACATTAATTCAGAATATGCTTAATCTGTGTCCTCAGTAGTGTAAAGCTGATATGTCACTGACACTGTCTAGCTCTCTTTTGTCTTTCATCTTTACAACATGCCTGTTACTGGAACTGAGGGGAGGATCAAATTAGCCACTGAAAATCCTTTTGAAGTAGCTCTATCAAATATGAGATTAAAGGAAAACAATGAAGTGTTTTTTCCTCTCTCTCTTATGACATTGCGCACTGCCATGAGCAATTTATAGGAAAATGGGCACAGAAGCCAACAGAGATACTCCATCTAATATCACACAAGCCTGGACTGAATGGACAGAATAATGTGAAAAACTAAGAGGTGGGGAGATTAGGGGTGGGATGGATGGGCAGAATGCCCAAATTACAATAAATGGGAATATCTAATTTCCTGTGTTAAATTGAATTAGTGTGCCTGAGGTGTACACATTGCCAGACCACCTATTTATGTTTTTTTTTGTTTTACAAAGTTGGCTTACTCTTCACAATTATTAGACAAAAACATATTTTGATAAGGCTGCGATAAGGATGTTATCTTGGTGTGTAGAAATTAAAATAACTAATATTGGTATTTGCTTGTTTTGTTACTGATCCTAGCAAGCAATATCGTTTTAAACATTTTCTAGCCTCCTTGTCCATCTTATCCTCCATTTTCCTTCTGGTTCTCTTCATGACACCAAAAAAAATTAAAATAAAAAATACTAAAACAGCATTTTTCTTTCATTTCAGCAAGAAGGAAAGCCTAGCATGCATGTTTTAAATCGAGAGGCACAGTATTCCCCTTCCCCACTGACTCAGAAGTCTCAGTTCACAGTTTACACTCATTACCCCTGACAACCTTGACATGGCTTCAGGACAGATTAAACTCTGACATCTCACTGTATTCTTAATGACACAGTTTTTTTTTTTCACACTTTCCTTGTCTGTTGAGTAAAAACAAGGAGTCTCTCAACAGCTGAACATACAAGTTAATATCCCTTGAGGCTGAAAAAGCTAGTTCTTGAGGTGGGGCAGCACAAAGATGAAAACATAAACTCTTTCCTTTTATTGATGAACACAATGGGGGTCATTCTAGTTTACCTCAGGGCCCTCTATTGGGTTTATTGTTTTGTGGACGGGATGAAAACACTTATGGGACTCAGAAATCCACAAAACAGCCTTCTTATTTGTTATTGAATTGCAGTGCAGCTAGGTAGTGGTGATAGACTGAGAATTTTGTTTAAAGCTTTGAGACCTGAAAGAATAATCAAGCATGTCTTTCTAAAAACAAGAACAATGCATATCACATTAAAAGTGTCATCATTTGCTTAAATTAGTCATTTTCAAATATAAGTTTTCATATCAATCATTCTGCAACATTGACTCTACTGTGGACTGTTCGCTCGACTGTAACTATGAGCTGTAAACTGCTCTTTATAACTTCTGAAAATGTTTTTTTTTTTTCACATTATGCAAATCCCTACCGTCCTCCTTAAAGTCTCCAGAGCCTGATATCACAGAATAATCAGTCATAACTAGCTCTTACAGCTAATCCTTCCCACTGTGTGAGCAACTGCCACTTACAATTAGCATGTTAGTTTAGCGTGTGGCCTTTGCCGTGGAATAAATATCCACCTCTTAGCATCTAGACTCACAGTCTCGCAGCAATAGTAGACATCCCTTGCCAGTGCTATTTTAGTAATTATAGTATTTATTATTACTAAAATAATCATAAAAAGGCTTGATATTTTTTATATTAAATACGTCTATTTTATAAGGTTTGTAAGGTTTATTGCTTTTTTTTTTTTTTTTTTCTTGTACTGGCTCATCCCTAGAATGGATATTTGTTGGGAAAATTTGGACACTGCATTTCATTCATGTATCTAACCCTAAATCTAACTAATAACTTTCAGGGGATAAAAAAAAAAAAAAAAAGATTCAAGCTACTCAGACCCCCATCCCCTCTTATGTTCACTTCCCTACACTCTTAAGGGGAGACACTGCAGGCAAAAACACTATTTTTTTCTCCTACACTGAGCCATAAATCTCCACTTCAGTAGCACTTACACACACCAAACTTTACATTTTTATTCCTGTCTATATTCTGAAGATTTTTACAGAGGGATTTGTTCATATATAATTTGCTTGATTGTATACAACATTTTATTCCCCGAAAAAAAAAACATATTACTGTATTACTATTGTATTACTATTGTTTTTTTTACCCCTCTATCTGCCTGGTCTTATAGTATCTTATAGCATCTATCAAGGTTTTCATAAAAAACAACACCACCACCAACAACAACAACAACATGTTGTGTCAATTAGGTATTTTTATTTTATTTAATGACGTGAAATTGTAGCAAAAATGACAGTGATCTAACAACCGTTATTAGCAGAATACATTAATAAATGACAATTGACACTGAACATAAATAAATACTTACAGAAGTAAAACAAAAATAGAAACATAAAATAGTGTAATGAAGACCAAGTTCCAGTGAAATACTGTATTTTCACAATCCTCTATGACGCCTGTAAGTCCATCATTATGTCTATTTTGGTGTGATTGAGTGGCAGTTTCTCTTTGCAGATGATGAGGTTGTAGGATGTGACATCATCTGAAAAGCACAATTGAGTTTGGAGTAACAATGTGCCTCCTTCCATTTGTTTATGTTAAAACAACTGTTTATGAAGGCCAAAAGCAGTATGTGAGCACTTCACAATGTTATGTTTATGCATAAACCCAAGTAATAAAAAAAATCTAACAATATGGACCATAAATTCAATATCTTTGTTAGTGGAGATGGGGAAAGAAGTATCCTTAACTGAACAGAGCTGGTCACACTTACATGTTCTCTTAAACTAAAAAGAGAAAAAGACATAATTGGTGGGAAACCAGTTACAGTTTGAAAATTAAAAATAATAGACATTTTAAGAAAGAAAGAATTTACCTGTTGAGAGTGTGTTGACAGTCTGTGTACTGTAGTTGGATGGCTGAGGTCCAAAAAATCAGTAATGAGCCTTTTTTTTTTTTTTTGAGTGTAGCCTTTATTAGGGATTTACATTAAAACAACAACAACAAAAGCATGTTGTGTGAATTAGGTATTTTTTTATTGACATGAAATTGTAGCAAAAATGTCAGTGCTCTTAACAACAGTTGACAGTTGACATTGAACATGAATAAATAAACACATAAGGAAGTAAAACACAAAATAAAAACAATAATGTCTATGAAAGCCAAAAGCAAAAATGGACAGAATGTGACAAAAGAGCAACAATATACTGTTGTGACAAATCCCGGTAAGTCTAACGCAGTACACATAGCAAGGTTTTTTATTTATTTATTTTTTATAATAAATAAACAGAATAAAAAGTAGATAGAAAATAAATAGAAGCGATAGAGCTAGTGTTAGAGGGTAAATTATTATAATTTTTTATAATAATTAAAAAGAAAACAAGTAGATAGAATAGAAATAGAACAGAGAGTTCTAGTGTTAAATAAAAAATATATATATATAACAATATGTATTATAAATTCAGTGTCTCTGTTACTTACTTACAGAGAGAAGTATCCTCAGCTTAACAGAGCTACTCACACTTACATATGACCAAAAATAGAAAATAATGTTTATTTGGAAACCAGTTACAATTTTAAAGTTAAATTTGTATTTAAATTAAAGAATGGAATAATTTACCTGTTGAGTGTGTGTTGACAGTCTGTAGTTGGATCACTGAACTCCATAAAATCAGTAATGAGGAGCTTTGACAGTTACAGATTTAAAAAACAAAAAGGGCGGGAATAAAGAACCCTAAACTCTAACACAAAGAACCATTTCAGCATAAAAGGGTTATTCAGGATGCTGTGGTTCTAAATAGAACCGTTACTACATGTAAAGAACCTTTAAAGAACCATCTTTTTTTAGTCCTCTTTGAGAAAATATTTCAACTGTGTCCTTAAGAGCCATCAACCATCATTATCTGCCTTCATTCTATCCAAGTTCTTTGCCCCTGATTTGCTTTTAAGAGACACCAGACCACAAGAACAGATCAAAGCCCTAATATTATAATCCCTGCATATTCATATCTGCCTGAGGGCGGCTCCCATAGGGCCCTGAAAACCTGGTCTTGCCCTTTCTCTTGTAAGTTCCATTTTTTCAAACATTCATTGAGCAAAGCACATCACAACTCTCTCTCTCTCTCTCTCTCTCTCACTCTCACTCTCTCTCTTCCTCCTTTATTGCTGATTATCCTCTCTGGGCAGAGATGGCATCTCTAAAACCATCTAGAGAGCTAAACAGACCACCTTCCTATCCGTTCTGCACCATAACTGTTATCATATAACAGCGCAGCCCAGGCCGAATGGCTTAAATTGGAAATTGTACGCAAACATTGGCCCGAAGATAAATCCCAGACCACATGCATTAGATACAATATTGAAATAATGTGCATTACTACTGTAATGATATATTGTTTTGGGGAGAAGATGAACAATTCCCCTTTCCCTTTGGCCACAAATAGGGAAACAATAATATAAATGTTGAAAAAAAAAAAGCAATTCTTCTGTAAGCAACCTAAAATTACAAGGTCAACATGTGGTCCATTTTGTATGTTTCGCACTAAAATTAGCATGCTGCTAACAGTCAATTAGTCATTAGAGCACTGTCTCACACCAGCGGTCAGTCAGACGGAGGTAGATTGGATGGGGTCAAAGAGCAGTCTGATGTCCAGTCCTGGCTCTTCATCAAACGCTTAGCGTGGCCAGAGCAGTTTGACACCAACCAGCTGCTGTGTGTCATCTTTTCCTCTCTCTCTCCCCATCTCCGCTCATGGACATACAAGGCTCCACTCAGATTACACTTACTTTGGCAAACCTTCATCCATCCAGAGCTGTTTAATCTTTTCCAGTAGTGAATCTCCTGCAGCAGCTGCCTGTCCTGCACTACTTTGATCACTGGCGTGCACAGTGTGTGTCTCTCTCCCGTTGCCTGATCACAGCTGTCTCTTCTGGATGTGTTCTCCAGCACTGTTGAAGAGCTTGGTCTTTAAAGACTGTCAAGTATACAAGACTTCATTCCAAATTCACATGACTTGCTTTTGGTTCATTGTGCGCTGAACTTCATGAGGTGTGAACCACGCAGCTGCATTTTGAGCAAGATCTCAATCTCACTGTAACCCTAAAAGCTTCAGTACTGGAAAAACAAATATTTCATTTAGTCTAATTTTCCAGTAAAAAAAAAAAATAAATCTTTAGAACAATTATATTTATTTGAGAAGTAAACCTTTGTAAGTAAACTTTTGTATGATATAAAGAAGAGTATAAAGGTATACAGTTTTAAGTGATTTCTTTTCAAGCAATAGTTATTTTCCTGTTATGGGCAATAACTGTTGAATGGCTGATATTACACTTGAAAACCATGTTGATTGAGTAATTGAGTACAATTTTAAATGCTACAAATTATTTATTTTTTATTTTTAATGTTGTAATGCGTAGTTAAAAAAATGTTGATGTAATTGTTGTTAATTTTGAGACTTTCTAAAGATTACATAAAACAGTCTTGTTAAATTATTAGTGTTTTTAAAGATAAACTTTAAGTAAGCTATATAAAAAACAGTCTCTATTAAACAATAACTATTATGGTGTCAATATATTGTACATTGCTAGTTTTCAGAAAATATACACTGCCAGTTGGAGTCAGTGAATTTTTTTCAGACAGAAATTAAGACTTTTAATCAGCAACGATGCATTAAAATAATCAAAAGTGACAGTAAAGAATTACACATCATGGTTTGCTCGTAAAAAAAAAATACTGATAAAAATCTTGAGTATAAAATAAGCATATTAGAATGATTTATGAAGCATCATGTGACACTGCCGAAAATTCAGCTTTGTCAACAAAGAATAAATTACAGTTACTGTTTTTGATCAAATTAATGCAGGCTTGACGAGTATTAGAGACTTTCAAAAACATTAAAAATAAATAAATAAATTTGACCCCAAAATCTAGTTGCATTGTAGTCTGAATTTAGATAATTTAGTTCATTTTCGTAAAAAGTTAACTATTCTTAAAGCATTTGCACATAAACCTAAACACTCACTAAATGCTTAAAATTACACTTGAGAAAGAAGAAAAAAATATTTTCCAATATAGTAAGAATAAAATTCGTACATTTTTGAATTTTACTTCATTTCGAGAATGATTAGATATTTTTACAAGAAGAAAAATGCTGTTAAGGAAAAGTGATTTTTGCACTGAAACCAAGTTGTTGGGGATTCTTTCCTAGAAGCAATATATCCGCTCCTCAGCCTTCAAAGCCCTGGCTCAAAAGGGACTGACTTAGAGAGGAAAGCTATCGTTTGAGAATAGTCTGTTCAAAAGTATTACCTCCATCTGCTAAAGGCTCTCTTTATGTCTCCCCAAAGCCTTTTCTTCTCTCCCTGCACTGACCGTTGTGTGCAAACTAATCAGGCTACCTGTCATCAGCGTGGCCAGTCTCAGTCTGTTCATTTGGCAGATCCAGAGACTCTTCTGTCAGCCAAGTGACAGAAAAAAAAAAAAACACTCTAAACGCTCTTTCTCACTGACATCTGGCTCCTTGGCCCATTGCAATGACAGAGCACCATCTCTGGTTCTCTGTCAACAAGGAAAGCAAGCAAAAATATGTAGTAAATAGTCATTAAAAATACCAGAAATGTAATATTTATTTATTTATTATTATAAATCTTATTTGTACAGGTGTGACCAATACTGAAATGATAAATGCTGGAAAAATTTTGCATTGGAGAGACACCTGCTTTGGCATCCAGTTGACTGCTAATTACTTTTTAAAAACAATGAAATAAATAAATCAGAAAACAGGCATTCTGTCCCCCATCTCATTTCCCAAAAATCACAGTTGCTAAAAGGCCACAGCATTATACACAAGCAGCAGAGTGATCAGTCAGTGTCTGAGATCAAAACCAGCAACCCACATTTGTACATCTCCATATAAAGGTCAGCTGATGATTCATGGGAGCTCTGTGATGGGAGGGACAGTTGTCTTGCCAAGAAGGCACAAACTCCTGGTCAAAATATCCCCTATGTACTTCCAATCTAGGGTAAATCCATTATGAATGAAACACTGAGTTGAGAAATCATACTAGAAGAATTAATGAACCAGACCACTCAAAGAAATACTCATGTCATTCCAAACTTTTATGACTATCTTCTGTGGAACATAAAATATATTCTGAAGAATGTTGGTGACCAAATAGTTTTGGTTCCCATTTTTACTTTCAAAAATGCAATGAAAGTCAGTGGCGACCAAAACTATTTGGTTACCAAAATTATTAAAAAATATCTTATTTTGTGTTCCACAAGAGAAAAGAAATGCATACAAGTTTGAAAAGATATGAGAGAAAGTAAATTAAGACAGCATTTTTTTATTTTTAGATTTTTATTTAAATATGGCAATACCCTGACTAAGGTCTACTGGAACTATTTATTTATTTAAAAATAATAATATACAAATTAAAAAAAATTAAATGATACATTACAAATAGAACCATGTTGCCTTCGAATATATGTTTTAATTAAAAACTTTTTTTAAAGCTAAAGATAAACGTTAGTAATAATGAAGAAAGTTGTCACATGTAATAGAACAAGTAACAAGTCTATTCTTATAGTCCCATCCATTGCTATATTTATCAATGCCAATCATTGTCATTTTGTTTTTCTTTGGATTCAGTCCCACATTTAAAAACAGTTCAATCATGACAACTCTCGAAAGATTTTAGCATGGTGATGGATATGACAATGTTAATGTATTTGGTCTTGGCGGAATAGATCTGCTACGCTGCTGCTGTTGGTTATTGCTGTAGTTGTCGATTATTGCTGCTGCTGCAAGCAAGTACAGGAACTTGCTACTGCCAATGCATATGGCGATATGGTCCCGCGAGAATTTAAGACATACTGCTGCTGCACAAATAACATATAAAATAACCCGTAGCAAATATATACAGGTGGAGCTGGGGAAGGTGGAGGGTTTCAGAGAAACTCTGAAAGCGCGCTGCAGGAATCTCAAGTGAATGCTAGCCAGCCATATAAATGCAAGGCAGTAAGCTCATTGGCTGCATATGCAGCATGAACCAATCAGCTTGTGCCAAGTTGTTTAACTCTCTGAATATCATCAGTTACGTTAAGAACTCATCAGCCTGCGCCATCTATATATTTGTCATACTCAAAAAACTTTGTGGTTAATAGGATATTCACAGATGCAATAGAGCAGGCTAAACGGCACAACTAATCCCTTATTCACATAGTGTTTATATTTTGTTGGTTATTATGAATGAAAAAAAAAAAATCTGAGCTACAATGCTCAACTTTCCAAAAAAAATGTTGTAAATAGAAATCCATGACACACACAGTGCTCACACAAATACAAGAGTTTGAAAGAAGCCACCTATCAGTGGGTATCAAATTGAGTGCGAGGAACACGGTACTACCGGTACTGCAGAAGGTATCATTTTTACATTTCAATATTTCAATATTGACCAAAGCACCAGTACTTTTGAAAACCCTGCTAGAATATACCAATAACATACAATACAGTTCTATAAAACTTCTCCTAGTCTAGTCAAACGTTTGGTATGACATGAGGGTGAGTAAATTACATAATTTTCAACTGGCAGTGAATGATAGTGGGGTACCACTTTGTGTGAAAGGCCTTCAATGTATTTTATTTCATATTAAATGTATCTTACTAGATTGCTTCTGTCTCTTTCAGTCTCGCTCCTCCTTTCTTTCTCGTCCACTTGCTCTCTGAAATGAGGGATGGGTCACTTCCATTTATTTCATTTTTACAATGTTGCCCCTTCACACATTCCCCAACACTCCAAAGCAATTATATTAAAGACAGTCTATAACCTCGAGTAAGGTGTCCATTTGGGTCACAAATATAAAAAAAAAACAGCTGTAATTAGTTTTGAAATAATGAACGTTTGGCCCCTATGGCGCTCCGTAATTAACATTCACTTTGCATATCTTAGTGTTTGCCAGCCAACCCTGACACTTCAAGCGCTTCGAGCTCCTGTCTGTGTCTCTGTGTGTGTGTGTGTGTAATAGGGTTTAAGAAGTTCTGCCTGAGCTTTAGAGCAGTTGTGTCTACTTCCACTTATCCCAGTGAGACCAGAGGGTATGTGGAGGGTCTCCTTCCCCCTAAAATGCTGTCCAAGTGTCACAACCACTCATCAGGACAAGCTCCACCTGACATATGAAATCAATCAAACCGATCATGCCTGTGTGCTAGTGTGCTTGTTGGCCCCTCTTCAGCCAGATATGGTTTTGGAAATTCATAAGTTTATTTTGGTATTCTTTCATCGTAAACAGTGAAGCAACTATGAAACGCGACGGTGGGGTACATACATATTGTATGTACAACCATTAAAACGTTTGGGTATATACATAAATACACACACATACACAAATATTATATATTCTACAGTATGTATCCCTGTGCCAATTAGCCCCAGTCTGCTACCAAAATGGAAATAACATGTTTTCTTCTTGCACAGACCGTTTGCACGTGTATCATCTAGCTATATTCCATTAGTTACGTGGGAGTCATTAGCAGTCCATCAGTCTTGCATGCTATCCGCAGTCATAACAATTCCAAATAACCATTATCATTTTGAACATGATCTTTACACGATTATTCTCTAAATGACTGCAGCCCCCTTCACCCTCCCTCCTCTGTAGTTGTTGGATTGACAATTCAACAAAAAGCAGCGTAAGTTATGAGAAATGCCACTCAATGCAAACGACACACACATAAACAAATAAATGGATCACAGTGAAAGGAAAACCTCATTTCAGTGCCAGTAGTGGTAATACAATACAACCGGTTAACAGGATATTATGATTCTGGTGGGTGGGCTTCAGGCTTAATAGCAGTAACAAGGTACAGAGGAGAACGAGACAGAGAGGAGAAGCTGGTTTTAATCTTGATGCTGGAGTGGTTTTGTGGTGTGTCTCGTAGGGCCTTTGGGCCAAAGATAGGCATCGTGGCATCTGCGGCATTGGAAATGTGTAGTAAGGTTCAAAGCTCACTGCAGCTCATAAGATGAACATCTGGTTTCCAGCACAATGCAGGTCACGTTTAGGTGAACAAAGCACTGCTTTCACATCAAGATTTTTATTTTTTTTACTAGTGATGAACCCAAACTGGCAAGTCTTTTCAGTTCATGCAACAATTTGAGAAGAAATATGACTACGTTGTGAAAGAACAACCTTCTCACATCAGCATCACCCCATCCCTTCAATCCCCTACCTGGACAAAACTTTCAACATTCCCAAGCATGGAGATCACACCCATTTCAGTTCTCCAGGATCATTTATTTCCTACTTTTTAATATTTTAATGTTAATTTGAATTTTAAATAAATGGCTCTCTAAAAAGTCTGTTTTTGTTCATCACAGCACAACATTTAGCTCAGAACCTGGACACAGAGACTCAAAAGGAGTATCTGGATCTCAAGCAGAATTTTTTAGAAGAATCCCCATGCTGTTAAGCAAGGCCTCTGCTTGTCCTGTGGAGATGGCGAAATGATAGAGAGCAGGAGAGAGACAAAGAAATAAACAGAAATGCATGGTTGCCATTTTAACTGGCTTCACTTGGTGTCATTAACAGTTTGAATGGGGAGGAGAACCGAACCAATGTGTGCCTTCTGGGCTCTGGCCAGCTAATAGCACATTACAGCTCCTAATTTAAAGAAAACTCTGCTTTCTGTAACAAAAAAAGACAAACAACTATGGTTGACAGAGCGAGAGATAGCTTGAAAGAAAAATCTTTTGTCTTCATTTGTAGATTTTCCTTCTATACAAAAGGCAAAGAAGACTGTTGATCAAATGGGAAGATTGCCAAAGCTGGAACATCATTAAGGCCCATCCAGCATTCAATTGATCATCAGGGGTCTGGGGAAAAATGAAATGCAGACGATGTGTTCATTACCAAAAGACTTCCTCATCACAACAGTGTGGCTAGCGGGTGTACGGTAAGGGGGTGTGGGGTGCAGGGGAAAAGGGAAGAGGGGTGGAAGCAAAATGACTGAAGTCATTGATCTTTGATCCGTGACAATAATTAGCATACCATTAGCATGGCATGTAAATATTAAACATGGCAGAATGTGCCATATTCTTTTCGTCAATGCTCTAATGATAGTAATCCCGGCTACAAAACAAGCGCAAATGCGACTCGTAAAAAAAAAAAACACAAATCAAAGTGCAGATAAATCATAATTTCATTAGCCGGCTGACAGACTCCAGCTTCATTGTGGAGGACGACGGGCAGCAATAATCCTAATTAAAAGAATGTGCTGTGTTGCGTTAACGACATGGACTCTCATTCATCATACATTGCAGGCCAAAGTCATAAGTCTTCAGCCCCAAGCAAAGTGTAAATAAAGTTTGGAAAACTTCCTATGTTAGAAAAATGTTCTTCATAAAAACACAACTAGAGGCAGCCTGTCAGTTATGTTGCTTATAAATATCTATTTTATTTTTTGTGTAAGATATGAGCTGCAAAACAAGGGCACATAAAACCCCAAAAAAATTATAAATAGATTTACAAAACAAAATATTTCCCCACTTCTATTGTGTACACATGCAAGAGAGTCGTCATTAATATTAAAATTGATACCAATAAACTAAAAACCAATAAAGATTCTGATTAAATATACATGAAAGGCTACAAATGAATTTATTCATCATAACATTATACTGTACAGTATCAAAAACTGATATCTTTTTGAGATTTGCTAAGGATTACATTTAACAGTGTTATTAAACTCCTCCTGTAGTCAAAAATATTGTCCCTTAAAACTCATCTTTGATCATCAAAATGACATATTTAATTTTTTTTTTCTTGTGAAAATAATTTTCTCATGCCTCAAAATAGCTTGAATGTAACCCTTGCCTCATTTACTATACGCCAATCTATGAATACGCAAATTAGCCCCGCCTCCACTCAGTCACACCAGCCAAGGTCTACTGATCCACGGATAATGACTGATAAAACTGTTTTTACTAGCGGACAACTACAGTGGATACTGTAACATTCGTTAAAGTTGCTTATTTGACGATGTTGTATCTTCAAAATGCCTTGAAGACTCGAATGCAGCCAAGTTTGTGATTCCAGTTCACGCCCGAGAGCAAATGTGAGTGAAGAACGGACGCCAATGCGGGGGAGGTGGGTCTGACTCCGGGCTACTTTTACACTGTTGCCGCGGGTTATTATTCAAGTTAGCGGTTCCAAATACAAATAAATAAGCACTAATAGCACATGACATCGTGAAATTGTAAAAAATATCAACAGCTAGCGAAACATCTACAGAAAAATATTCCGGATTAACCTGGCTGCCTTCTCACTAGAGCCCCTGCTTTACAGCACAGTTAATGGTATGCTAATGATAGGATCCCTTGACCTGATTGGTTATTGATTTTTGTGACGTAGCAAAACAAAGGGCTGTTTCAAACCGTGTTTCTGGGACTGTCTTTGGGAAAGTACGGTTTTAAGGAGAAAATACTCAGCAATGGTGTCGATTAATGGATTGGCACATGGTTTGTCTAAAAGCATATTAAAAACACCACATAGACAAATAAACGACATAAAAAAACTTGATTTTCACTACAGGGGGACTTTAAAGTACTAGAATTTTAAAGAGTAAGTAGCCTAAACAACAAAGATAATCTGAATGTAAAAAAAAAAAGTGAGGTGATACATCAGAACTTTTGGAACACTATTGGAACAATCACATTAAAGGACTTAGCTACAATATTGCAATGCTTTTTTTTTTTGCATACGTGTCTTTATGCAAGCTTATGCACTGCACTTGCCAAGGCCATGGTTGCCTCGTCACTTTTGCATACGTGCTCTAAAGCAAATCAGCTGTGTTCTTCTCATCCAAAACACTCTGCATCTGTTAAGGCCAGCAATCTGTTACTACTACATGGATGGTTTGGCTGCATCATCCAACAAGACAGATTAACTTACACATGGTTGCAAGTCATTTCTTTCAAGCTGTAACCAGGGTTAAATGGGGTTGTGTTTGACTCAATCTCAGTATGCCAAAGGCCTGTATTCAATACAGCATGTAAAATAAATTCAATCAAATAATACAATGTAAACACAATGCTGCGGTTTATGTAACATTTCATCTCAGACATAAGCTATGTCCAGAATGGAATAGTACTGCACTATACTGCATTACTACTGCCTTCTATACTATGTATATTGCCTATTTTTGGATATGGTACATAAAATGATACACATTAATAAAATATGTCAAACAATGATGACACTATGTTGTATGTTAAATTCAGCATGGGGTATCAATTATCTGTAATTATTAACTTAAATTGTTTGCTTATTACAATTTTACATGAAAATATATTAACTAGGGTGTAATTCAATGTAGAACCGCCACTGGTCCTAATAGCTGATAAACACATCACAATAATTTACATGATTCCAGTCTATCAATTAATGTCTTTTGAAGTAAAAAGCTGCATGTTTATAATATATAAATAATACTGCTTTCTCCAGTGTAAAATAAATAAATAAATAATCAGGAGAGAAGTAAGCACAAATCAATCACAGTTTACAAGGAAAAGTCCAAATCAGAAGAAATGTTTAAAGTTAAAACACCTTAATAATTAATTTGTTTCTTACAAATATGCAGCTTTTCACTTCACAAGTTAATTGATGGATTGGAGTCGTGGATTACTTGTGGATTATTATTATGTTTAGACTCTTATTCTGATGGCACCCATTCACTGCAGAGGATCCATTGGTGAGCAAGTGATATAATGCTAAATTTATCTAAATCTGTTCCGATAAAGAAACAAACTCATTTGGCCTGAGGGTGAGTAAATGTAAATTTTCTTCAAATGTATATATTTTTGGGTGAACTATTCCTTTAATATATTTTTTATATAAGGCTAAAATAACTTATTCCAGTCCTTAAAAATAACTCACTATTTGTCACTTTTAAAATAGAAGTGCATAGTGGGATACTGTTTTCTACACAGTGTTTTCTTCAGTCTACTGTAAATTTTGGGAAATGTCCTCTAGGTATACAGAAAATTTGCATAAGGCACAGTATAACCCTGCATATTTCTAAAATAGTAAGAGGAGTACTGTAATGTGCTATAGCAGCAGAAAATGCAGTGGACCGTCTCGCTGCTCCATTGGACGGATTTGACACGTGCTTCAGAACGCGGTCACGCAAGGGCGTTCCCAAAGCGATCTCGACGCAGCTCGAGTTCCTGAAGGGGAACCAGGGTACCACAGCATGTGCTGACAGCATTCAGCTGGTTGTGTTAGAGCAGAGAATATTAATGCCTGATTACTGTATGGGCACAGACAGAAAGCCCATGCTCTGCCTGATATCTGTCATGCTTAGCATCTGCCTGTCACACCTCTGTGATTGACATAAATAGTATCCGCTGCTTTGATGCCTGCTTGCTGTTGCCACGGAAACATGTCAAGCTGTTCAGGTGGTTCTCAAGAGGTTTGTGAACCGCGACGGATTGCAAGTGCAAACCTGGTGCTCAAGCTTTATTCATCTTAACATTTCCATCCCATGTGTCTCTCTACCCATCTGTCTTTGCTTCTGTATTTCTGTCAGTTTCCTGCATTTCGTTTTGTTTACGCCTGATATTAAGATTTGCTTGGGGTGATTTGATAACAAGTGTAAAGTAAAAACACGGTCCAAAACATTCAGTCAAACCACATTCAGTGTGATCACATTGCATTGCATTTGTAGTGTAAACTCTAAATCCATCCATCCAATCCAGACACATATTTGAGACGCGACTATCAAGTGTGAACAAGCAATGTGTCTCGGCTGACCACTTGTAAACAATCACCTGAGACATATGTAAAAATATGTAAAATATTACATTATCACTTGTAAAATGGTACAAAAGAAAAACACACAGGGCTCCGAGCATATACTCTCAATACAACACATCACACAGGCTGCCATTCTCAGTACCACATTATGTCAAATTCCCACATGAAAGAATTATTTGAAAAGCGAGGGGGGAAGTCGCTTTCCTTTTCTCTTTTGAAAGTAGATTAACTACTTGCCTATATATGACAACATAGCATAGAGGCTTAAAAAATATGTTAATAAATTATTGAATCAAACAATAACATTTCCTCTCTTTTGATTCTGATTATTCTTATTTCCAAGACACCAACTAAAACAATGTCAGCACTGTGGTGAAAATATACATGAATGCAGAAAGTAAACAGATAGGGTAAAAAAAAAAGCACGTAAAAGTCCAATAAAAAGGGGGAAAATGCCCTTGTGACATAATGTCAGGTTGAGAGAGCCAAAAAACAAAAAGAAAGAGAGAAACCAGAATATAGTAGTTTTCATTTGCTTACGAAAATCTATTTGATATTTGTACATCTTAAAATATGTATGGTATGGATTATCTTACCTCACTACAGGAGAGTATCTAATCAAGGTAAACATCTCATCATCCCTATCTTGATTTGTTTTAGCCTTGGTGAAAAATGTGGGGGGGGGGGCAGCAAGTAAAAACCATTGAACTGTGCATATAAACGTTTCCCAATGCAGACAGAATATAAACCACTACTACAGGAATACATCAGCAAAAATAAAAACTGTTATTATTTACTCACCTTAATGCTCCAACCCACACTACAGAACATCTTTAAAAAATGCCCTTCTCTTTCATATAATGAAAGTGGATGTTGGTTGTTAAATGACAAACCATAAAATATATATAATAAAAAATAACTCGATGATATTTAATATTCCAGCTATTCTTAAGCTGTACAATAGCTTTTCGTGCGGGCCTGTCTGAACTGAACTGTCATTTCCCAAAATTCCTCACTCAAAAATTGCGCCTTTTGGTTGATGCCAAATGCAGCATCAGTGTGTCAGGTGATCGACGCATCTATTGAAAATATTGAAAATATTTAAACGCAAACATTATCAGTCGATAATTAATTAAATCAAAGTCCCTTAGTCTGTTGCTAATGCACCAACACTTATATGGCTAAAGAGAAGACTTGTAATTTGTAAATATTTTACGATGTGGCATTTACAAATTACAATCACGATCTATTTTATGGAACGACACTAGAACATCATGAATATTAGTAAATAATGAAGAAATTTTCCATTTTGGGTGTACAAATCTTCTTATGCATTTTCAAGTAGGATTTGCATGCCCTCCAATTTAATAATATGAGCTTTCCCCCTTTATTGGACAGTTAAAGGATAGTTAAAATATAAATAGCTATATAATGTAAATGTGAGCATAAATATATAACATATGTAAAATATATATTATATTATATTATATTATATTATATTATATTATATTATATAAGACAACTTTGAAGAATTTAGCTTAATAACAATGCCAACACAGGTAGGCTATAATTCCGGTTCCATTTTGGGATTGTAGGCTAGTTTAAAAGTCTAGAAAAGTTTTCAGTGTTAAAATACACTTACCCTTCCCAGTTAAATATGCATAAAAAAAACTATGAGTCATCAATCATTAGGCAGGGTCCCCATGAAAATGCCAGATTCCTGTAATTCTGGACAACATACACGTTTTGCCAAGATGGCACTGGACAAGAATCCAGTCAAGAATCCAATTCACTCAACCCTATCCATTCTCTGAAGTATTTTTTTTTTCTTTCTCCCAATACACAATAGTAACTGTCACCTGCAGAGAAAATTATCTAAATCCTAACAAGCACTAATAACAAAACTTTTCTGTTGAACAACAATGTGCAGAATTGCACCATTTTGTTGCCTTGGTGTTCTTTAAATTGCATAGACGGCAGACAGAAAACACACACCCACACAGATGTCCACAAAAAGCGCTTGTCTGTGTCTGTTTCGCGGCAATTGAAGACAGGGCACTATCATTAGTCATTCTGTAACAGCGAAGTAATGGAATTTTCCACGGATGAGCAAGAGTTGTCACAGTATTCACAGTACAGCAGCCTATGAGAGCCAATGGACAGCTAACTTAACGGAGACTGACAGTGCCGAGAGTCCTCAATCCACTCAGATTCCCAGTCTCTTTCTCCGTCTGCCTCTCACAACCCCTTCCCCTACATGTAAAAAAAAAAAAAAAATCATATGTATCAGAATGAATGTGTTTCCTTCACAGCAGCATCACTTCAATTATTATTTGACTATTTTATAACCTGTTTTATATGTCTCATTATGCTGTGGTGAACAGATGGTCTCTTGGGTGAATCTAGTCATTTACATGACTGTAACTAATTATTGGCAATCGACGGAAGTCATAAATTCACAGGAATGAAGGCCACGATATTGTGAAAGCCCTTTACATTACCAAAGCTGTTAAAAAGCAAGCTTATATATTTTATTGAACCCCTTTTTGTGTAGTGAGTCAGTCTAGAGGTCACGTGAAACGTCCCAGGTTCCTTAAAGACAGCAGAGAATGGCTTTACTCAACTTACAGCGAGCCACAATTCCAATTAGCGTGGCTTCTGAGAAGCATGTGGAATATGCAAGTGTGTGAGCATGGGCACAGCCTGGTGAGTTCATATCCCACCATGTGGAGGGTTAAAATTATCCAGAGCTTGTTAGCTAAAGTCTCCCAAGAGTTGGTTAATTATCACATAATAAGAAGTGGGCTGGGCTTCCACCCACAGCCTGTTATTTAAGAATAAAGTTCATTTGGCCACTCCAGTGATTCCTCGTCACAGAAATACAGCCCTAGCAATTAGCCACATTCATTAATATGCTTAATTAAAAATAAAGATTGTCCACTGCATACACATTTAGGTTATTAATTCTTATAGTTGGTCTATTATTTAAGGGGAATTCCGTAAATAAAAAGTTTTTGTGTGTGTGTGTGTGTGTGCGTTTTTGTGTCTATATAAACATGAAATAAAAGTAGATGAGGCATTATGTAGCATGCAGTCTTTTTTTATATCATCTGAGGGCTTTTGATTTTTATTGAGGTTATCTGAGGTTATTGATTGCTGCTTTCAAAATATGCATATCATGACTGTGACACACCGACAGATCCAAGATGGTGACACAACAATTTGAGTTTATTTTAATATAGTCAGAGTGGGGGAAACATACTTAAATCCATTTTGTTTCTCATGACTGTCATGACTACTGAAAAAAAGTAGTGTTCCATGTTTATGGAGAAAAGAGCATTATAAATATAACTAGTATTTGCCTTATGTGACCTCATGCCTGGAAATGGAGACAATCTTCTGCCTTAAAAGCATATTATATCTCTATATGGACCTTTCATTTCACCATAAAAGACCTCCCACTGGATACGCATTACCATGTCTTTTCTCGGAAAACTGCTTCCGTCTTTTCATTCTCACCTTTCCATGTCACTTAACCCCAGTCTTCTTTCTTGGAAAAGCTTCCTTTGATTGTCCACTATGTAATGATAGGTCACAATGTTTAAATAGTGCTCTCTTACAGTAAATAGCCCTAGGCTAATTTACTAAATCTTCTTTTGTGTTCAGTAGAAGAAATAAACTCGTACAGATTTGGAACAACTTGAGGGTGAGTAAAAGACAGATGACAGAATTATAATTTTTGAGTGAACTAACCGTTTAACAACAAAGTATGCATAGTACATATAAGTTTCTATATGTTTAGTGGTGGTGCTTTAGTTATCGTGCTGCCATTTGCACCCTGTAGGAAAAGTTATAAACATATGCATTTTGTTACATTCTGTTGCACTCTGTCTGTATCTATAATGCCATATTAAACCAGATGAACTAAAACCAGTTGTCCAATTTGTTACACATCTTTATAATTTACTTTTAATTTATTGAAATTTAATATACAAGTTCATTCTCTTCTTTTCTTTCATTGGTCTGTTTCATTGTCTGTGTGCTATTTTTAGTATTTTGATTTTATCAAAAGTTTGAATATGTGCGCTTGCTCTCATAAAGAAAGAGCTGCTTGTTTGCTTTGTATTCATTTCAGTGGGCTTAAATACCAGATGGTATCTTTAACAGGGGCCTACTCAATCGATAGAGCCGAATGTCAGGCATGAAAGCTAGGATTTCCATGGTTTTAACCTTTTGGCTCAGAATGTCATAGACAGTGATCACAAAGCTTCCCAGGGGTTGCCAATCTCTTATTCATTAATCTATAACCTAATGGGTAATACATTTAAATTGAACAGAACAAAGCTCTTATGGACATGTGGACACACTGCCTCCTGTATACATACAATTTTCCTCCAGTGGCATTTTACCATAAATGCTTGTAAAACATATGACTGGGTCATGTCATGAAACTGAACAGTTACTGATTTAGAGCCAGGCTCATTGATTGTGTGGGTGGGTAAAGATAGGCTCTCCAAGGCCTATTACTTTGCAGTATTCCACTTACAAAACCTATTAGCGCTTACTGTGACTTCAGAACTCCTTGGACACCCAGACCTCTCGAGCTTTTTTCAGTAACAGCCCAAAAATGCACAAATAAATACAATTTATAACAATAATGTAATGGCTAATGCACCTTTGATTCAGCTTCAGTATTTTCAGGCCTTCCTCTCTTTTTAACTACAGCTCTTACTGGCCAGACAAGTGCATCAATCACTTTGATGGGCAGGCGAATAAGCCAGTCATCTCCAGATCAATGCGATTGATTTTAACATTTCTTTAGTGGATATGACATTTTCCAGTAAGATGTTGGTTGTTCGTTGGTTAGAGCACCTCTCCCCTGTTGGAAGACATGCAAGAAATCAATCATCCATCTATTTCTTGTCTTTCCTTTTTCTATTCTGTTTTAAGTCTGTACTTTTTCTTTTGCTTTTTTGTATAGCCAGATCATAATTAATAAGCAAGGTTAAGAATTTGCCAACATTAAAAATATTCCCCTTCTGCAGTTATGTCTAGTTATGTCTATGCTTGCTAGCAGTTAATAATAAATGTTGTTTTCAGTTCATTCTTAACGCGAACAAGCTAAATGTTTGATGAACAACCACCAACTTTAAAACTAAACTGGCGTAGTGTCTGGATATACCATTCAAAAGTTCATTTTTTTCGTTCAAAGTTTTTTTTTTTTTAATCAATACTTTTATACAGTAAGGACATGTTAAATTGATCAAATATGACAGGAAAGACATTTATAATGTTATAAAAGAGTTATGTTTCAAAATGAATGCTTTTCTTTTGAACTATGCAATTCACCAAGGAAACCTGAAAAAAAACAAATAACCACAAAAAAATTAAACAGCAAATCGGCATATTAGAGTGATTTTTGAAGGATCATGTGACACTGAAGACTAGAATAATGACTGCTGGAAATTCAGCTTTGTCATCATAGGAATAAATTAAATAAAAAAAATGATATATTAAAATAGAAAACAATTTTAACTTCAACAATATATAACAACTGTATTTTGGTCAAATATTGGTCAGCCTTGATGAGCATATAAATCTTCTTTTAAAAACATTAAAAAGATTTTCGATTCCCAAACTGATATTGAAGGGAATGTGCCCCGATCTACCTAAATGTGTCTATCTTCGCGCAAATCATTGGTGATCCAGCTGCACCTACAGAAGAAGTGAGTGTAAGGTTTTTTAATGAATCTTTGCAAATCGCCTTTCCTATTAATGTGCTAGTTAGCAAGTTTCACGATGAATGCAGCTAAAGTTTACCGTCTCTCAGAGAGCAGCTTGGAAGAGAGGGGTGGGGTGAGCGGAGCTCATATGCATTTAAAGCGTTATGCAATAAAACGGCTTGCTGTAGACAGAGCTGTTTTTGACAGGGTAAAAACAGTGTTGTTTTACACTACCATTGAGAAATTTTTACCAAACTATGTTACAAACTTTTCATTAAGACTATAAAGAATCATATCAGCTTGTGGAAAATGGGCATCCGATGAACCCTTTAAAATGGTTTTCATTCAAACAACATAGCCACGTATGTCCATATTACAATGGACATCATTCTTCCCAGACACTCTCATTCAGACTTTCCTATGCAGAGGAAATTTAGTAACATCTGATGATGTTTATTAATGATGCTGGCATGCAAAAGAATGTCTGGGATCCGTTAATGTTATGCAACACTTGAACACACAGCCCTGGCCCCTACACAAAGAGAGAGTAGGCCACAAAGCAGCTGGCCGACTATCCATATTTATACCGGCCTGCCCAAAGGGCCTCAGTTCCATTGCAATGATTTCCTTTCTATTTCCTTTTTCTTTCACTTTTTTGTAATTACCTTCACGGAAATGTCTGTACATCTCTAGATATGGCACTGAATTTTGTGAAAATAAAATAATAATAAAAAAAAAAACATTGAATTTGCCTATTTTTTCTGACTGGCATTACCACTGTCTCTGTATTTGTATGGTACTTTTCAAGAATTCACAAATTCAGCAGTGGCAACAAAATAATTAATAAAGCTTGTAAGAAATTATAACGACATTCATTGAGCCAGGATATCAGGAGATTTCATTATTATTCTTTGGAAATATAATTTAAAACTGATTAAAAAGTGAAAGTAATGGCAGTGTGTTATTGCAAAAAAAAAAAAAAAAAAAAAGTAAATCAACAGTAACTGGATATTTTTCAGGTGTATCAAACAAGAACGTGTCTAGATTACGTTATCCCTTCAGGTAGCTCTCACTCACAATAAGGTTGCAGACCCCTGCTATATACACAAATATCAAAGCACTGAGCTGATACTGTACCTCATTTGCATATATTTTCTATTGGCCAATTACAAGTACAAGTTCAGCCTCCACGAACAAATCCTATTTTATTTCTATTTCTTTTATATCTTTAACGTTTAATGACGATTTAACATAATGAGAGCTACAGTCAAGGTAACCACCTTTATAACCTCTTTTTCCCTTTACAAGCAAATTGTGCACACAGGTGCTTGAATTGTACTATGGATGTCTGCCATAAAATGTGTCACAATAAAAGACAAACAGAGAAAAACAATGACGTTTTCATGTCTGTACTGACCACACAGTGTAAACATTCACAGTTCAAAGTTTGCAAACTTGTGGTTTGATAACTGGTTGACGTTTTATAACCTTCACAGCAATAACCTTCAGCAAACGTTTTCTGTAATTGCAGATCAGACCCACACAATAGTCAGGAAGAAAGCACTATTCCTCTTACAAAATAGCAATATTCTTGGGATGTGTGGCGTGAATCACTGTCTTGAGGTCATGCCAAAGCATCTCAATCAGGTTGAGGTCTAGACTCTTACTGGGACAGTATATTTTCTTCTGCTGAAGCCATTCTGTTGTTGATTTACTCCTGAGTCTCAAGGCATTTTTTTTCTTCTGAGCTTCAATTGGTGGACATATGTTCTTATGTTCTCCTGAAAAATGCTCTGATAAACCTGATGCATGTTTCTTTTGAACAGTAAAATTAGTGGGTGTTTTTATAGGGCAGGACAACCCTGACCAGCACCTCTGTCTGTTGTCTTACTGATTTGACTTCAGGTTAGCTGACTCCTGACTCCAATTAGCTTCTGGAGAGGTCATTGGCCTAGGGGGCTCACATATTTTTTCCACCCTAGATTTTGAATGTTTACAAGGTGTGTTCAATAAAGACGAAAATTTGTTATTTGTTTGTGTGTGTATCGCTATGATGAGATCAAATTTTATGACCATGTTACGCTAAAATATATATTTTTTTCTTTCTTAAAAATCTAGTGGGATAAGACACCACTTCACACTAGTGCCATTTTTGTATGTAACGCCACGGGAGAGTCACCTCTGTCACAGCTACAGCACTCTCATCTCATTATCAGTGACAGCAAGTATAACAGAAAAGGAAAGTGTAAAATAAGATAACTATAATTGAAGTTTTTTTTTTCCCTCCCACAATCACCTTACACTGATTACCTCAGTTATTGCTTGCTCTTCACACTGCTTTGAGTCCTGAAATATTCAAAGGTGTTTGATTTTGCTGGGTTTATGTTTCATCTCAGAATGCTAGTAAAAAGTTAATAGGCTCTGGTTATGCATTTACATGTTATTCTGGGGTAAAAAAGTGTTTTGTATCACATATAGGCCTTTAAATGCTTCCAGAAGGTATGCATTTCATTATGTAAACCTAATGACATTGTAAGTTCATTGATATTTGCTTTTCTTTTTTTTTTTTTTCTTTTTTTTCGTTCATATTGTAGCTGTTCAGATTAAATTT
>NW_015630348.1:1551094-1560225 GCF_001515625.1 Sinocyclocheilus rhinocerous | reverse complement strand
TTTTTTTTTTTTTTTTTTTTTTTTTTTTTTCGTTCATATTGTAGCTGTTCAGATTAACTTTTTGCTAGTCTTTGAAGCATCCAAGTACACTATTGGGTACATTTCGCACTCTCTAATACATTTTTGGTGGTGGTGAATTTTCTTTTAGATGTGCTAGAACATATTGGGAGCTCTGGCAGCCAGAAATTCCTTGGAAAAACAGTGGAAAATACAGTTACATTATTTAGAGCATTACTATAGATGGCATTTTATTTGTACATTTTGATATATTGATATATCTCATTAACTGGTAATATTCCAATTCTAATCTTACAATCTTATTATCATATAGGTGGTAAAATAAGGCCACGTGATGACTTCATGAAAACAAAAATAATAATTGACCAAAGACAAAATACTAAAATATGTCATATAACACATAACACGTAACACATAGAATTAATAATAAACAGTAAATAAACAGCATAAAACATCACAATTACTAAAATCTGAATAAATGTTACTATTTAAAAAATACCATTTTTAAAATATAATACAAAAATGTTGTCACAAAATTCATAATTTTAACAACTGTAATTTATACTCGCAACTGTAAATTTGTTCATGCATTTTACTTATAAAAACACATTCTTGCCTCTATAAAAAAATTAAAGGTTTTCACTCTAGCCCTTAATGTTTAAGTGTGTACTGTATAAGAGTTTAGACTTGCTTTATTTGGTTTTAGGCCTTCTGAAAATTAAAATAAAGATATTATGTGAAGACAGGAGGTCACAAAAGGCTACATATTGTGCTGAGACTTAAATAACCATGGAGACTAAACAGAAGCTGAACAAATATTAACTTTGCAAACAAGAAAAAAAAAATGCATAAGTTAAAGATTTCTTTCTTGCAGGTCATAAAAACCTGTTGGCCTTCTTTACCCCTCCTGCAGATGTTATATCTGCACATCAACAAACCTGAGCAACAACAACAAACTAACAAATGGAACATAACTTATCCTAACAAACTTGGATAAATGGAAATTGAACAGGTGGTTGAATACAAAAGTGAACCTATGTCTAGTCACAACAAATAAGACCTCAAAATGTGGTCCTGAAATAAATATGCAGACAGTTGACACGTTTTCTTAGATCATTATGAGCTACACAGCTCCAACAGATAAACAAATATGTTCCTATCCAGTTTATTCTTCTTTTGTTCCAGTAGATGCATCCATGGCAGGAGGTTAGGACTGATGAATGCTGGGTCATAGAAGCAGGGCGGGGCTTCATGTACTGTACAGCACCATCCTTTAGCCCACACACTCTATCCTTTCACATAATGAGGCCCACAGGCTGGTAAAATGTAAATACAGCAATTACAACATTGGAGATCTGGCTCAAGGGGTTGCCCTCTACACAGAGCGCTGAACGGTGGGTGAGTTTGAGTCTGACTCTGAACCCTCTGACCTCAAAGAGGATGTGAACTACTCAGGGTTAGAGTCAGAGGTTTGATGCAAACTTTAGCCATGGCTGTTTTTCAGTGCTAGAGGGTATGTATAATTATAGTCACTTTATTTGTTCGGTTTTATTTTGTTCTATTTGCACCTCACTTTTCATATTAGACTATAGTATTTGCCCATGCGCTTAAGCTGTTTGTAATAAGGAAAGTTGCTTGTTGTTGAATAATGTAGCCATTCAGAAGCCAAAGTTATTTTACTATTTTTCCCTGTTAATATTTCACTATACTGGCAATCAAGTCAGTGCTGTTTAGAATCAGATCAATGTCATTTTCCAAGTAGTTAATTTGCCAATGCGAACAAATCAATGAATTGGTCCAAGGGGTTAACATTAGTCTGAATCAGTTTGTGATTCATTATGAATCATTTGGACAGTTCATCTGTTCTACTTTAGAATACAAAGAACATAAGGAGTGCTAAATAAAATGAAGACTTTTTTTTCAATCACTTCTCAATCAAAAGAGTATCAAAACACAGTACCAAAAATTGAAAGGAAAGAAGTCCCTTATGCTCACCAAGGCTGCATTTATTTCATCAAAAACAGAGTAAAACAGTAACATTGTGAAATTTCATTACAATAAAAAAAATAAGTTTTCTATTTTTGTTTTAAAATGAAATTTATTCCTGTGATAAAAAAAATAAATAAATCAGCCATCATTACTCCAGTTTTCAGCGTCACATGATCCTTCATAAATCATTTTAATAGTCTTATTTAGTGTTCAACACTGTAGATAAATAAATGAATAAATAAATTATTAAATTAATTAATTAATAAAAATGACAAAATGTTCACGTTGTAAATTTAATAAAAAATTAATTGACTATGTTATTGTCACGGTCGCTGCTACTGTGTTGGAGCAAGGAGACGAAAGAGCGAGGAGACGAAGCAGAATTCACAGGAACTTTATTAATTGTAACCACAAGGAACATGGAACACACACGTAGCGGGAGATCGACGAACATTCAATACCGGACAAAGAAACTTAGAACGGGAAACACTTTAAATACACAGGACTTGACGAGGGGAAGACGAGAAACACCTGGGATCAATAAACATAATCAAACATGAGGGAAAACTGGGTCATGGAGCACGTGGGGGAGGAGAACACAAGACACAGGACTGACATTACTCCCCCCTCCCCGAAGGCGAGTCCACGCGCCACACAACATCCAATGGGGAGGGGGGGGGAGCTCTGGAGGCCCCTCAGGACTGGCTTACACTGGATGACAGGCCTCCAGAGCGGTACCCATGGCGGATCAGGCAGACTAGGAGGCCATGGCGTAGCATGCAGACTAGGAGGCCATGGTGGAGCAGACAGTTCCAGAGGCCATGGTGAAGCAGACAGTTCAGGAGGCCCCCGCCCCCACCCCGGCCTCTACGGCTGGAACCTTATAACCAGGAGGCTCCCCCCCACTAAAAAAAATACTTGGGGAAAATATCAACCCTTAAGGCCCTCCTTGGGCCTCACTCGGGTACTGTGGCCCTCCCTGGGCTTGACTTGGGAAGGCACAGCAAGGCGCTTTCGAGGAGCTGGCACTGGAGCGAGCTCTGTGGCTTGAGCCGACACTGGAGCGAGCTCTGGGGCTGGAGCCGACACTGGAGCGAGCTCTGGGGCTGGAGCCGACACTGGAGCGAGCTCTGGGGCTGGAGCCGACACTGGAGCGAGCTCTGGGGCTGGAGCCGACACTGGAGCGAGCTCTGGGGCTGGAGCCGACACTGGAGCGAGCTCTGGGGCTGGAGCCGACACTGGAGCGAGCTCTGGGGCTAGGATGAGGGCAGAGAACAGTCTTTTTCGCCTCATCCTCCTCCTTTGGTTAGAGGTAAATGGCGCGGCCGGCAGGCTTGAGAGCTGAGCGGCCGGCGGGCTTGACAACAGAGCGGCCAGCGGACGTGAACATGGAGCAGCCGGCAGGTTTGACTGAGGAACGGCCGGCGGGCTAGACTTCGGAGCGGCCGGTGGGCTTGGCTGAGGAATGGCCGGCGGACTTGACGGCGGGCTGGTTCTGGCTCAGGGCCGGACGCTCTCCAGACACCAGAGGATACCTTCCCTCCAGCTTAGTCCCATGGTGTCTGGGAGGTCCACGGGGCAATGGTAATTGGCCCCGTGCCAGAACAGAGAGTTGATGGTGGCGTCATCTAATGTTGTCGCCGCGGCGAGCCCACAGAACTCCCAGGCATACTCGACGAAGGGGAGATTACTACGGACTAGGGCAATAAAACGAGTGGCGGTTTCCATGCCGCGGGAAAAAACAAACAGCAAAACCAAAACATTTTCGAAAAACCGAAAACAAAAGCGAGGAGAAGGGACGCCACTTACTGTCATCGGTCCAGTATTCTGTCACGGTCGCTGCTACTGTGTTGGAGCGAGGAGACGAAGGAGAATTCACAGGAACAGTCTTTATTAATCGTAACCACAAGGAACATGGAACATACACGTACCGGGAGATCGACGAACATTTAATACCGGACAAAGAAACTTAGAATGGGAAACACTTTAAATACACATGACTTGACGAGGGGAAGACGAGAAACACCTGGGATCAATAAACACAAACACTGAGAGTCTGGGAGCTGCTTAAATAGGGAAGCTAAGGGGAAACACCTGTGCCAGGAATCAGTCCCAGGTACGGGGTGTATGGGAAATGTAGTCCATGAACGTTAGTACTCGGGAGAGGGTGCCCTCCGGAGGCCGTCGGAGAGAGCCACAGAGGCCTGATTCGTGACAACTGTACTCATTTATGTGTGCATGTTAGTGCCCTAATTGTGCCTAAACAACGCATGCTCACTGTCAGATACTCCGTCCGGTTAGACCACATAACATTCCGCCCACTGGAGGCCGATGTGGATGTGGCATCAACACACCATAGCTGAGCCGACTGACATTTAGTGCCCAAAACTCATACCCACGGGGCAGTGGCTCCAGCTCAAACACATGCTGATGTATTATTTAGTTCAGGCGAAGTGCTTATTTGCATGCCGACGGATGTACGAGACTACTGATATGTGGCACGTCTAGTGCTCTGGGGAAAAGTCTGCTGATATGTGAAGAGTCCATAGTCCTTCCCTCTCCTTCTGCCTGTCACAGCCTGTCCCATTCCTGATCATCAGGACTAGTGTCACGGCACAGGCACAAAATAATAAGAAATGCTGGCAGGAGAAATCAAGCGCATGCACTGTGATTTATAAACCCAGAGCGGCTTTATTAAAGTCTGAACATTTGGTTTTCTTTCCCCTAGAAATGCAGGACATCAACACCTTGTCAAAGTAATAATATGCAATGTTATGGTGTGTTATTATATAAAACACACAAAAAACTGTTTTGAAATTACATGAATGTACTCAAAAATGCATTTAATCTGTGATTTTCAAATATTTTCATAGCCACTAACATGCAGTTTGAGGCGTTTTCGTAATCACACACTGTCTATTCTCTTCAGTGACAGCTATATCGTTTTTGCACATACTGTATACCCATTAAAATATTTTTCTATTCAAAAGTAGTAGTTGGAAATCACTGCACGCACACTGGAACAATTCTTTTCACTGCCCTCTCTTGGCTTTGATAACACACACACACACACACACACTCACACACACACACACACACACACACACACACACAAAGGCACACAAACATCAGTCCTCCCGCTGCCTGTCACTGACCCATGTCACCCAGTCCTTTGTGAGGCTGTCGATATTCTCTCTAAGCTGAGCCACTGGGCTCTGCGACTGCTGTAGTTGGGCTGCCAGCACTGCACCTCACGCCCTTTCGTACCCAGCATCCTGCCAGCCAGTCCTGCCTGCCCTAGACCGATAGCAGCAGTTCTCTTCTCCTCTCTCCATATCTGCTCTCGGCTTTTGCAGCAACACCTCCCCTTCACACTCTTCACCATCACTGCCATATTAAGCTCTGTGACTGCAAACAGCAGTTGCTGTGGTCCAAACTTTTCTCAAGCATCCATCCATCTACAGAAGCATTTAGTGCTGCAATTCACAGGAACTAGTGCTGAAAAAGGGATGACATACTTAGAGAAAGTTGACTGACAGATAGACAGACAGACAGACAGACAGACAGATAGATAGATAGATAGATAGATAGGAAACAACATTTTAGTTGAACTATTCATTTAAGGATCATTGATGAAGGTGATGAGCTGTTAACTTCAGAATCACTCCTGCTGAATCATTAAATCAGTGAGCTTGTCCTTGCAATCCAGATCATTGAACACATTTATTTGAGTCTGTTTTTTATTGAACCAGCTGATCTATCACAAATCAAACTGAATGATTCATTCACAACTGCACTATGATTTTATTCACTGTAACTGTATGACAAAAAGACCTACATGCAGCTTTTTAAAAATATCTAGTTTTATTTATTTATTTATTTTTTAATTTATAGTAAACTGAATGATTCATTCACAAATCAGACTGATTCATTCTGAAGCTCAGCTCACTGATCAGTGATGAATTTACTCAATGACCTAGTGGTCACTATGACACCTGCATTCATATTTTAAGAAGAAAAAAATTGTATGTATGTATGTATGTATGTATGTATATATTTGGTTCCCCACACAAAATACATTTTCCGTGTGAACTATTCCTTTAAGGACAAATGATGTACAGTATATAGCCTGCGAGCAGATAGACACAAGCAGGTGGTAGCAGGGGTGCCGTTATAACAAGCTGTCCCTCCTCGCACTATATCTGGCATCCCTTTTCTCCTGCTCTGTTGGCAATGGAGTAATTGCCTAAGCCAACTCACTCAGAAGTGAGAGGGTGACCCAGGCAGCACACATAAATTGTAGAGGTGGCAGCAGATTGCCACTGTGCCTTTGAGTGGGCATTGGCAAACTAGAGAGTAGATACAAATGGCAAGCGGCCCCAGTGCCTTCCTACAGCGAAATCGATGAAAGGAGATCAATAGCGCAGGTTCATTTTCAGGTTTATGGAAATCCTGATGCGGTAGGACAACATGTCACCATTTAGGGCACTAGTATACTAACACTATTGGTAATGTGTTTGATTTAAACAACCCTAAAAATCAGTAATTGGCTCATTTGTTGTTTGCTCTTGTTCATTTGGCCGGTTAAACTCTCCATTCCTCCACTCTTGAAGGGCAGTTAGTCTTTCTTTTATTTGCTTCCTACTTGAGCTTTTTTCAGCCTCTGCGCTCTTCTAGCCCAGCTCGATGCACCCATGTTCATTTTCATTTCCCCTTTCATTTTCTTCCCTCAACCTCCCTTTCTGTTTCATTCCTTGGCAAGCTAATTTTCTGCCATCCTCCATATATGTCCCAGTCTTGTTTATATCCTCTGTGTAAATGTCACATAAAAGGGCACCACCAATCCGGCACAACCTCTGGGACACGTCTGTTTAAATGCACTCAGACTCTATCATACGCCATCATCACGGTGTGCAGGTGGCCAATGAAAACATTCCCAGAGTTTAAAGGGGTCATATGATGCAATTAAAATTTTTCCTTTCTCTTTGAAGTGTTACAAGCTCTTGGTGCATAAATAAGATCTGCAAAGTTGCAAAGACTAAAGTCTCAAATTCAGCTTTCACCGTGGACGAAGCGGAGTCCAGCCCGGGGTCGTCACATGTGGTTGCCGCAAGCCGGCGGCCGCACCGTTCTCAAGCCTGCCGGCCACCACTCGCTCTAACCGCAGGCCTCCGCTCACTCAAGGCCACCGTGTGTGGCGCTGCATTTCGTTGTGAAAGCGAAACTACTTTGTTTGGCCTTCCAATAGAGGACACGACTAGAAATCAGTGGTTAAGTTGTATTTACAACACTGTTCCAGAACAGTTCATCCCAAATATTCAGATGTGTGCAGCACATTTTATGGAGGACTGTCTCCTGATCCTGGGAGAGTAGACTACAATGCCGGCTGTTCTGAATATTTGCCACTGATGAGTCAAACGCGAGTTTTGGGCAGTGTAGAGTAGCGCTTGTTGTTTGTCATTTCTCCGATCACAAATGCAGTCAGACATGGTTTTATGTTTACGCGGCGTGATGCAACGCAGCACGTAAAAAGACAGTATAAGTCATTATAATCCGTAATTATGTCCCCACTGGATGCAACAAATGCCTTGTTTATAATGGGTTTTAATGTTTTTGTCTTGTCGCTCCGGGCGGACAGGGCATCACAGTATGGTAGGAGCGTAATATTTCCGTCACACGCTTGAGGTATTCAGCCAATCACAACGCACTGGATAGCTGGCCAATCAGAGCACACCTCACTTTTTCAGACTGATGAGCTTTGTAAAAATCGACGCGTTTCAGAAAGGCGGGGCATAGAGGAGAAACAATAATGTACAGTATGTGGAAAATAATGTTTTTTTAACCTTAAACCTCATAAACACATTTCATTACACCAAATACACAAAATAATGTTATTTTTAGCAACATCATATGACCCCTTTAACGAAAGCTGCAGTTTGAAAAGTACCCCATGAGAAGTATTTAAGCTGTAATTGCAAGCTTATATGATTCTTGCATTACCCGTGCGTGCCTATGGTCATAAAGTCTCTAACAATGAATTGTATTTTCCTTCAATTATACATAATAAATCTCCCCATCCCTCCCTTTCAGTCTGACATATATGTGAAACAGAAAATGTGACACTTTTCAAATATCAGAAGCAAAATGACTTTATACAGCACTGAAAGAGAACATATGCTGCCAATGCTGTTGTAAGTAGGAACCAGACTTTCTGAATAAGAGAAGAAGAAATTGAATAAAGAGAGAGAGAGAGATAGAAGGGTGTTTTTCATCTTTTTATGGCTGTGCTTTAATGTAAATTTGTATTATTTAATGCTTAAATGATATTGTCAATACAAGAAACATCAATAAAGCAACAGATAAACTGAACCCATAGAGTGAGAAAAAGAGAAAGAGAATGAAAGAGCACTTACCGAACAGTTTTATGAGAAATCATTGCTGAGAAGGTCAAAGCTTTTCATTTCATCTTACTGGAAAGTGACTCTCCCACACACTCATACTGACTGTGAAGCACAAAGCGCTATAGAGAAGCAACAGAGACTTGGTTCTCTTTATTGAGTTAATAAAGTTAAATACACCTTCAAAACAAAAATCACAATTTCTAACTGTAAATATAAGTGACACAACTGATTGATATAACTGATACAACTGCCAAAAAAAAGGGTGAAAATGCACTCAGCTTGTAACTAAAAACCAATAAAACTCTTACGTTTCAACACTTTCAGCTTATGCAGTTAGAACTCAGATTAAACAATAAAAACCCAAACCCTACAAATCACAGTTTGTAAAAAAAAAAAAAAAAGATACTTCTTGATATTAAAAACCAATATTTTTGTCGTTTTACACAGTTTTAAGTTAACTGACAGTAATCCAATAAGCATGTTAACATCTGGATCGCTTTGATGGACACATTGCAAAGCAGATCTACCTAAGAAACAAACATAAAAAAACTGTATCATTTTAAAAAAAAAATGCAAAGGCTGTTTTGCAAGTTAAGCCAATAATCAATTAAATATCTTTTATAATCTTGCTAGCATCTGCCAAGTATGTATATGTATATATATACTATAGCAATATTGGCATGTTTCATGATTAAGCCTGTATGTTTTATGTTTTATGTTTTA
>NW_015630348.1:1545679-1550799 GCF_001515625.1 Sinocyclocheilus rhinocerous | reverse complement strand
ATATATATATATATATATATATATATATATATATATACTGTATATTACAGTCTCAACAGCAACAGCTGGGCTTCTCCTCAAAGATTTTTCTCAAAAGGAAAATGGATGAATAGATCGACAGCATGAGGACCATCTCTTGCTGTTCCTCTGTCCAGAACCTCAAACGCTGCAGGACAAAAACAGAGAGCTCTTTACATAAAACATACAGGCTTAATCATGAAATATGCCAATATTGCTTCCAGGTAAATACATTTTTTTTTTTCTCCATAAAGTCAATTGCTGTGTTTTAAATATAATCTAGGATGATGTAGAGAACCCAGAGCCATTTATGCAAATACACACAAACTTTTTGATAAACAGAGATAGTAACAGAAAAGGACTCTACCATTAAAGGCTCTTTTGTATTTCAGCACATTTGATTGTTTGTTTTTAATTCAGAGCATTGTGCCCTGCTTTAAGTGTCATTGCAATCATTTCATGTGTTGCCTAGTAACATTTTTTCTTGCATCTCATATAGTTTCTCCTCTTGCTCTCGCTTTCCCGCCCTCTGAAAGTACATAATAATTACAAGCTTATTGTATGTCACATATATGGACATTCTGCAATCAGACATATCCACAGAGAAACAGGAAACATCTTATTAATAATAGAATAAGCCAGTATTCCATTCATAACAATAACAATAACCACTCAGATGAGCAAAAATCAATCAATAATTAATGGAATTAATTAAAATGTAAACAAATGCTGATGTCTGCTTATGGCAACCATCATCTGGATACTGTAGCTCACTTAAACAGGAAAACATTTTGTGTCCAGAGAAGTGTGTCACTTCTCACTTCACAACAGGGCTGAATAAAATGTTTGACCTTAAGAGGCAAAGTTCTCTGTATTTGTGAAAATGAAACGTGAAAAAATATAGCAAAGCGCCTTTTCTATGTGCTTTTTTTTCTCACACAAAAAGAAACGTGTTGAACCACAAAGACACAGTCTTGCACGTCTGGCTTGCTCCCGGTTCTCCATTTACGGGGAGGTCTTATCCCATTTTTGGTGGTGCTTTCAGTCCAAGCAACTGCACAGTCATCTGGAAATTGAGGATACCTATTGAGAGCTAAATCCAATTAGATATGTGAGGCAAGATGTCTGACCTTCTTTCACGTTCCTACCAAGCTCCTTTCATCAACTTGGCAGATATCACCCTCACCACTTCCCTAGAGCAATTTCAAACTACATTTAATAGAACAATAACTTCCCTTATATGTAATAACTCCCTTTTATTTTCTTCCAGCAAATATGCTGATCCACTCTATTTCTATCAATAAAGTGCATGTAATAGCCTTGTCTTTGAATAAATAATGCAATAAAACATCCATTATACTTTTAACAACCTGGACGCAGCAAGCAAATGTTCTCTTTCTTCTCACGCTTGACCTCTATAATCCATTAGGAAATGTACTTTTGCACAATTTCCATGAAACTGGAAATAATGCGAATGATTGTGTGTTTGATGTACGGCATTGTGCTTTATATAAATATGAAATACACAAATGTTCTACAAAGCTACTAAAATTATCAAACAGGCAGCCTAGATTTATAATAATAAATGCATTTTTCAACTCTATCATGTGCTTGTGTTAGCAAATAATTTTTTAAGAGAGTTAACAGACACATATTGCAACAGAACCCAGTGTGGGTGGATTATTGCCTGATTAATCTGCATATATGTGCTTCACACTTAATAACAAAGTGTGTTGGATAAGTCCAGCCAATGACTTAAGAGAGAGTATGTCGCTTCAGGACAAAACAAACTCCACATCTCCTCACAGTCTTTCTGTTTTCTGTTTCTAAGTTTCTGTACCTCATGTTTCATTGATTGCCTGCCTCTGTTTCTGTGCCTCCAAATGCTTGAAGAAACCACCTCAACTTTCCTCAGACACTTCCATTTCTAAATGTACCATGGGCTTTCCCATGATGGATAGAATCTTTGTTTTGTGCTGTGGAGTTCATAACCAGCTCAAAAGGGCTTTTAATATGGGGGTGGGTTGTCTGTGTGGACCATCTCTAGAGCAGATGCATGGCCTAGGGCTGGCTGCTCTGGCATGCTCCCTTGTTGTCCCAGTGTGGACGGGACTAGCTTGGGATCAGGTCCAGCGCTGACTGAAAGGCCTGTATTGATCATGGAGGCCTTAGAGAGAAGGTCATATCCCTGCCTTGGAGGCAAGTCTGCACTCTGTATAGACCAAATCCTTCTTCTCAAGGGTTATTAAAGCCCTATGGAATGTCATCTGGCTTCATTCTCTCTCTTTACATTTTTACTTTAGCAATACACTATAGTTTTATTCTTTGTCTCTTTGATTGTTTTCCATCTGTTGCATGGAAGTGGGTGCCAAAAAATCCCCCCATTTGTGCAAATGGAGGTGCAATCACTAGTTCAAGAGAACTTCCTCAGTATAAACTGCTGTTCAAAAGTTTGGAGATTGTTTTTTTATGAAAGAAATTAATACTTTTATTCAGTGAAGATGCATTAATTTGATCAAAACTGACAGTAAAGGCATTTATAATGTTAGATTTCTAGTTCAAATAAATGCTGTTCTTTTGAACTTTCTATTTATCAAAGAATCTTGAAAATAATGTATGACAGTTTCCTCAAAAACACTAAGCAGCTTTCAACTTTGATAATATTACTTCATAAATCAGCATATTAGATTGATTTCTAAAGGATCATGTGACATTGAAGACTGGGTTAATGCCTGCTGAAAATTCAGCTTTGCCATCACAAATTGCATTTTAAAATATGTTGAAATACAAAACAGATCAAATAATTAAAACAGATTACTTGATCAAATAATGGAAAACTTGGTGAGCACAAAGGGCTCCTTCAAAAACATTAAACACTTTTGAATAGTAGTGTGTAAATTCATGACAGACTCTGAGCTTGTGGGGGGTTTATTTATTTATTACATAAAAATAAGATTTGCTGATGGTGAGTCTGAGAACTGAAATAAAAAGACTCCAGATCCATCTTTGTGTTCAAGATGCTGTCAGTCTTGTGTGTCTTTGCCACATCATTCAAATTTGAACATAGCTCTTTTTGAAAAAGTCAATAGCGATAACTATGTTCCCCCAGATGTATTCACCAACCGCTGTATTCAGAAGCCAAGCAATGAATTAACACACGGCTTCTCTCAAATATCTAGCAGTCTCATCAATGCTTTTTGATGTTGTGATGTCTGCCAATTCAGTTTTAAGAAATCAATGCTATCTAGTTTACTCAAAGATCCCAGAACAAACATTTAGCAGCCTCTTGTGGCCCCCCCGCCAGTCTCCCTTTGCATCAGACCTATAGGGAAAGGAAACACTCCGGCATGGCATCGTCTTTTGAAAAGATCTGTTTTCTAAAGTGGAGGGCAAATGTGCCGCTTCTCTTTCACCAAAGAAAGCACACTGCATAATGCGGACAGATTGAATCTTGCCATGTATTATTGATATTTTGAGCTTCTTTCTCCTCAGCTATTCACAGTAAAATCATATCATTCTCAGCAGTGCTTTTTAAATATATGAAAGTGCACAAAATAGTTTTTTGTGTTAGAGTTGGCTTAAGCTAGGATTGGCATTGCTCTGAATTAGTGACTCACTCTGTAGAAAAGTATTGATTAGTCTATGAAGTCAAAGTTCAACAAACTTTTAATTTTATGTTGAATTAACAGAAGTTAAATCAATTTAAGTTGATGTCAAACCAGGCCTTGAAGCAGTGCTTTATTCCAACACAGCATCACAATTGTTTATTGTGCAAAAGTAAACAAAAATGCTCTTAAAACATTGACATTGCTTAATGACATGAAGTGCAACCCACTGGTTGAGAACCACTGACCTTAAATTACCTGCTTTAATGTAAACTTTTTTCAAACTATGAGGAACACATAATTGCTTAGTCATTATGTAACACATTTTGTGGAATATAACTAATTTAACCAAACATTAAACTGCCAAACTCTTTGCTGTTCTAATAATTCTTATACATTTAGTCAATGTACACCATTCAAAAGTTTGTGTCAGTAAGAATTGTTTAATGTTTTTGAAAGAAGTCACTTACATCCTCACAAAGGCATTTATTTGGTCAAAAATACAGTGAAACCGGAAAATTGTGAAATATTATTACAATTCAAACTGTTTTCTATTTTAATTTATTTTAAAATGTAATTCATTCCTTTGAGGACAAAGCTGAATTTCTAGCAGCCATTACTCCAGTCTTCAGTATCATGTGATCCATCAGAAATCATTCTAATAGTCTAATTATTAACGATGAACACTATTGCGCTGCTTAATTTATGTGGAAACAATCTTTTTTTCAGGATTCATTGATGAATAGAAAGTAAAACAACAACATATATATAGCAACAATGTAAAAGTCTTTACTATCTCATTTCAATTTAATGCATCATTCCTGGGTATTAATTTCTTCAAAAATGAATCAATAAAATACTTATGGATTCTAAACTTTTTTTATCCAACTTATTTTGAGTTTTCATATCCAAAAAGAAGAAAAAGAAAAAACCCATCAGACTATGCATGCTGTGGTCGTTGAAACCTCTATTGTCCTGTTTTTTACTGGAAAAAAATGCCATACTGTGTCTATCACTGGCAATAAAATAATAGACATTGTCTGAAGCCTTACTCATTGACTCACTCTCTTTCACACATACTGTCCCTCTGATTCATTTATTCAGCGCTTCTCTCATTTTATCACTTGTTCCCTATGGCGAGAGTCTCAAATGTGAGTCACTGCGGCCTGCCAGCTTATTGTATCTGTCAGTGAGGACTCTGAGGTGACAATTAAGTCTCCTGAAATAGCTCCAGCTCACTCTGTGGTTATGAATCGGGTATACACTTATGCTCACCTACTGCCGGGATCAAAGTCTCATATTGATTTGAATTTGTTGGACAATAATAGGCCATGTGTTTGAGGCTAATGGCTGTATGAATCTCTCTTTTTTACTTTTTTTAAGTGTTCAAAATAGGAACATTGCATTATAACATCCAAAATTCTCCCCACAGTCTAAAGCTTTTGGCAAGAGTTACATTTGGCAAGAGTTGCATGTTATATTTGACATATATATATA
>NW_015630348.1:1539006-1545664 GCF_001515625.1 Sinocyclocheilus rhinocerous | reverse complement strand
CTTAAAGTGACAGCACTTTCTTAATATTAATCAAACAGCAACAACAAAGAAATCACTCTTGATTGAATAGCTTTACTAAAGATTAATCTTTAATTTATAGAGTCAAATATGATAATATATATATATATATATATATATATATAGCTTTAATGCTACAGAATTATTGCAGTTCATTTAAGCAATATTACATGAGCAATATCGAGACCAACAGAATAACTGCGATATAAATTACAGTAATTATACTGCTGATCAACTGTGTGATATAATTTAATTATAATGGTGATCAACAGTTCAATAAACAATCAGTTAATATTGAGTAGCTTACATTTTAGACACACTATTGTCTGTTACTTTGTCTTTGTTTTCTCCTCTAAAAAAAAACACGAAGCCAAAGGCAGTTGCTTGTTTTCTTTCAAAACGAACCAGTGTCTTTGAACGAATCGATTGAACTAATGATTTAATGCCTAGGTCTTCAACCATGCTCCTGGGGACCCACTGGCACTGTTGTGTAACACATAACTTTTTTACACTGATACTGTAAAAGTCCTGCCATATTTACTCTTTTTTGGATATTTTTCATTTTTCAACAGGAATCCAATCAATCCCAAAGCAGGTTTTGCAATGGTTTCAAGTAATTCACGCAAATTCTACGCATTGTAGAGGAGACTTCTATGAGCTGTGCTTCATAATATTGACTGCACCTTGAGAATAAATGCATCTTTAGATTTTTCTTCCAGACTGCTTTTGTATTGAACCATTTGAATGGTTGAGGTTTGAAAGAAGCAGGCAGGTGTAACTCCTAAATGTATAATCTAGCAGAAAGAACACACTAACGCATACAATTACACAGTCGACATGTGAAATAACAAAACAAAAAACACTACGAGAGATCTTTTCAGATTTATACCATAAGCGAGATTAAACCTCAAGGTTTTGGGGAGCTTGGCATATCTTAACTTTGGGTTGCTATTGGTGGAAATACATTGCAGCTGTTGTAACCCCTCTTGTGATTGGATGAACATTTAGGGCCTCAGGTGACATCAAAGATTTAGGTCGGCCGTGGGCTGCTTGCCTGTTTGTGTGGCATTCATATACAGGATTTGGTTGCCGTAGGCTAACTCTTACTTCAGCTGTTTGACTCCGACTTGCCTGGTATACCACCTCCACCCCCTCGTCGAGGCAGGCCATTGTGTTGCCTTTTTTCCTTTCTTTTTCCCCTCCTTTCTCTCTCTTCCACTCTCTTGAGGCTTATAGCTCACATATCCCTGGGAATCCCAAATTTCTAATTTATTCATGTGCCAGCCCACTCTCTCCTTCTCTTTCCATTGCTTTTTTCATCTTTTTTTTCCTCTTTGCTCCCACACAAATTTCACTTTCTCTTTCTTCCTCTCTTCTTGTAGCCTTGTTACAAAATTACAGTCTGTTATTGATGACTAAAGCACAGTTTTAAAGCCAATGTTCCCCCTGGGTCACCCTCCTTTAGTTAAATCTATCTATCACGCACACACACCGACAGTGCGACTTGCCAGAAGCAGAAGTTTTGAAGCAAACGAGCGACTGCACTCGACTTACAAACCACAAACCTCCGTGGAAGAAACACCTTTGAGTACGCAGAAGAACAAAGTAATGATTAAAGCAAAGCCAGGAACTCGAAGAAAACGAGAGACACCTCAAACCCTCACACAGCCTGAAGCTCATGTACTTACAACGATCTCTAACAGCTCAAATCTCTGCCAACGCTTTCCAATTGCCTGTCTTCGTGAACTCATTTCACAAACAGCGAAGACAATCGCTCATGTTTTTCCTTTCCCGCTCGACTTCTCTTTGTTGGAGGGACCCTGCTGAAATTAGATTACTGTGGTTGGTGTTGGTGGATTTTGCCTACAGGGGGCCAGGGTTTGTGAGAGAAGAAGATATGAGGAGAAAGACGGAGATGCCGAGGGACGGCGAGCACAATCCCTTCCCTGCACCGTGTAGCACCGATTGGACACGGCCCTTTGTAAGTGGACAGAAATGACAACTCGTAGAGAATCCGGTATTATTACACTTTTACAATCAAGCAGCCCGACTCGACGCAAATGGCTTCGACACAATATCAAGATGTCTTCATTTGCCTCCAGTCCCTGAAACCAATCCAGAAATACTCCATAGCACCTTCATAAATAAGCAAAAGCACAAATAATGCAGATAACATGAATTATTCAATGATCTACCGGCGATACAGAGAGGCAAGCTAACATACATTGACAGAGGACTCAAGATACACAAGTGGGTGGGGGAAAAGTAATAAAGATTCAAATAACCTTGCTTAGGCTACAATCAGCTCAGCTAAGCCAAAAGATGTTGTGTTTTTTACCGACTACTGACACATACTGTATGAGACTTTAAATTAGTGCCATGTAGCACCCTGAATTTTTAACAGGCTGTATGCGTGTAGTGCGACAGGCCACGCATCGATCCAATAAGGCCGCGCAAGTCTCCCTCAGCACTTTTAAATCACTTAGTGTTGCTCCATTCCATTATGTCTCCTATATGTGCTGTTCATAAAGGATATATCAAAGAAGTATGATGCAAACTCCCCGTTGGATCGGGAGTCTCCCCGAGGTGCTCGCGTTATGACTTACAGCCTGGTTACTAAAGGCAACCTCTTAGCTTTCAGGCTTAATACACCCGCACAAGATGATGTAATGAGGGTGACGCAGAGATATATGGTCAAGCTAAACGGGTCCTGTCTTAAAATCAAATGAGCTCATGTCTGAATGATGGGATGGTCTCCTCCTCGGTGGTTATCAAGAGTGTGGCTCCGCTGGAAGTAAAAGCACAGACACAGGCTATCGCTCTACTTTCAGGATTTATTGAATGTGAACAATTACTTTTGAGCTAAGAAAGCAAAAATTAATCGATTGCCTTTTGATAGTTTGGAAAATCTTCCAGCTTATAACATACAGACACACTTAATCATTTTTTACAGTGTGTCTGTGTGTGGCATTCATGTGGGTTTTTATCCCATAGTTTTCATGTGTAGCTCTCCATTAAAATGTCTTAAAAGAAAACGATAGATGAATGGCATAATATTACAAACAAAATAAAGAGATAATGCATACAACTGTCTTCAAATTAACTTTTTAAAGTTCAGTCAGACATTTTTAAATAATGAAGTCATCTCCTGAAAGTTGTGCAAAATGTTGTCTTCATTGTTTTAAAGTTCTATAAACTTTTTTTTTTTTTTTACATTCCAACGCTTGCCTTAATAAAAGCCGATTGAAGTGACAGTTAGTACAGTATGTATGATTGCAGTGATCCCACTGGTGTCAATTACTGACCAAAGGCAAAAGTTAAGAAAATCTCAAAACAAAAGAGGCCAATTACAGTTTATCACAAATATTTCAGCCAATTTGCATTAGAAGGGAGATTGGTGGAATATGACCCCAGAGAGAGAGAAAGAGAGAAAAAGAGAAGACAATCATAGCAAGCATGCAAAATAACAAGAAAGTAAACATTAAGAAAGAAAGTGAATAATGTTGGATGTCTGGCTTAATTAGTTGCACATGGAGCATACAAATGCATGTTTATATAAGACATTATAAGGAGAATGTCTCTGGATGAGTTGATTAGTTCACCTGCATACAAGTCTTATTTTCTATTGCTACAATGATAAAATTAGATCAGTGTTTGTATTTTTCAGAATTATAATCTTACACGAAGTACTGTAAAGCCACACAAAGTAAAAATGTTCTAAACAGTATTCATTTTATTTTTACTTTATAGGTAAAAATCTTTTATTTTTCATTGACTTGGGAAATTGTAGCAAGATCAGTGTTTGTATTTTTCAGAATTATAATCTTACACGAAGTACTGTAAAGCCACACAAAGTAAAAATGTTCTAACAGTATTCATTTTATTTTTACTTTATAGGTAAAAATCTTTTATTTTTCATTGACTTGGGAAATTGTAGCAAAATGACAGTGATCTAAAAACAGTTAGCATATGAATGTGCCTGGGCATGTTTATGCATAGACCCAAGTAATAATTGAATGCAATATGGATCAAAAATTCATTATCTCTGTCACTTGCTTGCTGGAAAAGAGGAGATAAGTATTCTCATCTGAACAGAACTGCTCATACTTACATGATCTTTCAAACAACTGAAAAGAGAGAGAAAAAAGGCATGATTAAATGACTGTTTAAAACTCAGTTACAATCTGAAAGTTAAAATATATAGACATTTTAAGAAGCATATTACATACCTGTTGAAAGAGTGTTGACAGTCTGAGTAGTTGGATGGTTGAGCTCCAGAAAATTAATAAGGCAGCTTTTTTTAACCTTTAGCGAACCACACTTTTTAGAGTGCATATTATATGGTCTTCTGTGATTTCTAAAAATAATAAAATATTCAGAAAAAGCAACTGTCTACTTACATAAGTTAAGCATATCTCATTTAGTGTGAAATATATTATTTGCTTTCTCAAATAGGCATTGGACAAGCTTATAACACGTTTACCTGCAATACAAATGTTATCAAATCCTTCATATTGGTGCCATAAAAAGAGAATTTACCTTCATTTCATAAATAGAGCTGTCAAAAGGTCAATAACTGACTAAATTTGATCTGATAAATTTAAAACTATTGACTCAAATGCCCCATCGTAGCGAGTTCATGCTGTGTTTTTCCATTCATCATGTCACTTCTCTTAGAACGCTGCCAGAGGCGAGGATGACATGGTCCACCCTTGCTCACAGATGGGTAATTGTAAGTGGAAGAACTATGGAATGATGGGTAGAAATCAATAACACTAAAAGACTTGTTTAGGCGAGGGATGTGAGATGATACCATGATACCAAAATGAAAGAGAAAAAAAAGTATTTTCAAGAGCGTTCTTGAGACATTCTTCTGCTTCAGCTCCTTCAGTGATGAGAAAGCAGGATGTCACTGACCCAGACTCGCCCAGCCTCCTCCAGAGGAACACATTGTGCTTTATGCATTCGGTACACAGCGTAACAATATTTCCACCGTAATATGAGACCATTAAACCAAAATGCTGCTTTTTGCACGTGCCCTCGCACAATATTACCCTTTAAATGCAGTATCTTTTATAATTCTTGGCACAAAGGGAAATGCTACAGTCTTGTTTGACATCTAGCACACAGGCCATTTACTCACCCATTGTACCTTTCTGCCTGCATATAGCCATGTGTCTGCTGCCCTCAGTAACATCCGCTTTCATCCCAGGCACATTAGAATGGATGTGTTTTCGCTAATGGCCCGCTCTACACCTCGCCCCCACAATGTGGAGAAATGCATAAAAGCTACACCAATTCAACTTACAAATTGATGCCAACTGTGGGCCACATGCTTTTCCCTTTCATCCACCCCCTTCCATCAACTCTCTATTCAATGATAAGTGTCATCCAGTTAGACTGGCAATTAAGAAAGGAAAAGGTACATGTGCATTTGTTCTGAGAGGAATTTGATTAAACAGTGTTGGTTGCCTGGGATTAAAGTATACTGTTCTTATGGTATTACTATATTACATTGTTCTACAGCACAACGTGTGTGTGTGTGTGTGTGTGTATGTGGGGGGGGATAGAAACATAACAAAGCTGCCCTGGGGAGTTTGCGCTAGTGTTTTAAACTCTTACATGAGCTGCAATAAAGTTGAAATCGAATAAAAGGTGTAAATGATGAAGTGATGTAAACTGCATGTTCTTTTGTAAGTTGCTGTACTTTTAGCACTCTTCAACAACACTGAAGCACTGCATTTTAAAAGGCTGCACTATTTGCTACTTGATTTGCAAATTTAACTGGATGATACTTTTGCTTTAATTGTGAAGCTGCTAGAGTGGCACCAGTGTGGCGATTTATAAAGGTTTTGAAAATGGCGGATGGAACATTCACAAAACCATTAGCATTCTGGGTTTAAAAAAAGAAAAAAGAAAAAACAATGGAAGAAGATGGACAGAAAGAAACAACATTTTGAATTTCTCAGCTAATGAACTATAGGTAAATCACTGCAGAGAAAAAGAAAACTGAAGGACTGCATGACATTACAATTTTCTGTATGAAATCATGAATCATGAAATCATAGAAACAAAAAAAAGAAATTACAAAGAAACAGCAAGCAACACTGAATTAAGGGTGGAATTCTGAAGTAGAAGACTGAAATAGTAATAAGAAAATAGTATTTTTTATACTGTACAGTTTATATTTATTTAAAGGGGTGGTTGACTGGGTTTTTTATAGGCTTGATTGTGTTTATGGGGTGCAGTCTATCATGTGTTAATGCTTCGTTTGTTAAAAAACACATTATTTTTCACATAATTTACCTTTATTCCACACCTCTCTGTCCCTTCTCCTCTGAACGCACTGATCATTTCCTGCTTTTATGAAGCCCCTCCCTCAGAAATACACAATGGGCTCTGATTGATTAGCTGACCCAGTGTGTTGTGATTGTCTAAACCGCCTCTAGCGCACGTCTAATTGTCCCGACCCTCAACATAGCGGCATGTGCTCCGGTTGTATTGTAAACAATGACGTTGTCTATATTGCTCATCAATTTGAGCCCGATTGAGACGCAGAAGATATTATTGAAGAGGATCGTGCAGAACCTGTGCAAGCATGGCTTTTAATGGTAAGCCTAAGAGTTTTGTTTGTTGTTGT
>NW_015630348.1:1537596-1538910 GCF_001515625.1 Sinocyclocheilus rhinocerous | reverse complement strand
ATGTAAATCTTTATAAAAATATATGGACACCTCATAATTCTACAAATTACTTTTCTGTGGAGCACAACATTCAGGGTTTTTTTCTGCAATTGTAACTTTCGGAGCTCAATGCAAAACCTATAAACTCATCATGCGTTTAAACTAGATTTTTAAAAGATTGGTTCAGCTCAACATTGACCCATACACATACAAAATACTTTAGTCAAACATTTACAGAAAATGGGGATTTTCATTTGTTTCTACAACACAGATGATTGTGAAACATAAAATCAACATGTGAAAGCCACACAGTATCAGGGTGACGTTCCTTCCTTATCCTTTGCATTACTCTTGGCGAAATAAGGACTGTCATACTCAGGGCAATGTCATATGTACTGAACCAAGGCATTGATGACATGCCCATTATTGTTGTTGGCAATACGTATTTATATAAAGCCTTTAGTGTCTTTTTGCACCAGGGGTGAAAATTAATGAAAGCCTCACTTTGCAAATCAGGGCAGAAACAAAATTACACTTAGCAAAGTTAAATTTGTTGCAAGACAAAAGAGGTTGCTGTGGTAAACCATTATCATAGATTATTATGCAGACACATCTATCTAAGGCTTTGTGAAGCATTACATTTAACATTTATCTTGATAAAAATGCTTTCCAACTCCAACTCCCGACATGAAAAATGACACGATCAATAATGTTAGTTTGCTGTTAACAAGTAAACACATCTTAAAATATCTCAGTTTTGCATAAAACAGAAATAATATACTAACCTTTCGTCGAGTTAACGGTGCATTTATCTTTTGTCCTTTTACAGCCACTTCCACCAAAGTCAAAAAAGAACTCCCTTGCCATTGGTCAGTTTTTCGCGGGCAAGTTCACTACTCTAAATTGATTTACAGTAGTGAGGAAATACAGTAGTGACCGTATATTTTCCCCATAATCCTTTGCGGTTTACAGTAAAATACTGTATACACATTTTACAGTATCTTACTGTACATATTACAGTATAATACTGTTCAAATTACAAAAACCAGTTACAGTGTTCTCATAACTATAGTATGTGAAAATAAGTGTATTCACTGAGCTGATGATCCGAATGAGAGAGAAAGAGAGAGAGAGAGAGAGAGATGCAGAACGTGTGCAGAGCAGGGCGAGGCCAGGAACAGTATTAAGAACCGCTGCTTTAGTACATTGATTTTGAAACTTGTGAATCCATTAGAATCGTTAGAAGACAGAATCGCGATTCATATATGAATAGATTTTTACGTGCACTTCTAGTTTTCTCTTCCTCTTCTCTAAAGCAGCGCAGCATGGCCTCGC
>NW_015630348.1:1531780-1533793 GCF_001515625.1 Sinocyclocheilus rhinocerous | reverse complement strand
TATATATATAATGTAAATCTTTATAAAAATATATGGACACCTCATAATTCTACAAATTACTTTTCTGTGGAGCACAACATTCAGGGTTTTTTTCTGCAATTGTAACTTTCGGAGCTCAATGCAAAACCTATAAACTCATCATGCGTTTAAACTAGATTTTTAAAAGATTGGTTCAGCTCAACATTGACCCATACACATACAAAATACTTTAGTCAAACATTTACAGAAAATGGGGATTTTCATTTGTTTCTACAACACAGATGATTGTGAAACATAAAATCAACCTGTGAAAGCCACACAGTATCAGGGTGACGTTCCTTCCTTATCCTTTGCATTACTCTTGGCGAAATAAGGACTGTCATACTCAGGGCAATGTCATATGTACTGAACCAAGGCATTGATGACATGCCCATTATTGTTGTTGGCAATACGTATTTATATAAAGCCTTTAGTGTCTTTTTGCACCAGGGGTGAAAATTAATGAAAGCCTCACTTTGCAAATCAGGGCAGAAACAAAATTACACTTAGCAAAGTTAAATTTGTTGAAAGACAAAAGAGGTTGCTGTGGTAAACCATTATCATAGATTATTATGCAGAATGTATCTTCCAGGGGTTTATGATCCATGCAAATGGAGGCATCAGCATATCGTTGAATATTTCTGTGCCTAATGGATGCCTACACATCTATGCGATAATAATGATTATAATGCAAAAATTTCACCCTCCTTCTCAGCTAAGCCAACCTTTGGCACCTTGAATATTAACCCAGTGTGAGTCAGATTGGGCAGGCCTAGAAGCAGAGAGAGATCGCTGTGTGTGAGTATGTGTGTTTAAAGAGAAAGAAGTCAGGGATGGCTGTAAAAGCAGGGGATAGGGGTGCAAATGGTGGTCCAGTACTTGCCTGTGGTGATATTTTACGAGTGAGAGGAGGATCAGTCACACAACAAATGCTAGTGAACTACCAGTGAACTATCCATATCTGATAAATCATAGAAGAGTTGTTTGTATAGCAAGGTTATTTACAGAAAGAGAGAAAGATGCTAAAGTTATAGTATATATATTTTTTATTGGCCTGTATTTTAACCATCTCAGTTTATCAAGTACGTGTCAGCAATAATCAAAATTTAAAAACATACTACCGTAATACGAAAGGGTCAAGTCACTTGGGAGGAATTTGTAATTAGTTTTGTTTCTTCTTACAGAACAAACATGCATTCTTCAAAAAGGTTAGTTACACTGTCATAAAATACATCAATAAATATGTTTTATTAATATATTTCAGTGGTCTTTTACATATCATCTATTTTTTTATAAGTATAGTTTTGTTTTGTTTTTTTACAAGATGTAAATATTTTCTTTCACACTGCTTCATATAAATAGTGACTGACAGATGAGGGCAGAAGGATTGCAAAAAGTCAAACTAACATACAATGAGTTGCTGTTTTTGGAGTGAGTAAGTACCTGTACCAGTGTGTATTCCAGTACAGGAACAGTTGTGTCGCAGGTATTCACAGCCATGTTTACATTAAAACTCTTAATTGCAAATGTTGATATTGCCAATATTGTCAGTTACTTTGTCTAGTTTTTGCGTTGCCAAAGGAAATATTTCCAAATGGAGCCACATAGGAGCCGCTTAGCAGCCTACAGTAGACTACGGTGTTGTTTAATTCCTGAATGAATCAGTGTTTTTGAACAGATCATTTGAGTCACTCATAAAGTCTCATTCCTAAACAAATCAGTGTTTTTGAATGAATCGCTTAAGTGAATGATTCAGTGATTCAATCATAAATCAGTTGTTTTGCTCCTGAAGGAACCTTTTTTTTTTTACATTTTTGTTTTTTAACAAATCGCTTCAGCAAATGATTCAGTGATCCAATCATAAGGTCACTTGTTTCATTCCTGAATGAATCAGTGTTTTTGAACAGATCGCTTGAGTGAATTATTCAATAATAAAGTCACATTTCATTCCTGAATTAACCATTTTTTAACAAATTGCTTAAGTGAATGACTCAG
>NW_015630348.1:1522840-1531598 GCF_001515625.1 Sinocyclocheilus rhinocerous | reverse complement strand
GTGTTGTTTAATTCCTGAATGAATCAGTGTTTTTGAACAGATCATTTGAGTCACTCATAAAGTCTCATTCCTAAACAAATCAGTGTTTTTGAATGAATCGCTTAAGTGAATGATTCAGTGATTCAATCATAAATCAGTTGTTTTGCTCCTGAAGGAACCTTTTTTTTTTTACATTTTTGTTTTTTAACAAATCGCTTCAGCAAATGATTCAGTGATCCAATCACAAGGTCACTTGTTTCATTCCTGCATGAATCAGTGTTTTTGAACAGATCGCTTGAGTGAATTATTCAATAATAAAGTCACATTTCATTCCTGAATTAACCATTTTTTAACAAATTGCTTAAGTGAATGACTCAGCCAATGAATCAGTTGTTAATGTAACAAATCAATGTTTTTGAACAAACTAATGTGTTTGAACTACTCGCTTGAGTGAATGATTCAGTCCTTAAGTAACTTGTTTTGTTCAATGAATCAGTTGAGAGATGTCCCAACTTACCTAATGTAATGATGTAGCTGCAGAACGAGTCACAGAAAAATCCCCAACCCTAATGCACAGACAATTGTTGTATATAATATAATATAATATAATATAATTAGGGCTGTGCAAAAAATCTAATGCGATTTTCATGCGCATCTCGTCAGTAAAGCCGCTTCTGTGATTAGTAGTAAATCTCCAGCACGTGCTTTCAGATGGAGCGGCATTTACTACACAGAGCCGTAGTTCACTGACAAGCTACACAAAATTGCGTTCATAATCGGCAATGAATCGCCTCCGATTTTGAATGCAATTTTGTGTAGCTTGTCAGTGAACTACGGCTCTGTGTAGTAAATGCCGCTCTATCTGAAAGCATGTGCTGGAGATTTACTACTAATCACAGAAGCAGCTTTGCTGACGAGATGCGCATAAAAATCACATTCAATTTTTTGCACAGCCCTAAATATAATATAATAAATTAGTATGATCAACCGAAGTCACATTTAAAATGTCCATATGCCACTGCATGCAAGACAGTCTATTTTAACTATGAGTTCAAATCCTTTTTTGCATCACTGTATAAGCTGACATGAGGAGACTTTTTATTATTGTTATTATGAATGTATTGATGATACTATAAAATAGCATTTGATCAATGTTTGTCTCAAAGCCTTCTGATAACAGACTCAGAGCTACCTGCTGTAAAAGTGTATCAGCAGAGCAGAGGGTGGGGGCAAAGGAAGTTTTTTCTCCCCCTCTATGAGCACAGAAACATATCAGTCATTTAAATGAATGATCTCCCTCACGGTGCACAGACAGGCAGGACCCAGCGGGAGACCCTAATGTGCCTGATTGAAAATGAACAGAGCAGGAAGCTCACTACAGTGCAGAATCATAATACAATTAGCCAGGGAAGATTGCCACATTAGTCTTCCTGCCGTCATAGAGCACAAAAAGAAGGCCCTCTTTGTTTTCTCTCACTCTCCCTGCTTTATTGTTCAGATACAAGAGTCATTATTGCAGTTGGACAAGAGAAAAAAAAATGTTTAAACGGACAGTGAGAGTGCACAGGTTTCACCGAAAGAGAGTGTTCAGAATGATGTATGCATATATATGTGTGTGTATGAAAACATGGCTGTGTGCCTCCGAGTTATTTGTCATTTCAATATTTCTTTGTGCCTCAAATGTTTGTCTGGAAGCCAATTTCATTATTAATGAGATCAAATTTGACTTGTGAAACACACCAAAGCGGTACCAGGAGTCTTTGAGGAGTTTTGAATCTTGCTTCTTCCTCTGAGACTGAGACATAAAAGATAGACTGCTGATAATCATTATTCAACCTGCTGGCACAAGCAATAAAATTTGTTTCTCTCTTTACATTTTTCCCCCATTCATCCCTTCATATTTTTCTTTTCACTATGAAATTTCAGTCCTTATCGGTTCAGGGGTTCTGGCTGCGAGCCAAGTATGGGAATCTTATTAACTCGGCTTCCACTGTCTGGTTATCATGGAGAAAGATCTAAATTATCTTTGTCATTGAGTGACACATGTTGAATTTTCATAAGTGAAGAAAAAGAAAAAGAAAAAAAAAATGATGGCAGTAAAGAACTTCAGGGTTTTGATGCTTTCAGATCAGTCTTTGAGTTAGACCTTTTTTAAAGCAAGACACTTTACAGTGGTGCAAGAGCAATGTGTTATAGTGCATATAGCATGATGGAGCTAAAATGTTGCTTTAATCAACAACTGATGTGTTTGAAAGCTAATGGTAATTTTACTTCAAAGCTGCACTTTTTGTAATGTTTTCAAACTTTTACACAAGTGCTCTACCCTGCTAAGCATGAAACTAGTAGGAGAGAAAAAGCAGCATAGAGTAGCATCCTCCCATGCATAAACAGCCCACAACTCCTCTGCAGCTCCCTCTTTTGGTTCATACATGAGTCTGGTGTTTGATAAATTACTGTCAGGCCTCTGAAATGACTGCAGTAGTTTGAGCACTAAACACCCCTGCAATATACACTTGTCAGTGCCCACAGAAAGTGTATGTACCAAATAATTATTTTGGATTAACTTTTTTTTTTTTAAACATGTTCAAATATATTCACCAATGTTTGGGTGCAATCTCCTACTTGATTTTCAAAATGATTTTCAAACAGCTCCATCTGACAAATTTCCACCACAATCTAATAAAACAACTATTGTGTATATGACATACTGCAGCAGTATCTAAAAATATTCACACAAATGTTTTCTTTACTATTTGTCTGACCGAATTAACAAATCATGATAGTGATAGATACTAGAACTGCAACAATAAAATGTAATTATATAAACTCTTTTTGCAGGTTACTTTGTTACGCCAGTAGGTGGCCACAAGTGACAGTCTTTATGAGAAAGTCAATTAATTAATTCAATTAATTCAACCAATTCTTTCAAAAGTGCTTATACCAAGACTCTCTGGAAGAAGAGATTCTATATCTCAATGGTAAAAGAAAGGACAAATTAGTTTAGCAAAATGAAACATAGGAGTGAGTCATTGAATCATTCACTGAAGTGATTTGTTTAGTCACTAATTTGTTCAGAAACGAAACACCATTCTTTGTTGCTCTGAGATGTGCAAAGGTTTTCATTTGGCCTGTTTTATAACCATTTTCGTTGGCAGCGCAAAAACAGAAAAATTAACTAGCAATATTTAGTCTAACACCTTGTCTACAATGGGCACGAGTGGCACGACACGGTGTAAAGATACATATTTACTGTTGTTCAGCAATTTCCCCATGCAGATTTCACATAGGGTTCAGTTGGTATTTATATATACATTTATGCATTTAGTAGATGTTTTATACAAAGCGATTTACACAATATATAATTTAAATTCTATAATTTAAAAAGTATATTGCAGATGTAAGTATAAAAAGCAATAGTCCGCACTGCCAAAGTGAGGAAAGGAAAACTATAACAGAAAGTCATGTCAGTAAAGGAAAAATGTATTATACTTTGACTCAAGATTATGAAGACAAACTTTTTTCTTTGAAATAACATGCACCAGGATTTTTAGTATTTTAATATTTTAAGTCTCAAACTCATAGACAGCAACAAAAACAATTGTTACAGATGAAAATGCTGTAAATAATGGCAGCTGCTGATTCACAACCATATATTGTTATTCACTGTGCTTTAATTAGCTGGCTAGGTAATTGTGTTCTAATTAGATATCTTGAGTGTTTCATTATTTTCACACCCATGTACATTTCACGATATTCAAAACACAGTATGTCTATGATATTGCATTTACTCAGTTCTTATTACTGGCATGGCCATTTAAACCAAGGCTACTCTGTCCAGGAAAAAAAAGCCAGTATAAATCTTGATAAATATTTTAAGAGACATTTGTCTTTTACAAACACTTTGGAGTTTTGATTTGATTTTGTGAGACTTTGACTAGACACTCAGTTGAGACTAAAATATGAAAACTGAATTATGCTGCTTGAATATAAATTTGGTTCCTTTGCTGCAGAAAATCAAAATTTACAGAACGGAAAAATAGCTGCCCCTCCAAAGGCACAATTGTCTTTGGTTTTATTTAGCCTAATTACACAGGTGTTTTGATATGACAAATGTCCATTCAGGCTCCTCGACATGACTAAAAGGCATACATTATGCTAACTATATTTCCATCTGTGTATCTCTCTGTGAAGATATCCCAGGGCCACCACCATTTTCATTATAGACCATCATTAATATGCATGTTCTTAATTGACAAGGACATTGACATATTGATGTCCTCCAGCAGTACATCTCATCTGCAGTGTTACAAAGCAAGATCTAAAGTGCAGGGTATTTTAGATGTGTATTCAAATCTCAGTTGAATCAAAACATCGGTGTACAGATGTCCATGTGTTTTTACATTACATTTACATTATTGACATTAGGTTTACATTATTTACATTTTACAAGTATATTACATATACATATACATATACATATACATAGACTGCCTATAGAGAAATCATGCCCAATGTTTTTTTTTGCATTGGGGTTTACATTCCATCTTCAGTTTTGGAGTATTTTTGCAGACTCTGTCAGTGAAGGTCAAAGAACAATGCAGCATCTTTTACAGGAATCAATATGGGAATTCATCAAAAACCTTGGCAATCTTTTGACTCACAAACTCTACTGGGACCCTTGAGATGTTGTAGACATGATGATAATATTATATTGACTATTTTTAAGGCTTGTATTTAGTTTCAGTCTTACACATGTATTCTGTTTTAGTTTGGATTTTTTGGACTTTCTTCTTCTTCAAAGAGTTGTCTTGTCAATTTTCTGTGCTGCATTAAAAGGGATAATTCACCCAAAAATGAAAATTGTGCCATCATTTATCCATCCTCACCTTGTTCCAAACCTCTATGAGTTTTTTTTTTTTTCTTCCACTGAATACAACATATGATATGTTAACGAATGTTGATAACCGCTGATGGTAGTCATTGTTTTTCCATACTATGGAAGTCAATAGCAACTGTCAACTGTTTGGTTACCAGCATTCTTCAAAATATCTTCTTTTTTTTTCAACAGTTGAAATAAATTCATACAGGTTTGGAACAACTAAATGACAGAACTTTCTTTTTTGGTGAACTGTCCCTTTAAGGATAGGCAGCTAAATCAAAACAACTCCAATTTAGCTATGATATTAGTATCAATATTGGCCTTATTATTTAAAAACAAAATAATTGGCATTTCTCATCCATCTGTTTACATTTTTCATACCTTGTTTTGCTTTAAAGGGCCCTTTTAAGTTTTTTGAAATTTCAGTAGCTTTATACAGCATGCATACACATTTCTTCCATCATTGATGCTGCAGATATTATTCTCTGTGGCATCAGGTACATGTCATGTATTCCCAATATTTACGATTGAAGAAAATTAGTCATATTCATGAAAATATGGATATCTGCAACTACCTAATTAAATTAATCTTGAAGTTTGCATGAAATGAAAATTCATCCAATCTATTTTCTAAATGCATGTTTTAGTCATTTGTGCATATGTTTCATTTCTCATAATTGTAAATGTTTGTAATGTCATATCTGGACTTCTCTCTGGCGACATACACTGGACTTATTCAATCATTTAGTAAATCAAGAAATAATGGCTGTCTGTCAAGAAATGTATTTTAATGTAGTATTGTATTATAGCTGAGGAATTCTAAACAATAAGTGCATATTGAAACATGGCTATGGATAAAAAAGGGAATTCCATAGCAAATATGTATTTATTGTTCCACTGAAGTATTGATGTAATTACTTCTGGTTATTTGCTCATGCTGTATTATGGTCTTTCAGTTGTTATTTAGATCATTTGCACTAACATTTATTTTTCTATTATTTTCTATTTTTATTCTTTCCTCATCTTTAGTTTAATGTCTGTAATCAAAAAGGGAGGTTGTTAGTACACATGCTTGAAAAGTCTGCCACTAACAACCTCTATCCTCTAACTGCCAGACCACAAGACTGATGAATTAAACTTTCTAATTAACAAAATAATCTGAAAGTCTTTTATATGAGAGATTTGACCGAGACTTGGTGCAATTCCAGCATCACTGACATATTTGTTTAATGCTATATTCATTGTCTTGTTGTGTTATGGATAATGGCCAGCACTAGAAAGAGCACATGGGGAGATCGGCGGCTCCTAATCAAGAATGTGTGATGCATTGATGGTGAGGTATTGTCCAAGGACTATTCATCAAACTTGCATCTGATGATCAAATGCTGGCCTTTTCACCTGCCTTGGGAATTTTTCATCATTAATTTGCTTACTATTTACATTCTACTGAGGGCCAGCGCAGAGATGACACTGGCTCAGTAACCCCATCATTAGACTTTAAAACCTTTCAAAATGATTTCTGTCATAGGGATTTATCTAAGGGATGCTTTTATTTAAATGTTTATACTTTTGCACATAAATTACCACTGTGCCTCAACTGTGCCAGTAAAAAGCATGCTTGAGACTAAAAATGACATATGTGAAGAATATTCAAGTACAATTAATATTGAAAATTTCATTGTGTGTCATTTCCAGCTGTAATTTTGTCAGTTTAGGAACAAAGTGTGATAATATTATTTTGATGTATTTATAAAAAGGTCTAAAGAGCCAGAAGTGCCCCACCAATCCATAGCACAACTGAATGTATTGTTTAAACCAATCATTCTCATTTATTTCTCATGAAGTTGAAATGCTACCAAAAAACCACAGTTACAACACAGAAGCTCCTCGGAATGTCATTTAAATTTTTTATCACAGCAAAAAGTCGATACCTCCATGATGTTGGACTGAGATGAGTAATTAAAAGTAATTATTAAAATTGACAATGTTAACTACAAATAAAAATACTGTGCTCTGTGTCAGATATAGTAGGTAAAGGGTCATTAACTGAGGCTGTGTTTTCATTTTCCACATTTTATTCTGTTTTGTCCACAGCGCGTCAGCATATCAAACCTTTGACAATCGACTGCTGTGATGTCATTATATACCACTAAATACTGCTCTGTATTATACACTCAGACATACTTGGAGTTAAACCACTTACAAAGCATTTTACTAATTTAAAAATTTTAACTAACTGTATTAGCAATTGAATAACTGTCTTAGAATGTCTTATTATTTGGTAAGTTTTTATTTTACTAAGGAATAGTTCACCCAAAATGAAAACTTGCTAAAAAATTACTCAGGCATCCAAGATGTAGATGAATTTGTTTCTTCATGCGAACAGATTTGGAGAAATTTAGTGTTACATCACTTGCTCACCAATGGATCCTCTGCAGTGAATGGGTGCTGTCAGATTGAGAGTCCAAACAGCTGATGAAAACCTTACAATAATCCACACAATTTAATTAACATAAATTAATGTATTGTGATACAAAAAGATGTGTGTTTGTAAGGAACAAATCCATAATTAAGACATTTGTAACTTCAAACCATTGCTTTCGGATAAAATATGATTCCTCTATCCATAATATTGGTTTGTTGAAAAAGTTGTCTGATTCAGGAGAGACATATGCACGTATCATGCACCGGTTACAAATGAAAACAGTCCAAAATAGTTCTAAACAGATATGGGGATGGACATTTTCACTGCAGGAAGCATTAGTGTAGTTTATGCACTGTATCAACTGGATTATAGCAATGTTTTATCAGCTGTTTGGACTCTCATTTTGACGGCACCCATTCACTGAAGATGATTCATTGGTGAGCAAGTGATATAAGGCTAAATTTCTCAAAAACTGTTCTGATAAACAGACAAACTCATGTACATCTTGGATGGCCTGAGGTTGAGTAAATTTTCAGCAAATGTTCATTTTTTAGTGAACTATTCCTTTAATGACTGCCACACAGCTGCATGAACTCCAGAAGTTTGTGTCAAACCTGATGATCAAGTTATCATTTTCAGCTCATCTTCTAAGACCCATTCCCTCGTTTTTTACTTCACAACTTTAAAAAAAAAAAAAAAAACATGCCCTCAGATTCCTTTACTTTTGAAATGTTCTTGTGAATGTGTTGCCCTGTACTACTTTTCACCGGAACCTTAACAAACCTATTCGACAAACCTACTTGTTATGATGCCAGACAGAATCTTAACAAGCTTTTTGGCTGCCAAGAACTATCTGAAAACAAAGAAAAACCATGAATCTATACAATGCAACTCCGTGACATACTGAAACACACATGCTACCACCAACTAAAATGGAATTCTGCTATTTAGATGTTGTTTTTCTTTATTCAGGTCCATCCTTCTGTTAAAGGAGTGACTAAGTGAATGAAACAGCAGGAAATAAGAGGGGAAACAGCTTGAAAGCATGATTGTAAGCTCCCTTCTTCGGATATTTGCCAAGATCAGATGAGAATGTTGGCTGGAGTTCTGCACCCGAACAGATTCCACAGGAAGGAAAGAAATTAAAAGTGGGAGACCATCACTGTGAACTCTTCTTTCATCACTGTAAACCACTCTTCAAATGGAGAAGAAACAAAAACGTCCAGCAGGCAATACCTTGAAGGATGAAAAGCAAAACAAGAGAAAAAGGGAGGAAAATGTTGCAATCGCAATGCCTCATATCTTGTTCCTTATATGACAGATAGGGCACTTCCCACCACAGGCCTTCAGAGAGGTCATAATATTGTTCACCATAAAAAAAGGACATATTTATTGGTCCTCATATTATCAATACATTATCAACATAGTAGCAGATATATTGGTGCTTTTTATTATATTAGTCATTTTAATATATA
>NW_015630348.1:1520997-1522011 GCF_001515625.1 Sinocyclocheilus rhinocerous | reverse complement strand
TTTTCTGGTAACAAAAAAATAGACAATACATCCAATTTTCTTTATGACCTCTGCCATGCATGTGGGACGTGTCCTCCTCTTCTCATTTCATTACTTTTTCAGAAGCAGCTTTTATCATAAATCTGTTTTACAGTAATAAAACATGTTGCTTTTAACACTTCTTAAAGCCACAGACTTCCTGCTTAACTCCTCTTTGCCACCCCTGAGCAGCTTGGCACTCAATAGGTACTAAGCCTGTATTGTAAAGGGTTATAACAGACATGTGGATCCAGATGCTTAAAGTTAGAAAACAGATTGCTTTGCTGGGAGACATAAAGAAGGGTGAGGGCTGAGACGTGTCTAACAGCTCTAGATGTCTAAAGACCCCCCTCCTTTCCCTCCGCTCAATACAAATCTGAAATACAGCAGATGTATTACTTTATAAACAATATCTAAGACCTTTTCATTGGATTACATCAATCACTGAGGCAATTGCTGAATGAACATGGCGAGGAAAACAAAACAATGGCATTCCTTAATCCAACTACATTGATTCGTTGGACAGCTGCTACATAATGGCATATTTTTCTTTCCTTATTGAATCTGCTGATCTCAACAGTGATACGTAACCAACAGCTCTAGCCAAATGTTCTTGTGCTACTTAGTGAATGGGAAAATACTGCAATTAATGTGGGACATCAATGCAAAAATATAAATATTCAACCAATTAGCATAAGATATAAGACTATACTCTCTTAAATAATTAAAATGGAATACAGGTTCTTTATTGGCATTGATGTTTCCATGAAGAAACTTTACCATCCATAGAGCCTTTCCATTGCACAAATAGGGGAAAATCTTCTTTATAGTGGAAAATCTTATTTAGATTGTTAAAATGTTTTGAACACCGAGATTCTTATACTGCATTGCTACGAAACACCCTTTTGGAAACGTGGAGTATTTGGAACCATTGGAATATTAATATTAATATATTATATTATATATGTATATATATATATATATATATATATATAT
>NW_015630348.1:1520685-1520917 GCF_001515625.1 Sinocyclocheilus rhinocerous | reverse complement strand
AAAATAAGGAAAGTGTGTTCAAGCGCCAGCAGAAAACAGTGTAAAGAAATACTCTTTGAGAGATGCAGTCTTTATCAGAGGAAGTTAAAGGCAGCTCGTAAGTGTATTTAATTGTCTCATTAGTGTGTAGTGCATTTGTCGTTGCTAGGAAATGCTTGTTTTGTTTGCTGTGTGGAGACGTGCTGATATCGCGTTTGGTCTCGTTCTGTATCGCGTATCTTGTCAGTGTCTG
>NW_015630348.1:1512147-1517035 GCF_001515625.1 Sinocyclocheilus rhinocerous | reverse complement strand
TTGGGCCCAAAGTGTCAATATTTTGTGCGCCCACCATTATTTTCCAGCACTGCCTTAACCCTCTTGGGCATGGAGTTCACCAGAGCTTCACATGAAAATATATAATAAAATATTTACAAAAATGTGAGGGGTGTACTCACTTCTGTGAGATACTGTATATATACAGTATATTAGTGTTGTCAAAATTAAAGCGTTAACGCAGGCGATTATTTTTTTCAGTTTAACGCATTAAAAATAGTTAACGCAATTAACACACCCGATTTAACTCGTCAGCTCATTAATAGAGACTTTAAGACCTGAAGTGGGTCAGAAAAGGTAAAAGGAGTTGAGAGAAAATTTCATAGTGATCTCAGTAGTACTGGTATCATTGATACTGGCCTTCAGTCATAAAAAGATAAAGATGCCATTAAACAAATATAAAAAATATATATTGTATTTATGTTGTTTGTACATTAATTTGAAGATTGAATGTGAAACTATTGCAATATAAAAGTATATTTAAAAACTTTAATGTTAGGTGAGATTAATCGTGATATAATTTTTTATTATTATTACAGCTTTACAAACAGAAATGACACTGAGGTAAATATGTCTATGAGATGTTGCACAACTGATGTAATTGATTTGTAATGTAATGGCTGATAAATTGACTTATATAAAACCATACTTATTAAGGTAAGAAAGCATCTGCCAAGGATGTAGGTGTAAATATAAATCTAAAATAAACAACACACCTCCACTGCCAGTTTCTTCATGTTCTCCTATCCCAAGGTGAAGAGGTATATTTCTGTTTATCTTGAGAGATAACCTGGGAGAAAAAGGTGTCGAAGTGAAACTACTAAGTAAAAACACATTTTCCCGAGGCAGAGTAAACACTCGTTTACACCACTTTCTGTTGGTTTAATCATGTGAGCTCCCCCTGAGTGCTCGTGTTCTTCCCCATTTACCATGGCCAGCATTGATTTGCTGTTTCTTACAGAGCCAGGAGCTCATCATTGCCACACCACCAAGAGAGAAGAGCTCAACTTCTGACTGCAAAACTCTTTTCTTCTTACAATTAAAAGACTGGTCGTGTAACCTTTGGGGAAGTAAGGGAGCATTGATCACTGAGGACACATGTGAAGCAGCGGTGTGAAAAAGCTTTGATGTAAAGCAAATGGCACTCTTGCTGGTATTGATGATGTATCTTCAAAAACAATTATGCAATATCAAACAAGCATGAGCAATGCAAGACTGTGAATCAGCTGCAGGTTAAATGCAAGTTTGACAGGTGTGCAACTCTTGCCTGAAATATAGGGGGAACAAAAACGAGTGTTGGGCGATGATTAGTAATATCTAGAAGCACATTTTGATGCAAATCTATTAAGGCAAAAAGGAAGCAACAAACAGACTGAATAATTGATTGTCAAAAAAATATATATTTAAAATGTAAAATTGATGTTTGCTGCATTTGGTGGGACTCAAGTGTCTTTACAAGGACAGCAAAACCTAACAAATAAAAAAAAAAAATGGTAGAGTATAAGCAGAGAAAATGACAATTGAGTGGTTAAAACAATGAACCAAATACAAAATAAATATACTGTCAAAGCATAACATAAAAAAGCACTTGTGGATTATATAATAATTACATTATTAAAGTTTCTATTTCCGTGTACTGTTGAAGGAATTTACATAGTCTACACTTCAAGGCGGATACCAAGAATGCCACGGTAGAACCTACATGTAAAAACAAGGTACTTGTAGTATAGTGCTGTTTCGTCTAGTGTTTTCATTATTTTGTTTGAAAAATGGCTTAACCTGAGTTCTTCTCATTTATATACTTTACATTTATTAGACAGACAGATATTTTACTTTATTTTTTTTTTTATAAAGTTTATTAGGATGTAATTGATTGTTTTAGTAAAAAAAAAAAAAAAAGAAAAGTAATTTTGTCCTAAAATAAAGAGGTTGACAGCTAAAAGTCCTTTGATAAATGAAAAAAACATTTATTGTTGTTGTTCCCATCAGGTCTTTAAGTTTTATAATCCGATGTAAGGCATGCTTATCCACACTTGTCCTCATAATCTTATATCTATGACCTGCTCCCCGGTCCACACACACACACATCCACGCCACAAATCCACAATGAAAGGCCTTCACAATTGGTGTGAGCAGATCTCTTGCTGTGGCTGGGTTGATAGGATAGCGTATACCACCTTGTCGCCAACTGCGAGGTCGATGGAATTAACCTCACAAGGCATCAACAAGCCAGTCTTCTTCCCATTATTGACGTCTGTATTTGGAAAGGCAGTACTTATTGAAAAAGGGAGAAGACTGAACATGAATATCGATTGTGGGGGAGAGTGGAACTGAGGATGCGTTAAAAAGCTTCCTGCGGAGAAGAGATTGGGCTGAATGTTTGTTCAACCGCTCTAAGACAGCCCAAGCATCACTGAGTAAAAATGCACTTTTGGATGCGGTTTCCTGGCTACAGGGACACTGAAAAAAAAAATTGAGCTTGGGGTGTTGACAACAAGGTTTTGCATGTTTGATCTATTTTTCTTGAAACTGTATTATGTGCATTGATTTTGTATGATTATGTTGGTTGTAACTGACAAGGAAGTCTATAAAAAGCTGCAGAAAAATGTCCTAAGACAGAGAAAATATTAATTTCAGCTAACTAAGAGACTGAAATAATTGTTACTGACTGGTTGTTCATAAAAATAAAGTTACTGACTGGTTGTTCATATGACATGTAGTTAAAGATTACCTTTTTTCTTTTCTTTTTTTTTTCAAGAAGAACTGAAACTGCAGACCATATATTAGCTATTGCTGACATACGTGATAAAAAACCGAATTCCATTAATATTGATAATGGACTTTTCTGCATCAATTAGCTTTATATATACACATATGAAATTATTGTCGGCAATTTTGAGAGAAATCCTTATTTATTGAGTTAAATATGCATAATGCACAGTTTGCAACCTGTAAATGCAATATAATGAGTTTGCTAAACCTGAAATCATATCACACTTACTAATTATTGCAAGCAAAATTAAATTGCTTGGTTTTCAGAATATATTAATGCATATTAATTAATTTGGTAGACAACTGCATGCTGTGGGAGGACTCTTGGCATCTAATAACGTGGTGCTAAATAATTTAACCAACCTCATATTTTGATGCCATTTATAATTTTTGCTCTCTTTATCTCTCTCTCTCTCGTTTCAGAGGAAATACTTGATGAAATTTCAAATCAGTCTTTCATGCAATCACACACAAAACACTTACAAAAGTTTCAAGATAAGAAAGTTTAATTTTCTATTTGATTATAATGCTGCATTGAGACTCATAACAAATGAATGTTAAATGCTGTCAATGTTAATTTGTTAAACATCTCACATAATGATCCGAGAACTGTCATTGTGAATGTCTGCGAGCATAATAAAATGTTAGATTGTAATTTTAAATGTAATGATTCTATTTATATACAAAGATTATGAGCAGTACACATGATTTTACACGAAATAAGCAGAGATTAAAAGGGGAAATGAGCAGAAACTCACATGGAAACACACTTGACATGTTCAAACCAAGGCAACGTATCACAACGCCCACTTGACCCTCCCTACAACGGCCTTTTTCTGCAGAAGGAAGAGTTAGCAGCTGTAAAATCTGATCTGAAGATTTTAATCATGTACACACAAGTCGGTCTGAATAATTAATTAATCCCACTCCATAACTCTGAGGGGGATTATTTTTAAGGACTGGCAACAAAAAACAGCTGGCACAGACCCGCTTCCCTCTGTAGCTGAGCAGATTGTGTGCGATTTTTACTATTTGTTACACTCCCCATGCTCCTCTCTGTCACAGCCAGAACAACGTGAGAAGGAGTAACATGTCCAGGAGCTATTTAGATAAAACCTGTCAGAGCTTTTATTTTCACAAATCACACTGTGATACTCAGTGAAGGATCATTTGTGGTAGTGTGATTATTTTCAGAGTTTTATAATGCACTGATGCTATCAATCTGCCAATGAAAACTGTGATGCATTGATTACAGATTTACCCAAAAATTATAGGTAATTACTACTAATGTATATCATGCTCATCTCTTATTCAGTTCTTATCCAAAAGACAGTTCTTGGCCTAGCTTCAGTTTTAAATAAGCTACCAATTTAATATGCAGTGTGGATGTGTTCAATGGGGCCTCTAATTGCAGTACATGTTTTCAGCATTTTTTTTAAAATAAACATGATACTTGGATTAAAAATTTTAATTTAAAGGAACACTTTAAATTCCTTTAATGCTTTAAATACTTTACTAAAAATTGCTGAAAATGTATTTACTCACCCTCAGGCCATTCAAGTTGTAGATGAATAGATGAGTCCGCTATCCATAATATTGCTTTCTCTAGTGAAAGAAAAAGTCATATTGTCTGAATGAGGAGAGAAATATGCACAGATCAAGCACCATTTACAAGCTTTCCAAAAGAGTTCTAAACAAATATGGTGATTGATTTTGATGTTAAAGGACAACAGTGGATGGACTTTTTCACTGGCTGAAGTGTTAATATAGATTATGGACTCTTATTTTGGCTGGAAGCAACAGTTTGAAGATAAAACTGTCACGGTTTGCCTACTACGGTGGAGGAGACGAGGAGATGGAAGAGCGCGGAGACGAAGGAGATGAACAATAAACAATCTTTAATTATCCAAATAAAGAAGTACATGGAACAGGCAGGAACACACACGTAGCAGGAGGGTAAGACGTACAATACCGGATGAAGAAACTTAGAACTGGACACACTTTAAATGCACAGGACTTGACGAGGGGAAGACGAGAAACACCTGGGATAAATAAACATAATTAAACATGAGGGAAAACTGGGTCATGGAACATGTGG
>NW_015630348.1:1508184-1511968 GCF_001515625.1 Sinocyclocheilus rhinocerous | reverse complement strand
AGGACTGACATTACCCCCCCCTCCTGGAAGGCGCATCCATGCACCCCACAACATCCAATGGGGAGGGGGGTGGGCGCTCTGGAGGCTCCTCCTCCCATTCAGGGAACCATGGCAGATCAGGCATTTTGGGGCGCCATGGCAGATCAGGCAGACTAGGAATCCCTGGCGGAGCAGGCAGACTAGGAAGCCATGGGGGAGCAGGCAGACTAGGAATCCATGGCGGAGCAGACAGTTCAGGAGGCCATGGCAGAGCAGGGAGTTCAGGAGACCATGGAGGAGTAGGGAGCTCAGGAGGCCATGGCGGAGCAGGGAGCTCAGGGGGTCATGGCGGAGCAGGGAGCTCGGGGAGCCATGGCGGAGTAGGCAGACTAGGAGGCCATGGCGGAGCAGGCAGACTACAAGGCCATGGCGGAGCAGACAGTTCAGGAGGCCATGGCAGAGCAAGGAGCTCGGGGAGCCATGGCAGAGCAGACAGTTCAGGAGGCCATGGCGGAACAGGGAGATCGGGGAGCCATGGCGGAGCAGACAGTTCAGGAGACCATGGCGGAACAGGGAGCTCGGGGAGCCTGGCCTCTGCACTCGGCCCGGCCTCCACGGATGGACCCCTACTACCCCCCAAAAAAAAATAAATCCTTGTGGAGAATGTCGGTTTCAGAGGCCCTCCATAGGCCTAACTCGGGAACTGTGGCCCTCCCTGGGCTTGATTTAGGGACTGGAGCCCTCCTTGGGCTGGACATGGGGACTGGAGCCCTTTCTGTGCTAGACTCGGGGACTGGAATCCTCTCTGGGCTAAACTCGGTGTAGGATATCAGACCGAATCAGACAATCTAAGATTTGGTCAAACATGGTTGAAACACAAGGAGTCCCGAGTTCCACAGAGATCCCAAGACAACAGGATGTCGTAAATCAGATCCTGGCCCCAAGCCTGAACCAAACTGGAGCTCTCTCTGGGCTAAACGCGGGGACAGGAGCCCTCCGTGGGCTAAACTCAGGAACTGGAGCCCTCTTTGGGCTGGATTCGGGGGCTGGAGCGAGCTCTGGGTCTAGGATTATAACAAATTAGAACAGTCTTTTTCTCCTCATTCTCCTCCTTTGGTTAGAGGTGACCGGCACGACCGGTGGGCTTGACAACGGCGCGCTTGACTTCGAAGCGGTCAGCGGGCTTGAGAATGCCGCGGCCGGCGGGCTTGCCTGAGGAACGGCCGACGGGCTAGACTTTGGAGCGGCCGGTGGGCATGCCAGAGGAGCCGGACGCTCTCCAGACACCGAAGGATTCCTTCCCTCCAGCTTAGTCCCGTGGTGTCTGGTAGGTCCACGGGGCGATGGTAATTGGCCCCGTGCCAGAACAGAGGAGACGTGGAGGAGACGAGGAGACGAAAGAGCGCAGAGACGAAGGAGATGAACAATCAACAGTCTTTATTTATCCAAATAAAGAAGTACATGGAACAGGCAGGAACACACACGTAGCAGGAGGGTAAGACGTACAATACCGGACGAAGAAACTTAGAACTGGACACACTTTAAATACACAGGACTTGACGAGGGGAAGACGAGAAACACCTGGGATCAATAAACATAATTAAACATGAGGGAAAACTGGGTCATGGAACACGTGGGGAGCAAAACACAAGACACAGGACTGACAAAAACACTTTAATGATAAATTTGTTTCTTACCAGCACTTAGCTTTTTTCTTCACAAGAAATGGATTGGAGTCATGTGGATTACAACCATAGCTGGTTCGATATAGCATGCAGGAATCTAAACTCAAATTACCTGCCAGTATATAAGGACTCAAATAAAAAGCAATGAATTTGAAATTACTATTTTTTTTTCAGTCATACAGGCAATATATAAAGTGGCTGTAGCTATAGATGATTCCTGCCAACTTAATCACAACTGTGCATCACAAATTCAACGTTGACAGACTTATTTATAGTGGAAATGATCTAGTTTTGTTGTGCCTGGTGAGATGCGTGTAACTTTTTAGACATATGCAAGCATGTGTAACCGGTGTTATCTGCGTTGTGTGTTTTTTTTCTCTGTAAATGTAGTAACCAGACGGACATCAGCTGACGGTTCGACTCTTTTGCTCTCTGATAAAACACAAAACAGTGTGTCTTTACAGTGTGTTTTTGCCCTTCTTGTCCTTTCTGTTAAAAGAATGTAAAGTGCAACGCAATTAGCACGTGCTTCAAGTGCATTGATCGACAGAAAACTGATCAAACTTAGTGAAAATACAGTAATCAAATATACACGTAAAATAATGTCACAGATATGATTTAAACAGAGTATAAAAGTGATTTTAAGCAAAGATGAAATTAGATTAATCAGAGCTCGTTAAAAACCACCTCTCCCATGCAGAGACAGTGCAGAAAGGAAAGAGGAGGTGCAAAGACAGGAAATTAAGATTAACACTGCTGTCAGAAATTTAAAGGGGAAGGTGGACACACACAGACAAGCATATACATCGTGAACATTTTTGTGTAATTCTACATATGAAATTAACATATTACTTTCCATACCTCTTACACATGGATGCTGTTATTGTATGTATGCATTTATGTATACATGTAATGTATGTATGCATGTAGGTGTACATGTAATTAAACAAAATATATAAAAAGGCAAAAAATATTATTCCAATTACGGCAAGTGACCAGGTCATTTGACACCCCAGATATATAACATTTGAATGCTTAGAGAGAAAATGGTTCATTCAAAGTAGGATGTAGCAGAAGAAGAGAGCTCAAAGATAGCAACATGTAGACATAAACACCTGCTCAGGCGAAGGAGTGTGAGAGTTCAACACAACACCTGCTCTGTTGAAACATGAATCATCAGATGGCAGTGTGGAAAGCTTGAGATGCAAAGACTCGTCTGCTTTGATAGGGTTTATCGTCACACCACATACAGATATTATATATATATATATATATATATATATATAAAAACACATCCAGCCTGTATATCAGTCCATCCATCCAATGCCTATTCCACCTGTCTTATGTAGGTTCACAAGGATGCTGGAGCCCAAAGGCAAGTAAACATCCTGGAACAATAACCAGTCAGACTACATATATGCTCACAGTATAAAACAGTATAGGCTCCCAAATACAAAAGATAGATAGATAGGCAGGCAGGCAGGCAGGCAGGCGAAATATAAAATACGATTGAAATATTAAAACATAGCACCCAAACACAATATTCAGAAATAATGTAAAAAGCAAGAGTGCATGTAGACATGTTTGTTTTCCTGTTTTCAGTAACTTTATATTGGTAATCTTTTGGCAGCACAGGAGCTAATCCTTTCCTGCAATCTCATCCAATCTGGTGAACTCAGCCAGCTTCCCTTCTTATTGTAATGATAATAATAACCAGCCACTGTCCTTTCATCTTTCTCTCCATTACTATTGTATCCTTTGCCTTTTGCAGGATCAGAAAAGCAGATGGGCTTTTTGGCTTTGCTTAATGTAATCCCACAGAAAATTCATTTTAAATACGAGCTCAAAATCTTTAAGTAGGTGGTCTTAGGTCCAGTACCACATGTTTTCAATAAAACCTTGGTCTTTCGTTTGCTATCAGTAAATGGAGTCTTTCGTTTGCTCCATTTACTGATAGTTAATGCAATGTCAAAATGCTGCATAAACTAATAAAATGCATAAAATAATACATGGAGTTGCTCATCTGGTGCAGAATCCAATGGAAGTATACAGTACTGTTTGTAGTTTCTCATTACCACTTAGTTCCACAACCAAGGTTGTGTTTTTTTTTTTTTGGGGGG
>NW_015630348.1:1506393-1507974 GCF_001515625.1 Sinocyclocheilus rhinocerous | reverse complement strand
CACCAAGGGCCTTTTTTTTTTTTCGGGGGGGGGGGGATTGGAAATTAATTAAAAACTGTAAATTAATAAATAATAATCTAATTAGAATATATAGCAACCGTTCAATGGGTGTGAATGGAGAAAGATGCCTTTTGCAACAGATTGTGTAGTAATGATGTTCACCAGCAGGTGCTAACTAAACAATTTAACCAGCCAAATCTTGACCTCTTGAAACAGATAATTTTATACTAAATCCTCCTCAAAGAAATGGCTTGAAGATGCAATTAAGCCTATTTATTTTTCCCCCATTAATCATTTGTTTTAAGGAAGCTTGGCTTGTTTTCATCTTAAAAACCCGTAATATTTTGCTTCGTGTGAGCATGAATTAATACATTAGATCTGGCTCAGTGATTATTTTTAAGCTTCATGCTTATTCCACTGTTAATTGAATTGTCTTTTTTCAAGCTCTGGGAATGATTTCTCTTTGGAGCTTTCCAAAACCACTTCCGTCTAGGTTGTAATGTCACACATCAAATTCCTCGGCACATTAAGCCCTTTTTTTCTCCATTAAGGAGACAAACTCGGTTATCAGTTTCATCAAGGATTTTATTGCATAAATGTATGAAAGATCATTGCGTTTGCATTCATGTATCCTCTCCTTATCTCTACCCAGAAGCCCCCTTCCTTTCCCCTATAAGTGAGCCTTCTTTGCTGGTGGAAAGGTCAGGCCTCAGCTAGGCGATGACCCGCAAGAAGAGCTTTCATTAGAAATAATTTGCTGGGACCTTTTCGTGGGGAGCAGTTTAGCTCAGGACACCTATAAAATGCTCAGAGAGAGAGAGATGGCCTGAGGGTATCTCAAACAGTCAAATATGAGCAAATATGTGTTTAATCTGTTCATCCCACTACTTCTGAATTGCTAAAACACACCCACACGTACACCGTCATACACTCTACTGTAATTTTCTTCAAGCTCTAGGTGGCTTTTTAGATTTTGGATTTTGTGCCACATTCAGGGGTGTATTAAACACCCTGTGGAGTGAGTTACAGTTTTTATGTATATGGATGGGTAAAAAAAGATTACCAGAGAAAATAATAGCAGCGTTATAAACACACTCAACAGGATTCTATGTATTTCTTTGTCATGTGTATATATATGACTCATCTGCCACCTAGGCAGAAGCCTCTGCACTGTATTTAAAATGTTCAAAATGTTTAAAATTGACATTTACATTTTACATTTAGTCATTTAGCAGACGCTTTTATCCAAAGCGACTTACAAATGAGGACAATGGAATCAATCAAAATCAACAAAAGCACAATGATATACAACCCTGTGTGTGTGTGTGTGTGTGTGTGTTTTTTTTACATATATTCAACAAACACACAGAGACTAAGAAACTAAACCCCAAATAAGAGTCAGTGTTTTCAATGTATAATAATGGAAAATATGTATTAATAATAATAATAATATAATATATAATAATAATTATTATTATTATTATTAAGCATTATTCTTCCCATCATTATCATTATATAATATTACATTCAAATCAAATAATAATAATAATAATAATAATAATAATAATAATAATAATAATC
>NW_015630348.1:1499764-1503844 GCF_001515625.1 Sinocyclocheilus rhinocerous | reverse complement strand
TAATAATAATATAATATATAATAATAATTATTATTATTATTATTAAGCATTATTCTTCCCATCATTATCATTATATAATATTACATTCAAATCAAATAATAATAATAATAATAATAATAATAATAATAATAATAATAATAATAATAATAATAATAATAATAATAATAATAATAATAATAATAATAATAATAATAATAATAATAATAATAATAATAATAATAATAATAATAATAATAATAATAATAATAATAATAATCTGCTTATTTTCATATAATCATAGTGTGTTCCTGTTTTCACAGTTTATCAGGTTATTTTCCAGAACAAAATTTAAAAAAAAAAAGAGCAGGAGAAAGATAAAAACTCTGTGTATATTTATTCATTTCTCATTACCATTACAAATTCTCAGCTAGATATAAGTATCCATATTTGAAAATGCTTGTACAAAGTCTGGGTCAAAAGTGCATTCGAGTATGAACTTACACACACCGACTCTCTCTTTCTCGTAAATGAAATCAGTTTGCTCATTAACTACTGAACACAAACATCTTCAGTTGCCCCTTTGTTATTGTTCCCCACCATGCCATACTGCAATTACTGCAGGCAGTTTGTGATATTACAGCCCTGATTATAACTGCTATTCCACTTGTGCAAGAGCCTCTCGTCATAATGGAGCGTCCAGCAAAACAGCTCAGCCAATTAGGTTTCATTTAGTCCCTTATTGCAAATATAGAGATTGCTAGAGTTAGAGGGTCAAATAAAGATGGAAGATATGTGTTTTTAGCCGATTCTTGAAGATGGATAAAATATATAATATATAAAATACATTTTTAAAAGATACAATTTCAAATGGGAGATTGCCAGTAAAAAGAAGTGGCAGATTTACATTTCCTAAACAGTGCTGTCAGAATTATTCTGTGTGTTTCTTGAAGAGAAGACTCTCTCTTTCTCGTAAATGAAATCAGTTTGCTCATTAACTACTGAACACAAACATCTTCAGTTGCCCCTTTGTTATTGTTCCCCACCATGCCATACTGCAATTACTGCAGGCAGTTTGTGATATTACAGCCCTGATTATAACTGCTATTCCACTTGTGCAAGAGCCTCTCGTCATAATGGAGCGTCCAGCAAAACAGCTCAGCCAATTAGGTTTCATTTAGTCCCTTATTGCAAATGTCACATCAAGAGCGATTGACCCCGGGTCTGCACCCCCCCCCTCCACTCTGCCTCATACAAAACTAGTCTTGGCACAGCCTAATACTTCTGATGCTCATACGGATACCGGCCGTGTATTCCTGCAACAGTTTCCAAGGGCAACTAGGCCAGTGCTGCCTGTCTGATCTGGTAAATGTGGCTGTAATCAAATGAGGGAAATGGCTCTTATGCAGGTCAATTATGTATCTGCCGCCCTGCTGAAGAGACGTGGCCTGAGTGGTAACAGGGGCTCGGAGGGGCCAACAGGGACGCCGTCCTCCCACTCGTTCTCTCTTCCTGCTGTGCATCAATATTCAGGCCGGGCAGGAGCAACGACAGGACAGAATGTAGTTGGCTGTCATTCAGTGCTGCTCCCTCTCCTAGATTTCTTTTAATTATCATCTTCCTGCTACTCAGACTTTAATAAACACCCATGATGATTCCTTCTGTGGTTCATATATATTGTATTGCACTTGAGTTTTATGAATTCCAGGTCTCACCAAAGTCCATAGTACTGTATATATACAGTACTATGAACTATGCAGTACTATGCAATCCAGTACTAGGCAATCCAGCACATGGATTGCCCTGTACACCATAGGTTAATAATTACATATTGATTATATTATATTGTATTATTATAAAAAGATGGTGATAGCCATGCTTAAAAATTACCAAGAGAGTATCATGGGTAATATGAATGAATGAATGAGGCATTTATATAGCGCTTTAGTGTGTATTGCTGTACACCCAAAGTGCTTTACAATCATGAGGGGGACTCTCCTGAACCACCACTAGTGTGCAGCATCCACTTGTACAACGGCGCCAGTGCGCTCACCACACACCAGCTACAGGTGGAGATGAGAGAGTGATGAAGCCAATTCAATGAATGGGGATTATTGGTATATTAGTAATATGATGATGATAATGTATGATGATGAGGATGATGATGATGATATTATTATTATTACTGCTCTTGTATGTATGTATTCATAGTTTGTTTGTGTTAAATGACATTCCAGCTTCTGTGGCTATTTTCATGGCGAGAGAAATATTATGGCTGAATTATATCATGTTTTTATAATTTTTTTTTTTTTTTTTTTGCTAAAAACTCCAAAACTTTATTTGGATTAACTCTGTTTAAAATCTCTTCATAAGAGTTAACTGAAATAAAAAATAAAAATAAAACAAAATCTCAATGAGTTAAAACCAGCACAATCTAATAAAACATGCTTAATGGATAAACGGATTCGGCAGAGAGAACATGTTGGAGGATCTTCCCCTAGTTATAAAAATCTGTATGTATTCATAGTAATATATTATCTAAATTACACATATATTTAAGAATATATTTCAATATAATGTTATAAGACTTTTTCTATTTAAATATATTACTGTAATAATGATTAAATAAATAATGCTGGGATACTGGGGAGAAAACGGGTAATAGGAGGATGTATTATGATTATGATGATGGTAGATTGTTGTATCGTTAATGTTTAATAATTGTTGTTGTATTATTAATGTTATTTCAATTCATTATTATGAAAACAATTGTGATAATGAAAATATGCATACATTAAAATTAAATAAAAAGTAACATTAACATCATTAATAATACTACTACTACTACTAATAATAATAATAATAATACAGATTAATTATGAAAGAAAGAAAGAAAGAAAGAAAGAAAGAAAAAAAAAAAAAAGAAGAGCAGTTTTATATTTTGCAGGTGTCACCAAAGACCATATTCACCACCACACCACAGGTATATATTTAGCCAGAGAGTTTTGTAGGCTTGTTTAAACATACAAGATGTTTATTTGTGTGAAGAGGTGCAAATTAAATGAAGTTTTCATTTTTGAGAATGTTTAAGATGCTATCTTCTCCTAATAGACATCAGTGAATCACCGCCGCTGAACGCAGCAATGAATTTAATCACACAAACCTTTAAGTCAATTACCGTCATGTCATTTCTGAATACACAAGAAGTCAATTAGCAAATGATGGTGTTTAACAACAGTTACTGTTGTGTGAACATTTTAAAGCATGCCTGTTAAAAAGGGCCCCATGACACCTTTCACTACAAAAGTTGGAGCTGTTTTTGCAAACATTTTATGTCAATCCGCTGATATTTTCCACTCTTTTCTCTTGTTCTCATCGCATAAGTCCCACTGTGATACCTGCTGCTAGTACGCTGAGGCATCGGCTAATGATGCCGAAAGTTGACAGAAGTCTGGATATTGTCTGATCTGGCTAAGGATTTGGCAATGAAGCGTGTTTTGGCAGATGAGGTTTTTTTTGTGATGTAGCCAGGGGGCAAGATGTCTTCCACTTGCCTGTAAAGTGCTTTGGGAGAACAGAAAGCCCCCACATGAAAACAAATTAGTGTCACCTTCATCCTCCTGACCTGTCGTTCCAAATAGACCAACACATTTTTAGTCAGCTGAGAAGATTTGCCTGTGCTTCATGCAGCGCTCCCAACTGGCTTCTCTCACAATCATTACACAGTTAACGATTTCCAGGCGCACATGTTAGCATGCGCAGCGAGCACGTCGGAACCCTGGGGAAAGCTTTTAGGACTAATGTGACAGCGTTGCTCTGATGTCCTACAGGTAAAGTGACATTCATCCTGCCTTGAGACTGGGTGACCCCAAAGAGCTCGCTCAGGAAAAAGATTGAGCTTCTGTTTTTCATGGGTGATCATTTCATAGCCATTAGCCCTCTGGCTCCAGGGACAGTATTAGAAGTGTGTCTGGAGAAGTCACTCTATATGTTGATATAAGAGCGGAGGGTCAGGGAAAAGGAAGAGTCTGTTGGGACAGGAAGCACCAACAGTTCTGCATCGTAAGGTTTGGCTTCGGATGGCGAGACATGTTTGGTCAGCAG
>NW_015630348.1:1492780-1497768 GCF_001515625.1 Sinocyclocheilus rhinocerous | reverse complement strand
AAACATGACTTTTGATCTTACATTATATATATATATATATATATATATATATATATAGCGTAGACAAGTTTTGGAAGTTTTAACAGAAATACAATTTGTGATATTGACCATGTGAGTGAATATGTTTTAATCTCAATAGCAATTCTGATTTTTTATTATTATTTTTATTTTTTTAAAGATTTTCTGTAGTTAAATTTTTTCAGTTAAACTCCTTTTGCTTGTAAAAGGTCATTTTAGATAATCTATCTATCTATCTATCTATCTATACTGTAAATATATATTGTGAATATGTACTGCATATATAATTAATATTTTTAGGAAGTTACTTTGTTGGCAGCAAGTCATTGTCATTATGAGTAAGTCAGTGAATCATGACGAGTGAATATTGTTCAAAATGCTGGTTCATTCAACAATGAAAAAGTCTTTATGAGTGAGTCATTGAATCATTCACTCAACCAATTCCTTTAAAATTAATTTGTTCATTCTGGAATAAAAACAATACTGCATGTTGCTCAGCAATGCACAACAATTCTGTTGCTAAAAAAAAAAAAAATAAAGCAAAAAAAAGACAATACAAATTATAAAGCAATATCATTCTATGTATTCTAAATAATTTATATGTAGGCATATAACTTTTTACTTAAATTGTTATGCTGATATCATTTGTAATAATTAATTTGTAATAATATAATTTGTAATAATTTATTAAATGGTAAATGTATTTACTTTTTTACATTTACATTACATTTACATTTAAACATTTAGCAGATGCTTTTATCCAAAGCGACTTACAAACGAGGACAATGGAAGCAATCAAAATCAACAAAAGAGCAATGATAAGCAAGTGCTATAACAAGTCTCAGTTAGCTTAATGCAGTACACGTAGCAAGGTTTTTTTGTTTTTTTTAAATCATATAATATATAAAAAGTAGTTAAGTTTTTAAACAACATTTCTTTTGTAGCATAATTGAACCTGACATTTTCATTTTAGTGGGAGGACTTGTGCTGTGGCTAATGCGATAAGAAGGTCTGGAGAAAATATTATTTGGTTTTGTTTTGTGGGTCAAAATCCGATATGAATAGAAAGTAGGTTAATGTACTCAGGCAGTAAACATGTCTTCACATCATCTTGCATCATGCCTACTAATGTGGATCACAGCCAGACATGTATTTGTCTTTGAAGAGTTTTTGCTCAGCTGGTTCAAGTGTTTCATCATTTTCATTCTGCAGCCTCTGGCTTGGACGAGGCATTTTGATTCTCGAAGGGAAGCCGAGTCTAAAAGAAGCACCAAACAACAATTCTGTTCTGCAATGGATCATTTACGAATGCAAATTTAATAGCAAGTCACGGCTTTTAGCATAATGCCATTCGACTTCCATCAGGCTGATCCACGTAGATACAGTATACCAGCTTGTCATTAAATGTGATCGCTCCCTGTGCGCTATTTCATCTGCATGTAAACAATATAACGATATCAGACAGCTATGACCATATTCGATTGCAAATGAATGCTGATTTCATACCCAGACGGATCGCGGGCCACAAGTTAACAAGATTTTATTGTTTAATTACTGCTTGATTGACACATAATCAGCTGTTACGCAGAAATTTCTCCATAAAACCATTTGCTCTGAGTTTTCAAACAATACAAAGCAGAAGATTTGGAAATATTGCCTGAGCCATTGTTAAGCCCCCTCTCGTTACTAAGCTTTCATTAGCATAGCTACACTGCACCGTGCTACGTGCTAAATGGGAGATTAGGGAGGCTGCTGAAGGGGATATAAGGGAACAGAACTGTAATGAGTGTTAACCATGTAGGTTGCCGGGTCTTATTGAATAAATAAATAAGAAGATTAGGGACTGCTTAAATATCTTTGTGCACCTGTGTGCCGTACTGCCTGAGCACCTCATAAAGCAACAGCCCTGCTAATAAATGAGCAGCTCTTATACAGGTAATGTTTTTTCTTTCACCTCGTTCGCATTTAAATATTCCCTTTATTCCAGCTCATATTCGCAAATGGCTCTCTAATGTCTTTCTTGGCAAATTTAGCATAGTTTTACCAAGTCACAAAATGTTCTTGTGGTCAGAAAAATTACATTTGACCATATGAATCCAGCCCTTATTGTTAAACTAATGGCACCATTTGCTCTCATACAGTAAGTGTGATGGTTTACATCAATGCTGAGATCGCAGGTCTTTTTATTAGGTTAATACTACAACAATGCCGGCACAGTCAGGATAAAAACAACAATTGCACTGTGCAATTTGACAATACTTAATATTTTGTTTTACATTTTGCAGGGAAGCCATATTGCATTTTAAGGTATTACATTGCATATTCAAGAAATGCTCTTTGCCTCATACTGTAATTCTGTGTTGTCTTATAGTTTGCATAATTGCTGCAAAGTAAATGTTATTTTAAATCTGAACAAATTACAAAAATACAAAATAAAAGCATGCTTGGCCTTTGTAGAAACTTTAAACTATAATTACCTTAGTTCACTTTTTGAACAAGAAATTAATGAAAGTTTGGATTTGGCCTTTGGTTGTGGGACTGAGTCCAAAGCACCCAGTTAAACATTATACTGCCTCCCACTGATTGTATTAAAATACAATAAACAGCAATCAAAGTGAAGTTGAAATAAATATTGATAATATCAAAACAGTTTTGCCATCTGCGTTAATTGTCTCAGGAGCATAAAGCATACTGAAGTGTCAAATTATCTACAAAAACCTTTGACTATGCCACACTATCCTGAACTATTAATAAGGCATAGTATATTCCCTCGTTACCACGAAAATTCATTAGCCTTTTAGATATTTGAAGTATTTTATCCTTTATTTCAGGCATACAGAGTTAGTTTGAAAAGTTTAGCTGAAAATCTTGTCAAGTATCAAAAAGGCATTTGTGGTATTGCCCTTACATGGGTGTGATCTGATAGTCTGCTGTCTGCTGGTGAGTAGAGTGTACCGTGGGAGCGTTTTCCCCCTCTCATTGCCTCCTGCTGTGAGGATTGTCTGTTTGACTAGAGAATCCCAGCATTTCTCTCTCCTGAGCTAACACGAGCTGCTCCGCTCCATTCAAAGCCCATTTTCTGCATTCATTTCATGGTCGTGCTCCTGTCAAAGCTTGGATTTCAAGGATGAATCCATTCAGTTCTACCCAGGTTTACCAAGCTTAGAGAAATTTCTACATGCTATGACTTGCCTACTGTATGTGTATGAATGTTTGCCTGCATATGTATGTGTCTCCTGAAAATATGCAGAATTCATTAAGCAGATGATTTATTTATTTTATTTTATTTTTTTACAGATGCTCGGGTTTTCACTGCATCACTATTCATCTCTGCTTTCTGCTGTGACCTTAATGGCATATGCGTTGTAAGTCTAGAACGTTAGGAAATAGCAGGTTTAAAATCATTTTACTTCTGAAAATATATCTTCTTTTGAGTATCCGAGACCTCAACCCAAAAAGAGATATGTGGTCAAGACCAAGGGCCGATTTACTCTTTGGTTAGACCTCTAATGCTTTCAATCCTACTTGCTGTTTTGAACTGTATTTTAAAATGATGTATGTTATAGGAATGAATAGTGAAGCAAAGCATCTCTTTTCCCAAAGGGGAAAAATAAAAAGAGAAAATTAGTAATATGAAATGTGTGGTTTTGTGTATTGTGAGGTCAAGATGAGGTGTCATCCATTATCCTCTTTCACTTTTCTTCATCCTCTGTCTCATTATATCATGCATTTGATTAAGACAGAGCTCTTGCAGGAGGCTTATGGCAGGATTAGGCTGTTAAAATACTACTTTATTCTGTAATGTTATGTTTTGAATAAAACGTTTGTTCACTTGCTCTGTCAGTGTATGATATCGTAAATGTGACATTGCTTCTGTTAATAGAGAATAAAAAGAGTCCTATGGATATTAGGAATTGTCTTCTATATATACACATTTACTGCCTGTATCAGACAAATATTATTTGAAAACATGGAATTAGATTTTATTTTTTGAAGTTGAAGACACATCTTAAAAATAAGATACAAATAAAAATATTTTTCACGCTTTTAAGACCCCTCCAAAAATGGTCACCAGCATATTTAATATCATATATTGCAAATAAGAATACAGATAAAGATGATTTAAGGGTCCAGATGGTGTAATTGTGGTATCTAACAGCAGGTAACAGCATCTTTACATAAAAAAAAATAAAAAATAAAAAAAATAAATCTTGTTCTACTGCTCTAGACTACAGTAAAAAAAATATATATATATAGATTCTGATAAAACAGTGTTTTTTTGTTTTTTTTTCATTGAACCCAACACTTATAAACATAAAATGCTTGTAAACAGTCTGTGTACGGTACTGTGCTGTTATGTCATCTTCTACAGGTAAGGACCCGTGTGTCATGCTTAAAAGCAATTTGTGTTTTGAAAACCACATTTCCAGTGTTTCTAGAGAAGCATTTTTCCACCTTAGAAACACTGCTAAGTTATAAAACATGCTCCCTGTTCCTGATGCAGAAAGTAGTTCATGCATGTGTGACCTCAAGACAGGATTTTTGTAATGCATTACTGACTGGATGGCCTGCAGTCTCCATAAACAAGCTTCAGTTAATTTAAAATGCATCAGTGACAGTTCTTAGCAGGTCCAGAAATCTGATCATATCAGCTACATATACAGCACTACTTTCTTAAAAATCTCTAAATCACATAGGTCCTCAGTAATAAGGCGATATTCTTTCACACCATAATCCTCAAACTCATTAAGATCAAAAATTTCCAATCAGTTGGACAGTAGAAAAAAAAAATCCACTAATAGAGTTTGAACCTTTTCCAGTATAGTGGAACCACATTCCTGGTACTGTTTAGGACACTCATACAAAAGTTTAGTTATAGCTTTTTCCAGACATACATCCAATTTAATAGCAAAGCTATTTCAATGTTATTGATTGATTGATTGATTGATTGATTGATCGTCTTTTTATTC
>NW_015630348.1:1472087-1491529 GCF_001515625.1 Sinocyclocheilus rhinocerous | reverse complement strand
TATCATGCATTTGATTAAGACAGAGCTCTTGCAGGAGGCTTATGGAAGGATTAGGCTGTTAAAATACTACTTTATTCTGTAATGTTATGTTTTGAATAAAACGTTTGTTCACTTGCTCTGTCAGTGTATGATATCGTAAATGTGACATTGCTTCTGTTAATAGAGAATAAAAAGAGTCCTATGGATATTAGGAATTGTCTTCTATATATACACATTTACTGCCTGTATCAGACAAATATTATTTGAAAACATGGAATTAGATTTTATTTTTTGAAGTTGAAGACACATCTTAAAAATAAGATACAAATAAAAATATTTTTCACGCTTTTAAGACCCCTCCAAAAATGGTCACCAGCATATTTAATATCATATATTGCAAATAAGAATACAGATAAAGATGATTTAAGGGTCCAGATGGTGTAATTGTGGTATCTAACAGCAGGTAACAGCATCTTTACATAAAAAAAAATAAAAAATAAAAAAAATAAATCTTGTTCTACTGCTCTAGACTACAGTAAAAAAAATATATATATATAGATTCTGATAAAACAGTGTTTTTTTGTTTTTTTTTCATTGAACCCAACACTTATAAACATAAAATGCTTGTAAACAGTCTGTGTACGGTACTGTGCTGTTATGTCATCTTCTACAGGTAAGGACCCGTGTGTCATGCTTAAAAGCAATTTGTGTTTTGAAAACCACATTTCCAGTGTTTCTAGAGAAGCATTTTTCCACCTTAGAAACACTGCTAAGTTATAAAACATGCTCCCTGTTCCTGATGCAGAAAGTAGTTCATGCATGTGTGACCTCAAGACAGGATTTTTGTAATGCATTACTGACTGGATGGCCTGCAGTCTCCATAAACAAGCTTCAGTTAATTTAAAATGCATCAGTGACAGTTCTTAGCAGGTCCAGAAATCTGATCATATCAGCTACATATACAGCACTACTTTCTTAAAAATCTCTAAATCACATAGGTCCTCAGTAATAAGGCGATATTCTTTCACACCATAATCCTCAAACTCATTAAGATCAAAAATTTCCAATCAGTTGGACAGTAGAAAAAAAAAATCCACTAATAGAGTTTGAACCTTTTCCAGTATAGTGGAACCACATTCCTGGTACTGTTTAGGACACTCATACAAAAGTTTAGTTATAGCTTTTTCCAGACATACATCCAATTTAATAGCAAAGCTATTTCAATGTTATTGATTGATTGATTGATTGATTGATTGATCGTCTTTTTATTCTCTTTTAAAATATACACATTAAGTTTATTATATGCAAAATAACATACACATATTTATGCATATTTTACACAAAATATCAGCCATATCACCCTGCAGCCCAAGACTGGTTGCCCATCGAAGCTAAGCAGGGTTGAGCCTGGTCAGTACCTGGATGGGAGACCTCCTGGGAAACCTAGGTCGCTGCTGGAAGAGGTGTTAGTGAGGCCAGCAGGGGGTGCTCACCCTGTGGTCTGTGCGGGTCCTAATGCCCCAGTATAGTGACGGGGACACTATACTGTCAAAAAGCACCGTCTTTCGGATGAGACGTTAAACCGAGGTCCTGACTCTCTGTGGTCATTAAAAATCCCATGGCACTTCTCGTAAAGAGTAGGGGTGTATCCCCGGTGTCCTGGCCAAATTGCCGCCACTGGCCCTTGTCAATCATGGCCTCCTAACAATCCCCATCCACTTGATTGGCTCTATCACTCTCTCTCCTCTCCACCTGTAGCTGGTGTGTGGTGAGCGCACTGGCGCCATTGTACTGTGGCTGCCCTCGCATCATCCAAGAGGATGCTGCACACTGGTTGAGGAGAGATCCCCTCATATGATTGTAAAGCGTTTTGGGTGTACAGCAATACACAATGAAAGCGCTATATAAATGCTTCATTCATTCACTCATTCATTCATTCAATATTGCCAAAGCCCTGGAGAACAATGGATGTGTGTATATAATAATAATAATAATAATAATGATAATACTACTAATAATAATAATAAAACGTATACAAAATCACATACACTTTGCCTACATTTTCTGTACTGTATGTTATCTATAATACTAGGACTAGAATAACCAAATTAATATTATCTAAAAAATAACCTTTTAAAATAAGTCTTTAAAAAGTTGCCTTTAAACAATGTATTGTGACAAGTGCTATAACAAAATAAATATGAAAATGACAATATAATAAACAGAAACATTTTTATATTGATTTGTATTGTAACCTGAGTTAACTTAGCTTTATACATAAATTAAACCCTGAACATAGTATTACAATGGCAAAAATGTCACACACACACAAAAAAAAAAAACATTTTTTAAATTACAATTATAATGACATTGACATGTTTTGAATGCTTATCTTTTGAAGTATGCATTCACTTATACAGTTTCCTAAAAATGTATGCATACCTATTGGCTATGTTTTACTTACAACCTCTCACAGTAGCTAGCAATTTATGTAGAAAATATTAAAACTTCAAGGTGATCCAGACTAAAAGCACTGGGCTGATTTATAATTTAAAACAAATGCTCTCAAGTTCAAACAAAAGCAGTAAATAAATTTTAAAATATATCAAATAAGCTATGCTCTAGTAGATGCTGATTAAAGTTCAGTTTAGCCACAGTATCGACAATGATTTAATGAACAGGAGTACAGTAGATGTTAAAGGTTGACTTTTGTTCGTTAAATTAAATTGTGCAACCATTTCACTGGTGACATTTAGGGGAACAGAAACAAAGTGGCTTGGTGGATTACAACTAATATCTGTTTGCATTAAAACACACACACACACACATATATATATATATATATATATATATATATATAATTTAAAAAATTACAAATCTCTTTTGCCCTGACTAATGATTTGGCCTCATTATTTTGAAACAGTAGACCATACGATTGTTTTAAAAGATGGCTCACTGAAGTGTGTTTTAAGCCAAACTTACAGAGTGCACTGATGTGCAACTGTACTTTTTCTCATAATAAACCGTCTTGTCTAAGCATTTGCCCTTACTTTGCCGCTAATATGAAAGCAAATGCTCGCAGGGACAGATTGTTCCAGCACTGTGCATTTGATCATCTCTTATGTGGAAATTAACCACGGCCTGTGCACCTCCTTACTGATGTTCTCCATTTCATCAATGGTTGAACTTTTCAGTGAAACCCTAGCGGTCATGACTGATGCAGTGCTTTATTTTAATTTTTGCATTTCCATTGCTTTGTACCATAACATATTTTTGTGTGCTGTTTACTTTGGGAGCGACTTTCTGTGCTAACCAGAATATCAAATCAAAGCACATGTGAACGAGACTGTCTGTCGCTTATGATCTTCCATCTAGTTTGTCATTTCCCTCATTCCTCTCTCTCTTTCTATGTCTCTTTCTCTCTGCTTTTTTCTCTCCAGACTGCTCAGTTATTGTCTGAGCTCTAAACATAGCTGATTAATCTGGCCCTGGGGGCCCGGGCTCCCAGCCTCCCTACGTGTGTCTCCATCTCTCACTCAACTTAAGTCTGCTGGTAACTCAGCACTGGGAGTCATTGCTTATGAATCTCCAGCTCTACCAAAAGATCAGCTTTCACTCTCCATACCTGCCTCCCTACCCACAAAAGGGAGGAGGATGTAGAATAAATCAAAGCCTGCTAAGTCAGTGACATACCATCCCGGCAACCATTCTCACCCTTCTTGATTTTATTAGCTTTCTCTATGAGGAGACCAGTATGGGGAATTAACAGCGGCAAGAGAGTAAGTGTGGAAACCAGCGGCTGAGGGTTGAGAGGAGTTTAAACGTGTAAACTAACCTTTAGGTTATGGATGATGAGAGTGCAGTTTTAGACGTTTTAAATGTTTCACAGCTCACTAATGGGATGCTGGTGAGCAGCTTTATATATTGCATGTTTTATCATGAAACCGCATATCTCAATAAGCCAATCAGTTTCGCTCAGGATGTTTGTGGTGCATTATTTTTTCCTGTCTACAAAAGCCATTCATCTGCTTATTCAAATTAAAGCCTTCTAATATCCAGATGAGGCACAAAAATGCACAGGTATCGATTTCTCTGGAAAGTTGATAAATGGAAGCTGTGGTGCGTGGTATCGCTTTTACTCACTGAAGGAGTGAGAGGACATTTGTCAAGCTCTGGTGAGGCTGCAAAACTGTGATAGTATGGAAGGGAACATAGCCATGGGGACAGTTCCTCTGGCTAATTAACACACACACACATACACACACTCCACACACACACCATCACTGACATGTTGTTATCATACGCCATTTCTAATCTGGACGGAAAAGAAGTTATCTCTGAAATTAATTACACCAATAACAGGAGCAGCCTGCAGGACCAATAAACAGGATAATTAGGAAAAGCAATCAAGCTCTTATTAGATTCCCAAGGAAAAGAAGACAAGACCGCTTGAGAGTTTGAAAGCTGTAAAGAAGAAAAAAAAAAGGAAACAGAAGAGAAAAACAGAGAAATTCAATAAAATTGCAGGGAACATACAAGACAATTCTTTTTTTTTTTTTTGATTTCCTTTTCAGCCAAATTTTAGATAGCAGTAAACCTAGGCAATAACATAGGAACTTTAATAAACTTAATTGCTGGAATTGGCACAAAATGACAGAATAATTCAAAATACCTATCATTTTGAATAATTAAGAATAATAATTTTCAAGAATTTTGCCTAAAAGAGAAAATAAACCACATGCAGGTTTCTTATTCAAGACCATGGAGAGTGAAGTGACTGGACTGATTCAGCACCATGGACAGCAACACGTCGGTGGTCTGGCTTCAGTACTACGGACAGGGACACACATGGCGCACCAGTCTGCAATGCAAACAAAATTAAGAACCATGGATAGGGACATTACAATGACTTGAGCTAATGCTAACCTGAAGCGGCTCACATCCTTTTTGACGTGAAGGTTCCTTCTAGTACAACACTTTTTACACTTCTTTTTTTTTTTTTTTTACAAAATTTGACTGATATGTTGATTCCAGAAAGTTCCTGAATGATGTATGTGCATCATTAAAGGGTTAGTTCACCCAAAAATGAAAATGCTGTCATTAATTACTCACCCTCGTGTTGTTCCAAACCCGTAAGACTTAAGATTTAAGATATTTTTGATGAAATCTGAGGGCTCTCTGACCCTCCCATAGACAGCAAGGTAACTACCACGTTCAAGGTCCAGAAAAGTACCAAGATGATCGACAAAGTAGTCCGTGTGACATCAGTGGTTCAACTGTAAAGTTACCAAGCTACGAGAATATTTTTTTGCGCAAAGAAAACAAAAATAACAACTTTATTTCACATTTTCGTCTCTTTCGAAAATGTGCAATAAAGTCGTTATTTTTGTTTTCTTTGCGCAAAAAAAGTATTCTCGTCGCTTCGTAACTTTACAGTTGAACCACCGATGTCACACGGACTACTTTGTCGATCATCTTGGATCATCTGGAACTTTGGTTGAAAACTGCTATCGTAAGCTCATTCACACAACACTTATACTCTTATTTTGATGAAAAAAAGAGACAAGAATAATGCCGCGTATGACTTAATTAACATATTGAGATGCTCATTCTGGGTGCATTTTTCATTATATTACTTATTGTAAAGAAGAGGCTTCTTTCATAGACCCTAATAGAGTAATATAATATCATCTCCCCTTTCACTCCAGCAGTTCCTCAGTTATCTTGCATAAAACCTTTGAAACATTTGGACTAGATTTCACAGCCAGACTGCCCAGAGGGAGGAAATCATAACAAAGAAATACACCAATTTGAGTCAAACTGTTTTCAATTACACCCAACACACTAGCGTGCATAGATATAGCTTTATGTGCTCATTGCCAATTACCAATCCCTGCCATACTAGGATGCAGAGTGAATGGGAACAGCTGGTGGTGAGGAGGACAAAACACACGCACACACTTTTATACTGCAAATGAAGTCGCATTTGTATGCAGAGTATATTGATATCAGCATGACACTACGTGGTCTCACACCAGGCTAGTGCTGGTAATATCAAACCCATGGTGGTACATAATGAGGATTAATATTACACCATACTCAGAGAGAAAGAGATGGATTGGTGGGGAGAGGGAAAGAGGAGGGAGGTGTAAGCGAGTTAATAGTTGTTGTTCAGTTGTTGCTGTTGGCTTTTCAGCTGTTGCTGAGGAAAGAAATTCACACAAGACAATTCACAACGATGCTTGTTTTCTGTCTTTTCATTCTATTATCTTTTTTTCTTTTACTTTCTGGACTTTCAAGTGCTTCTGGTGAAATGATGCAAGTTATGCCAGTTAATGTGACATCATTGCACTTAACTTTGAACAAACATGCATGAAAGAAAGTTTTACACTCAGTTTGGACTTCCCAAGCCTATCTGTGTAGATGAAGCCCTTCTCTTCATCTCTGGAACAAAAGCGTGCATGCAAAGACATCTCATTGTGATGTGATCACAAACATATTCCCATGATTCTTTCTGTCACATAAATGAACAGTTAAAGGGCTGGTGACAGGTAGGCAGCTTTCAGCTACAGAATCAAACTTTTCAGAGCCACCAGACGGACAAAAGGGTTCAGTAGCCATACCGCCTTTTATGGCTGCTTGTCTGCGGCGTGGGTTTCCTGTCTAAGCTTGTTTTTTTCATGAGAAAGAAAGCATTTTGAGGATGATGGCTTTTTGAAAGGAAATGTAGGGAGAAAAGCATGTGGTTATTTGAATGAAAAGAGCTTCAAAGCAGTGAAAGCTTATCAAATACATCTTTGTGTTCTTTTTGTGCCTTTTTATCTCTCTGATTTCAATTTGCGATGCATTGTGACAGGTTAAGAAAATGTGCAGGGGACACATGATCACTTACACACACACACACACACACACACACACACACAGATGTTATCATACAACAATCATAGTAGACTAAGACATCTTCGGTTGCACTCATTACTTCTTGCTTCTTTTGGAGTTTGATAGATGTGGCTTGATGGATGAGATGTAGCGTCTGTCATATGAGCGCATAAGCTTATATTACTATATACTCATCTAAACACATTTAAACTATTACCTCATGCTTTTATGGGTCTCACATAACAACTCCTGGCTCTGTGCTCTTGTAGCAATGTTCCACATCGTCCACCATCTCCAGCCATTTTTGCAGCTTCTATATGTTTTTTTATCTTTTCCTCTCTCTGAAAAGTTGATTTTGCTTTCTAGCAGCCGCCTGCTAGATGCTGCCTGCCGATGAACTCTCTGTTTCATACATGAGCATGCATTGATGAACCCAAGGCTGGCCATATGTATGAGACAACATTGCCAATATGGAAGCATGTACATGCATAAACACACACACAGTTGTAGTGACCAGCCAAAAGCTTGTAACAATCAGACACAGTATGGATGGCGGTGCCCATCATTTTCTTCTTTTCCCCATTCAGAATCTCCATTGCATCTATCTTTGTTTTTCTTTCATTTGTTTTTGATGACACCCCACTCCTCATAATCTGTCTATCTATAAAAGTTGGGGGGGCATCATTTACATGTATTTCTTTAACTTATATTTAGAATGAAAGAAAAGGAACCTGCTACTTTTTCAGCATGTTCTTTCAGTTTTCATTGTTTTGTTGAATACTGTTACACTCAGCAATGTAATCACACTATTCTCTAAATCAAATGCCAATTTTCAGTACACATTGTGTTGCAAAAACTTTCATAACAAACCATTTTTATTACAAACTAATAAAAAAATACTGCTTTGCAGAAGCAATATGAAAAAGTAGGACATGCAAAGCGACAATCCTACCATTTACTCACACTTAGTGTTGCTCCAAATCCGAATGTTTTCTTCCGGGAAACAAACAACAGGGATGAGAAAATGTTGACTAAAGCACAAAATCACCATAACCGTAGCCCATATGATTCGTGTGCTATTATTCAAATCCTCTGAAGGCATTGATTCCATTGCTTTGTATAAAAAACAAATCGAAATCTTGTTTAAAATGTCAAAATCCCGCCCTCGTCGCATTTGAATCTGGCGCGCTCGAAAATGTTTGTCTGTTTACATAACCACAAAAACATAAGGCGGAGGAGAAAAAAATGCATGCATCTTCAACGCACCACGGTACGCGTGTTTGTTGTATACTTCGTTGGTTAGGCCTTCTACGTGTTACGAGTGATACGCAAGCATGAATTATGTGACGTACGTAATAGGAGCGCAAACAGCCTGACAGATGTTGCCAAATTTATTAAACAGCAACAGGAGGTTTGATTTTCACTTAAGTAATAACTGGTAAGAGCTTCTTTTTATATTCGTTTTTCTTACAGTGTGTTTATAAAAGTTTAAATTAGACAGACATTCAATGCCATGTTTTTATTAATGGTTTTCCTTCCTGTAAGAAATGTCAATCGCCCCATTGACAATTCAAGTCTGTATTTCTAGTTATTAGTTGAGGCATGTGAAACCAGAAACATTTCTGTCTGTTTAGCTTCCGAAAACATATGCCAAATTTATGTATTGGTGTGTGTATCTATATATAACTATAACCAGTAGCGTACCGTGGGGTTTCAGTTATAGCCTTCAGTAAGCAACTGTAAACTACATACCCTTACACATCTATCTTACACATCTCTGTAACAGCTAACGCAGCCATATGCATATAATTCGCATATTATGCCGCACACAGGCTCTCAACAACAATGACAGCTGATCAACAATTTCAACAGTAGGCTAGATTAGGGTGGGTTAAATGCAGAGTAAATTTCCCTACATGGATCAGTAAAAGTAATCCACCAATACACGGGTCACTATGAACATTCATGTCACTCTAAAATAACGACGCGCCCACAGCAGCAAAAGTGTACAAATGCTGGACATCCACACACCACGCCACAGTATTATCAATGCACCACGTACACCTCCATAACAATGTGCATGATACAATACTCGTCAAACAATAAAGCACTCACCTATCACTTGTAAATAAAGTCTATGCGTCTGTCATTCCATATCCCTTTACTTGTATTAAAAAGTAAACATGGCCAAATAACTTGTTGTGCTCGGTGCTAGCTGTTAGCCACTCATAGCACTCATAGTTGCAATCTTTGAAATGGCGCACAAAACCTTTGTTAGCGAATTCAGTTTGGATGTAGTTTATCCTTTCTCAGTTATTCCTCTTTTGTCTGCAAAAGAGCGCCTTGAAAAAGGCATTTTTATTAGAACGGCAACAAGATCTGGTGTAGGCGCCGGCGACTGCGGCTGTCATTTTCTTTTCGTTGAATTTCACTTTCATAACTTGGAAATTCCCAACTAAACGCTGGGGGTAGCACTGGGCAGTCGCTAGACCTAGAGGGCATGCTGTCATTGAACGCCAAAATTTGATTGGCTGATGATTCTGTCACTAATGCTCGTTACAAATCAGATGCGACGTCTTTGAACAAAAGGGTAGCACTATCTGTAGTGCTGGCCGCAGACTTTTTTTTATGTAGGATATTCCAGTTCAACCTCAACGAAACTAATCATAGTCCATTTTGTGGACATTACACAAATGAAAAAGATACCTAAATAATAATAATAATAATAAATTTTTTCACACAATTTTATTTTTTATAGGGCCAGCAGAGAAGGCCCCGCTGACCCTGACGGCCCACCACTGACTATAACTATATATCTTGATTACCCTATCTTTGTTAATTTTGCCATAATGAATGGCAACCTGTATATTGCTTACATTTTAATGTGTGTTTTCATGGAGGACATCTTTAAATTAATATACCATGATGTTATAAAAATATGCCACTCTCTGTGGTGTGCATTTGTGTTCACTTTCATCCAAATCCATATGAATGGATGTAAACACCACTGATGCTCCTCCTGATATCTACACTTTCATTCATTCATTCACAGGCAGTTCTCGCTGTCCATTACATATTTACCAATGCCTCCATATCAGTCTTAATTTTGCATGTGGCAGTCAACCCCAGGGTTGATGAGGCTCTTTTTTAAAAGTGAGCATTTTCCATCTCTTAGTCAGGAGCTTAATTAACACGGTCTCCGTGGGGAGCGTGTGTGTCGAGCAGATGGCACAGGCTAGCTTAGGCGAGATGAAAAATGCTAATTTGTCAAATGCAGCTAAAACAACCTGATTGGAGATCTCATTAGGAGGCGGGTTGAACTCCCATCTGAAGACACATCTTGCCAGAACACACACCTTCCTTCTCTCATCCGCCCTCTGCACTATTTTAATCCTACTTTACCTCAGTCCTTCCCACTCTGCTCTCTCTCTCAGCGCCCCGCTGGGAGGAGGTGTCTGCTGTTTCCTCTGCTAAACATTTTGTATGATTATGATGGGATTATTCTATACAGCATGTTTTGTCCACTTATGTGAGTTCTGAAGCAGGCATTTCTTTTTGCTTGCCAATTGTTTTTAGTTATCTTTTTTTTTTTTTTTTACAATATTCGGTGTACATGTATTAATTATTAAGCTGAATTTAATAATTGTATGGCAATTTGCATTATTTGTTTTAGTTAGCACAGCTTGAGTGCAGTCTATAAAAAAAGTCAGAAATAATAAATGGTAAATATTGCTCACATTAGGTAAAATAATGTGATTTTGCAAAAAAAAAAAAAAAAAATTACTGTTCGAACAGCTTTTCAAATGTTTTTCTCATCATTGAGTTTAATGTGCACAAACTTGTATCTCATACGTAACAAAAATTACACACTTTACCTTTAAAAAGTCTGTGTTCAATACAGCATGCAGAACGACCATTGATCCCCATCTTCAGCCCCTCTTTTATTGCTTTTAATGTAAGCTTGACATCTGTTAGTTAAGTAGTAGCTATTATTATTATTATTATTATTATTATTATTGTTGTTGTTGTATGTGACATGCTCCATAATTTTGAGTCATTTTTACCCAGAAACACGTTTCATTTTAGCCTTTTGCATGAATGAAAAAGGAAAGCCTCTACTTTATATAAATATATATATACTGCATATACATACATACTATATACATACTATATAGTACTTTTCTTAAGCTAAATAATGTGTTATATGGACATTGAATGACTTTGAGTGACATATTGCTCTCTAGCGGTTTTATACACTACTGTGCACAAGTTATAGGCATTAATTCTTCCTCTGATTCTTTTCTTTTTTGTTATTCACCCCTTAAAATATGTTTACTATTTGCCACTAGAGCTCTTATTTGCTGTGTAAATCATCCTTTAGCTGCTGACTCAAAGGATGCATAGGCCACTAGTATTAAAGTCAGTAATTTCTATCTCACTGAATTCTTACAATTAATAGCAAAAGGAATGTTTGAAAATGTAAACTGATATTTCCTACTGACACACTACAGCAAAACATAGAATAGATTTTGTAAGCTGTACTGTATCTTTCAGCATGCCTTCAGATGTGCATTCATGCTTTTTGTGCTTTAACTAGTTGTAAGGAGTTACAGCACTCTTAATTTTTGTCTGTGCTGCTGTTTGAATTGAGGCATCTACAGCGATCTGACACACCACATTAAAGAGCAAAGTGACATTCTTGCTTGAATTTTGCAATGACATTTACATCATTTGCAAGGTGAGACTTTGTTTTTGTCTGGAATAACATGGAACACAAACTGGTCAAAATTATTATTATTATTCTTTTTTTTTTTTATAATGTTTTTCCACAAATCGTCACCTTGGAATTATAAGGTTCTATCTGCATTCTGAGTGATTTTGAGATATTGAGCTTCAAAGATTTTGCATTTCATATAGCAAAAGTGATATGGGGAACAAGTGTCTTTCATAAATGAAAATGACAGATACCCTAAATGTATTCTAAATGTACAATATCAAAATCCTCTCAAATTTGGATTTTTGGAACAGGTCAAATGCAGATAGAACCTTCTAATTCTAAAAAGTAATTTTCTGCTTGGAATTATAAGGTTATATCTTGCAAAACATTAATTAAAGCAACAATTTTCAAGAAATACAAACAGTTTACTTATAATATGTTTTAAAACAAAATTAGTGATATGTATGAAAAAAGGTAAATTGAATGCTTTTTATGAAATGTATTTCATATTTTAGGACAAGTATTTTTTGTTCTTGTTCAAGTAAAGCATAAAAGGCAGTTCTAAACATTTTGTCCAGTGCAGATGTTAATTTTATGCAGGAATATGGTGGATAATTAAACACATAATTGTTGGAACAGTTTAAGCAGCTACTGTAATACATCTGACCAGGACTTTTGGATCTGTCTCTCTAGAGATCAGTTTGGCCGATATAACATGTTAACATTTATTGTTGTAATTAAGACCTCATCAATTAAATTGTTGACAATTTGACCTTTAAGGCTTAATAATGTAAAATTTAAGACATTTTAAGACTTTAAACTTCAAGAAAACACAATGCTTTAGCAAAGTTGTTTAACCCTTAAATGCATGAATGTTGAATGTTGAATATCGGGCATGCAATGCATGCAATAGCGTAAAACTCTCCTGATATTCTAACAATTACAATAAAATAAAATAAAGCATATTTTTTGCTTCAATTTGAGCAGATGATTTTACCACCACTGTCATCGTCAGAGTTCACTTATTCAGCATCTGGCTCATATGCGCGATCTCAACCATATTCTCAAAACTATCGTTTTCAGCGTCTTCAAAAACGTTTTGATCACTATTCACCACATCCACCATCAAATGACTGTAACTCTTATATTTCATTGCATACAGTAATTGCTCTGCAGTAAAGCCATTCAAGTCAGTTCAATTTTTGCCTTTGATATTTTGTTTTATGCCTGTGGTAATTAGGAGTGAAACATCACGTCGTCATTGTCTATGAAACAGTGACACTCTGAGGAATATAGGTGAATTGCATTTATTGAGTCATCAGATATTTAATTATTGTTGCACAATAGTAGGAAAGAAAAAGCTCTTACTTTGCTTTTTGGAATGCACGCTTCAAACAGACCGGTCAGTGAAGACGAAGAAGAGAATGATGTGCGCTACCGGCGCCTATTTTGTACTAGTCGCGACGGTAGTGACGTCATGGCTGTCGCCGGCCAAACAAGTTGGTGTTTTTTCAATGTAGGCTTCAGACACGGGTCACGACGAGGCGTTCCCCATAGCGACCCCTAGAGGACGCAGTTCGAAGTTCCACGAAAGGGAAATATACTTACACTATTACATAGGCCGTTTGAATTTTACAAGAATTCAAAAATCAGAAAACAGACATTATTTTATATTTTTTTATTATCTCTTCTTTAAGAGTTTAAGAATGTTTAATAATAAACATTGAAAAATGTTTCACTTACTATATATTATTAAAATATTTAACATTTTAAATATTTAACATTTAATCTTTCGTGCTGTCACAGAGCAGTCCAGCAACATGACGAAGAAAGTTGATCCTGATTGTGTGCATTCGAAGTACTGATTGGCTCACAGATAGAACCTTATAGAACCAAATTAGAGTTCGACTTTGTAGATAGAACCTTTTTGTTTTCTAAATAAAAAGTCACGAAATGTACAGAACTTGAAAAACCCATCACATAATGTAAATAAGTTGTCACAGAATAAGAATATGTGAATAACTCAATTTTGACAAAAATGTCAGATAGAACCTTATAATTCCAAGGAGACGAAATATCTTATTGCGACTCAAAATAACAGAGTGTATCATATTATTTGAGGAAAAAAGTCAAAAGCAGCAACTGCATCTATAAAACCATCACATAGAGACACATGACACAGTTCTGAATCAGCGTCTCACATTGAACACACAGGGGTCCTGCTCTATAATTACAGCAAAGTCACATTTAGCTGAACTATTTTTACCATACGGTAGATTCAGGGGGTTCAGCTTGATCTCTGAGCGAATGTGTGACACACAGCTTGAGGCATTCATTTTAATAAATTCGTAGCAATGAACTAGACAGCTCAAAAAAAGACCTTACACACCTTGTGGTGTCTTGAAAATATGGAGCATGGACTGTTTTCTTACAATCATAGTGTATGGGACAAAAAGGTGGGTGGAAATGTGAGGAGGGCCAACAGCACTCTCTCTCTCTGTCTTTCATCCTACTTCAAATAACAGTGCAGAAAACAACTTTTCACAGTTGACTGACAACAGGATCCCTTTATGTTACCTCGGTCTGCGGCATCTCTTTCGTACACAAACACTGTCACAACCAATCCCTCTCATTTCTCCCCCTATCAATTGTCATGGAAGTCAAAAATCCTGTTTCCACAAATGCCACCTTTTTCCGCTCTGCCTGTTTCAGTATTATTGTAGAGAAATAAAAGGAATTCAGTAAAAGATTGACTGTTTTGAATGCTTCACACCTTGATTTTCCCTCTGATTATTTTCTTTTTTTTTGTTATTCACCCCTTTAAATATGTTTACCATTTGCCACTGGAGCTCTTATTTGCTGTGTAAATCATCCTGTAGCTGCTGACTGAAATTGTATCCCTTCTTGTCCTCCAGTGTTGGGGAAGTTATGTTAAAACTATAGCATTCTAAACTATTATTCATAAATAAGTAGCTTTAACTAGAGCAAAGCTACCATTTTGAAAAAAACAGTTTGTAGCTAATAGCAAACAAAGTAGCAAACTATTGTCCATTAAGCTATTTAAATACACAATATAATTTAAAAAAAATCAAACAAGATTTGAACAAACAAGCTTTCATCCTTATTGATTTTTAAGCCAGATAAACAGCAAGGATCTAAATTATGATTAAAACATTAAACTTTGATGGGTAAATTCACAATAAATGCACTATATTTAGAAATAACCTGAGACATACAAAATGTTGTAAAGCCACAATAAAATGGATCTTTTGTTTCATATCGTGATGTACCTCTGAGTAAAACAGATTATTGAAAAAGGGAACGAATGGAGCTGGGGACTTAGTTCTGTCCATCAGATTCTTGCTTGGCAGATCTTAATGTGAGCTTGTGGTTGATTGTAAAAAAGGAACAGGGCTTAAATTCAATTCAATTCAAGTTTATTTGTATAGCGCTTTTCACGATACAAATCATTGCAAAGCAACTTTACAACAAATTAAGTTTCTACAATATTTAGTGGTAGCCTATCAGTGGTGACTGTCAGTTAATGTACATATGGCCGAAATGTACGGAAAAATCAATTAAAGACCTAATCAAACAGACGATGAACACTATTAACAGCAATTATTATATGCAATCAAACTTATAGCAAAATGTGATAGTTCTGTATGTGGTTTCAGGGTTGGCATCATCTGAGGTTCTCTGAGGGGTTGGCATCATCTCTTCTCAGGTGTTCTCGATCCAGACTGAAGCTTGTGTAAATCACAAAACACTCATGTCATGCATTTGATTCCTGATCTTAGAGAAGAGCAGAGCATTGAACAGAAAACCTCTGAGCAGATCAGTGAGGTAGAGTTTCTCATGACTCTGATGGAGAACGCTTGAGGAAAACTGTATTTCATTCAGTTCATTCACTGGGATCGAAAATAGCAGAGGACCTAGGACAGATCCTTGTGGCACTCCATATTTTACTGGTGATAATTGAGATGACTCCCCACTTAAATGAACACAATGGTAGCGATGTGGCTAAATTATTGGAGAAGTTCTGTATACGTCACCAGATAGTTGTTTGCATGAGAATCCGTGAAAAATTACCGTCCACAGTATTATTGTTCACAATAAGAGTAATAGCATGCATTTAGAAAACATGCATTTTTCATTTCATGCTTTAAATCCTGCAGAGTAAATTCCAATATGTACAGGAACTCAAATTAAATTGAATCTGTTTTGAACCATCCAAATGAATCATTAAACCACAATGGACATATGAATCATTTTTACAAGAAAACTGATTCATAAAAGAACAAAATAAAATATGCATAAGAGATTCATAAAAGAACAGAGAGTGTTATTTTGTTTTTGTTTTTTTGTTTTTTTGCGCCCAAGTTGCCTGTAGGCTGTGTGTAGTAAATCAGCTCAACAGGGAAATATTTATGACTAATTATAACTGGTTATTTGAAATTCAATGGGGAGACGAGAGTGGTGAAACTGTTTAGCATCTCCTTGATAGTGGGGGGAACCATTGGCCATTTAGCACCCATATAAGTGTAAAGTCTGTGACCAGGACTGTAATTTATATGCAAATGTCAAAAGCTAAAAGGGTCTCTTAAGCCATAAAACCCAAAGATCATGCATGATTCTACGCAGACGCTACAGTGTGATGAAAATTTGTCATATAATTTTGTCTCAATCCAAAGTAACTTGTTAGAAGAAGTTGATTGTTACTGGAAAAGTTTTTTTTAAAAAACACCTGAGCTACTACCACGCTACTGAAAAAGGATTAATAACTCTACGTTTAGTTAGTTCCCCAACACTGCTGTTCTCCTCTTATCTAGCTCCTTTTCTTACTTAATGCGTCTTCAGGAGTTTTCTTCCTTGTTCTTTCTTTTTAAAAGTTGTCCACTGTGTCGACAGACATATTAAAGTTTTAGCAGCAAAAGAACTGCAGGCAGTTATCAGGCTGAGACACCCGACAAAGTAAAGGAATCCTTCTGTTACGCAGTATTCTTCATGATGTATTTCTAAAACCACTCTCTGTTCGATTTCTTCCTGCCGTGGATAAAACTGTCAAATCAGTGTGTGTGTGTGTGTGTAAACAATCCAGGAGTGGTGCTCTAGCATCATCTCGGTATCATGTTAAAATTGCTCATCTGTCATGTCCTCTGTCTACTTGTCAGGTACACTAAGCTGGGGCAGGGCGCAATGATTATGGCTGAAGTGTTTTGTCAGCCATTTATTTGTCTCCCTATGTATTTCCAATGCTCAGCGGTGTGTTGGATTTCCCAGCGTGACCTAGAATGACGGTAATGGAGAGGAGAACAGAATAAAGCCTGCATTTATCTGACAGGCAGAGCGCAAAGTGAGGTTAGGACAAGTTCCTGTGTGGTAAAGGAGATCTCCTTGGGTAGAGATATTATATTACTTTATGGTCACATTTTTTTTGTAGGCTCTCATCAGTGAAATTGTACGTTAAGGGACATCGGTTCAATGTCCAGAACTGTAGGAGCACATTCATCAACACGCTCTCATAAGGAAACATAATTCTAGAGACTTATCCTGCACCACCTTTAGTAATCAAATATGGTGCACTATTCAGCTTGTTAATGATAATTCTATTACTTTACCAAAGGCTATACTTTTAGGGTTAAAAAAAAATGAAAAGCCTGGTGGGAGGTAATATTTTCAGCAAATATCATCTTAAATTTCTCTCTGTTTTTCATACTGATGTAGTGAATGTCTTCAGAGGACTTCAGATGAATATACAGTGTTTCCACTTTGGAAATATTAGGGATTTCAAAAGTGTTATTTAGGTCTGGAATAACCACAGAATGTATTTATATCTTGAAAGATATTAAAATCTTAAAAGGATAGTTTGTATCTCTTCACAAGACTTAAATTAAACCCTGCTTGATTTATATGGATTTGTTTTACAGTGCTTTTATAACCTTTTTGTATATTTTAAATGTGGATTACCTAGGAGGACAGAAACCTCTCAGGTTTCATAAAAATGTCTTAATTTGTGTTTCAAAGATTCACCAAAATCTTATGGGTTTGGAAATATATGAGAGTGAGTAAATGGTAACAGAATTTTCAGGTTTGGGTAAACTATCGTATTAAAGTGATGGGTTAGCAGATATTTTTATCGAAAACCACTTATCAAATTGCTACAGTCTTGTATACATTTTTGTGGTTATGCTCGGGTTTTAAAGCATTTATTTCAAGAAATTATTGTTTGTGAAATCTCTATAAAATTATTTTTAAAAATCCATATTAGTCAACACATGACTTCATTTATTTATTTTTGTTGTTTTCCATTTCATTTAAAATATGTAAGAGTGTAGATGTATTTGCCTGCTATGTTTTGTACAGTGGTTGGGTTGGAGCTCAAAAATATCTGTATACGAGTATAAATATAATAAAACACGATGGCCATCATTGAAATAGATGATATTACCCATAGTTTGCCAAGGCTTGAGATGAGAATGTTGAAAGCAACTTTTTGGTGGAAGCGACAGTCATTATAGTGACGTTTCCCTTATGAGACTGCTCTGCATGCTTCTTTGTACAACACGCTTTCTTTTGCTTTCAAGATGCTATATGTATGATTCACACAGAGCCCCTCATACCGTCTGTTTATGGAAATGCTTGACAAATTGCAGCTGGGGGTATGAAAAAATGAATATGTGCTTGCACACATTCTTTCCGCTTTTTTGTCTTTCTTTTTCTGAAACTCCAAATCAATCTTTTACATCCAAACTGTATAATAAATGTGTGAAATTTACTCAGAAGCAGCTGAGAAAAATCCATCGACAGCTGTATTACTCCAATCAAAAGAAAAACTTATGCAGTCTGGTCTGCATGTGCTGTAATACTCAGCATCCATTGGGGAACATTAAAAACAAACAGAAAGACTTGCCCTTGATTCCTCCAAACAGAACATCAATATGATGCATTGATTTAAAATACTGATAAATGTCATCCTCAGAACTGCCTGAGGTATTACAGATTTGTTAAAAGAAGAGATAATACACAATGGGGGGGGGATTGTCCAAATGCTGTTTTTTTTTCTTTAGATATATTTGTGCAGTGCAATATGTGTTATATATTGATATTCTGAGAGCTCATTCTGATAGTAAATATCAGAAAAGATGTCAAAATTCCCCCTAAACAGCTTAGCGTACAAGGTATCATTTGTGACATTAGCCATCAGCACTGGTTCCTTTCAGCTTAGCAACTGTAACCAAGGTGCATGAATCTTGCCTATCAATCATGTGAAGTCAATTGAACACTGAAGGTGTTTATCTCAAAATAATGAGCTGAATAAAAGTCCCGCTGCCTGAATGATTTATCCAGTGAGGTTTCAGATGTAATTTTGTTTCTGCTTGACAGCCTAATTTATCACCTTTTAAAAACTTAAATCTCAGAGTTTAACTTTCATCTCAAAACCCGTCTGTCATTGTTTCAGATGAAACTACTGTTGGGTTTGGTTGCATGCAGATTAATATTCTGAATATTGGAGCTTTCTGGTAATCAGCTCATGCAAATGTTGTATTAAGAGTAAAGATTTACCAGTTTTGTTCTGAATACTAAAGATGGGAAATGAGTACTAACATATACTAGTGCAAATGTCTGTGCGCTTAACGAGCTCATTGTGAAATATTATGTTTGATCTATGTATGCCTGGTGACTTAATACAGTGTTACCCATAATATTGGCTTTTCAGAGAGGTGTAAATAGCTTAATCTGAATTACATGTTGTAAGGATTATATTCTTGACATAATTATTTATGACTCAACCCATCTATTATGTAGGAAATTAGAGTTCTTAAGGCATGCATAAGAGCACATTCATTTATTTAATTAAATTATA
>NW_015630348.1:1469038-1471781 GCF_001515625.1 Sinocyclocheilus rhinocerous | reverse complement strand
ATATATATATAGGCATAGTAAATGCATTTTTATTGACACTAACTCAGCGGTAGAGGTGTAGGGTGACACAATGTTAAAAATTTAGTTTTACTATTTAGTTATTACTTTTACTTACTTTAGTTATTAATGTTGCTTTTACTTTAACTAAGAAAGTGTGCATTAACTTGATCAAAGTTGACAGTAAAGACTAAATATATATATACAAAATAAATCAGTTAAAAAAAAAAATCAAGCAGCCAGGTGATTTTTCTTTTCAAGAATATTAGAAAAACCTTACTAAACCAAACTTTTGAACATTAGTGTATGCAGTGCTATGCATTATTATATTATATTATATTACATTACATTATATCATATTATATTATAATTATTCCCTTAAATTGTTTCATTGTATCTTCACTTGTGTAACTATGAATAGCTTGTATTTCATGAAGGTGCAATTTCAAAGCAGCTTCTAAATATTCTAAATATATTTAATCCTAAATATAGACTACCAACACATTGTAGATTTTATTTCTGAGTGGCATCATTTCACAAATTAGAATCACTTTAATACTGTAGCCAATAATTTTAGTGGAGTAATTACCAATTAAACAAAGACTGACAAAACAGTGACATGTTGGCAAACATGATTTTCTTCTCTTCTTTCTTGTCACACAAATGATTTATAATTTAGTGGCATAATTTGTTTACTCCAGAAAGATAACCATAATGTTCCAAATGGCTAATTCTGTGATGGTCTAGCTATTAATGCTACAAAAAAATAAATAATAAAAATAAAAATAAATGACAGCAAATCTGTTGACCAAATGACTGAACAGCACTTATTTTTGTACTCAATTAAAATGTTTTTATAAATCTGTTATTAGTTAACCTGTCAAGTGCTTTTTATTTTTATTTTTATTCTTTCTTTCTTTCTTTCTCTTACACTTATTTTGTCTTGCACTTTCACTTTCTTGCACTTATTTTTGTACTCTTTTAAAGTCTTTTTAAAGCCTGTTATTAGTTAAACCTGTCAAGTGCTTTTTATTTTTATTCTTTCTTTCTTTCTTTCTTTCTTTCTTTCTTTCACACTATCTATCCGTCTATACCGCTCTCTGTATCTGACAGTGGTCTGTATTTTTAGCTAATTGCCTGCCCGTCTCAGGGGAGATGTAAGAGGATAATTTGACGTAGAGGCATAGCTGAAGCTAATAATCCATCCGCTATTTCAAGGTCTGTGGCACCTGTCAGATATGTCTCTTGTGCTCAGGAGAGGAGAAGATCGTTTTTATGGCTACAGTACCTGCCACTCGCCTATTGCACTTGCCAAAATGAGAGAAGATTATATAAGTCAACGTCACTCTCCATCCCCAACGACCAGTTCCCTCCAAATAAAGGTACTGTAATAAAAATTAAGAATGCATTAAAGACAGTCTAATACAATGTTTTACTGTTAAAATCATAAAGTAAACCAAGACAAATTCCTCTTTTAAGCCAAATGCACACTACAAGTCAAAAGGTCATCGTGAGATTAAAAGCTTGCTTTCTGTTATGTCACAGTGCACTTTACACAAGTTATCGCAGTCTACATGTGTCAATTACATCATTCCCCACTCCGTATGTACAGTACTGGAATTCATTCTCACACACAAAGTAACACAAGAAAATGTGGCTGACACAGTGCTGGTGACATGGGCAGCAGTTTGATGGGCGTTTTTTTTTTTTTTTGGCTCCTTCCTCCCACTGCCTTGGCCTCCTCTTTGCACTTTTGTGCTTTGGCAATTTCATCGGCTGTAGCTCATTGCTGTTTTCCTGGAAGTTGGGACCACCTCTTGAGTGTGCACACCTCATGACTGGTCAGTCGTGTTTTAAATCTGTGTCTGTCGCAAGTCTAAAAAGTGGGCCCAGTTGGTGGCAAGAACATAGTGTAAATTGGCCACAATGTGTTTTTTTTTAGTCGCAGACTACGTGTCAGCGATCAAAGAATGGTGTTGTTAAGAACAGATTTGTGCATTACTATTCTCTAAAAGGCTTTTATAGTCCTAGCTCCTGACAGACAGCTTATTCTCCCTCATATGTCTTGTCTCTAGAGGAATGTTGAGTGGTGTACAGGTGGAGGTCATGTTAACACTTGTCACCTTCTTTAAGCTAACTTGTGCTTCAATTAGAAAAGCAATTAATCTCAATATTCCCACAAATCCTCTGCAGCAAGTCACATGCACTATCCATATTCACTTTGTGGAAGCTCCTGTAAAGTGGATGAGTAAAAGTTGCTAAGGCACTCTTGAAATGAGGCAATTAACAATGTAAAGCTCGAAACACTGACTATGCTGAAAATGTATGCTTTTAGGTTGTACTCACAGGGATGCAGGGACATCATACACTCTTAAAAATAAAGGTCCTTAAAAGGTTCTTCACAGCGATGCCATAGAAGAACCATTTTTGGTTCCACAAAGAACCATTCAGTCAAAGGTTTTTTAAAGGGGTCATATGATGCGATTTCAATTTTTACTTTCTCTTTGGATTGTTACAAGCTCTTGGTACATAAATAAGATCTGTAAAGTTGCAAAGACTAAAGTCTCAAATCCAAAGAGATATTCTTTATAAAAGTTAAGAGTCAACCACGCCTACCTAAAAGGGCTCGTTCTAACACACCCCCACATATCTACGTCACGATGTGGGAAGATTTGCATAACGCCGCCCAAATGTTCACGCAAAAAAAAAAAGAAAGCTTAACTTTTATTCTCGCTGTTGCCGCCGC
>NW_015630348.1:1458568-1467451 GCF_001515625.1 Sinocyclocheilus rhinocerous | reverse complement strand
TGTTTTCCTGGAAGTTGGGACCACCTCATGAGTGTGCACACCTCATGACTGGTCAGTCATTTTTTAAATCAGTTTTTCATAGCGTCTGTCACAATCTAGTGGGCCCACAAACAAGTGGGCCCAGTTGGTGGCAAGAACAATGTAAGTTGGCCACGATTTGGGTTTTTTTAGTCGCAGATTATGTGTCAGCGATCAAAGAACCATTCTCTAAAAAAACTTTGATAGTCCTAGCACCTGTCATACAGCTTTTTTTCCCCATCATACGTTTTGTCTCCAGAGGAATGTTGAGTGGTGGACAGGTGGAGGTCATGTGAGCAGACTGCGCTTATCGGAAGGAGGGACTTTGTAGAAAACTAAGCGTTTGAGAGAGGCGGGGCATAGAGGACCTACAATGATGTACAGTATTTGAAAAATAATGTGTTTTTTGAACATTAAAGCATGTCAACATATTTTGTTACACCAAATACACCAAATAATGATCTTTAAAAAAGCATCATATGACCCCTTTAAGTAGCAACGTTTTCCATTTTAAATTGTAACAATATTACTCACAATATTACTGTCAGACTCTGGTTTAATTACAGATTTTACTGTATTTACAATCAAATTAATGCAGCCTTGGTGAGCATAAGATAATTATTTCAAAAACATGAAAAAAACGTACTGGCTCTAATCTTTTGATAGGTAATGAAAAATGCACTCGTAAAATGTATTGAAGTGTAGTGCAAATTGATTTTCTCTTAATATCTAAAAGTATAGCTAAACATAATAAATTAATAATTACTTAGTTGAATAATTATTATTATGATTATAATGTGAGTAGTTAGATTTAGGCATAGATTTAACCCAGTGTGTGTGTGTGTGTGTGTGTGTGTGCTTTGGATTTTTATATTTATCACACTGTTAGCTTGGCAACATGCTCAAACTTTCCTGGACTCGATTGTGAAGTGAGTATCCTGTAAGGAGGACTGTTTGTGTGGTGTAGATATGTGAGGTTTTAAAAAAAGTTCTGTTATGAGATCTTTTGACAGATGTGTTTTGTAAGCTACTATTTGTGTTAAAACAACAATGAAATCATTAGCAACATTAGGAAGTTCATATTAGCAAGTTCATATTAGCACTACTGTTGACAAGTATGAAGCAGAACATGGCTTTCACAAAAGTGACGGTGATGCACAAAGCTCTTTCTGGAAACACTGAGGTTCCTCCTGCCAAACCTGCATTTGATGGACATGATTAAGACAATAGCATAATCATTGATAAGTGCAGAACATTATTACCAGGCAATCAGAGCATCGGACACTCGTTTATCACAATCACCTTCATTGTCTTTATTCTCTTCTCTTCTACAGAATGAATCAGTGGACGTCAACCCATCATCAAACCGTTTCGCCATCATCTTTCAATCCATTCATAAAGCCAAGTTTGGAACAATAATCCAACTTTTCTTTTGTAGATAGACTCCAAGCTCTAATTAACAAGCCAGGTGGCTCTAGCAGGGATGAGTGGTCAAGGACAATAATACTTTTGAAAAAAAAATCTGCAAAAGTTACATTCACTACAGCCGTGGAACTTATATTGTGCAAGATTTCTGGAAGGTTCTCGTCTCTGAGGAAGAGGAGCTTAAGTGACTCAGGAGAGAGTCTTGTTGTTCATTTTAAGAAGCCATTCTGAAGACTATGTTCTGCATCATGGCTTCTATTCTTTCTTTGTTCCATTCATTTTTCCCCTCTATTTGGTCCATGACTAGTGCCCTGTGTCCCAGCAGAGACACTTCAGTGATTCCTGGCCCCCTGGAGTTCGATCTGCTCCTCCACCTTATCTGCCCATGGCACATTTCCTCAGGGAAATCTTCCACGTACCAACTTGGACCTCTCTCCAACAGGAAGAAGGCTGCGCATGTTCTTCTTCTCTAGAAACCACTCTGTTGCTAATCAAGACAGCTAAACAGATAAACACAGTTTGATGCCATGGGTTCTGCTTCCGCTCTTCTCTGATTCCCTGTCTTGTTTTATTGGACTTTTGGGAAAGCACGTAGTTATTGCCCTGAACTGCAGGTTAGGCTTGAATTGTCATTACTTCCTCCACCTCCACACTTTAGTTTGGCACTGAGCACAGAAGTCTTGTGTTTAGAACCAGACGAGGTGAACTGTTTTGTCTAATTAGTTAATAAGGCCAACAGAGGCCAACTGAGATGAAAGTCAGTGGCTCCTCTTTGCCTATCTGCACTTCTGTTTTAGGCTAAACACTGCTCTCTCCTATAGCTTAACCTTACATAAGGTTTTGTATTGGGGTTACTAAGAAATGATTCTATATTCCCCAACTGTTATACATTTTGTATTTAAATAAGGTAAAGGATATACTATTGGAAAGGACAATACTGTATAAATCTATATGTAGATGTTCTTACAGACCACTATAAATAAGCCGTTCATCATATTGGAACAGTTAAAGCCGTTTGTGAATACTCCAGAGTAGGGATGCAGCGATTAACCGGTTTTGGGAGAGATGGACTTTTGTTTGTCTTTTGTTTATTATTATTTTGTGCTGTATTCTTGGTTACTGTGTTTTTTCAGTTTCAAAAGCCAGCAATAAATAACACTTTAATATCTAAAAAGTGTTCATGTGATTTTATACATTAGTAATGTTGGGAAATGAATAAATGCATAATAATCGTCATAATCGTAAAACTGTGATTATTCCTCAGACAATAATCATACCAACAAAATCTATAATCGTTGCATCCCTACTCCAGAGCATGTTCACTGTGCATCTGCAGCCATATTCATTCACATATGAATATCTATATTTGCACTAATATTCAGCAGCTCTTATAAATGTTCTGAAGTTCTTATAAATGTTATTGGTCATCAGGGAACCCTACCATAGATCCCTTTGGTTCTTACAACCGAAAACTGAACATTGTTGTGGTATTTTTGATATATTCAATGTTCTGTTAATATGATTGATGAGCAGAGTCTGAAATGTTGAATGTTCAAAGATGGTGGACATAATGGCATGTATGGAGTCATCAAATTACCATCTGAGATGATATCTATGGGCAATACCACTTATTATCAATAAGGTGATTAATTAATTGATTAATTTAGTAATGTGTACTAAAGGTGTCAATACAATGGGCTGTTTAGTATAAAAAGTCATTATTTACATGTTTTATTAGCAACAGCTATAGCTTGATCAATTATTTACCAACTTTTACAGTTTAAAGTCATATCAAACAGCAAAATAAAATGAAACATTCAAATGTCACATTTAACTAACTGTATATGGACTTACTGTGCTACTGTATATGCAGTATTTGTATGGATTTGTTTTGATGCAACATCACTTTAAGAAGTGTCGATTTAAATGTTTTTTTTCCCCCTCACAGCCACTTAGGGGTTGTTTCCCAGCTGCCATTGGTGTAACTGGCATGTGCATATAATCAGATCACATTCTGCAAAGCAGATGCAATGTTTTGCCCTCATTTTAGGTTGGTAGGCAGTGAGGACACTGAATATGTAAAAGCTTATTGAACTTCTGCTTGAGTGATTTCTCTTAATTATTCAAATAATCAGATTCAAGAGGACAGAGAGGCAGAATTTAATGGATTACAACAGCCCATTTCTCTGCAGGCCCCCTCTCTCCTCTTTCTTCTCACTCCATCCCCGCTGATGCTCAGAGCAGCTGGACTTGCTGTAACGTTTGTGCCATGATGGGTGGAGGGCGGAGGCTGAATAATGGCAACCAGGGAGCAAAGAGGTATTAGAAGAGATCGATAGCTGGCAACCCAGAGAGCCAGCCCATAATCTCTGTCAGCCATGTAGGAAAGTACATTATTGCGACTACAAAGCCTATTAACAAACCCACAGGTCGTGCATTATTGAAATGGTGGTGGTTTTATGAGGCTCAATTCAAAGAGGAAAGGAAGGAAAAAAGGGACAAATATAAATTATGCAGCCTCTCCAGGATCTGTGCAGTAGCTCTCTCTTGAAAATATTGCTTTTGTTTTGGCTTTAATTGGATTCATAGTTTGAAAGCTTTGTCAACTGGCAAATGTGTGTGTGTGTGTGTGTGTGTGTGTGTGTGTGTGTCTCTGTGTGCCTCTGTGTGTGCGTGCATGTGTCTAGCCTGTGTAGATACTTAAGCGGTGTAGTGGTATTGCCCATTAGCCGATTTTCTTGAGGGAGAAAGAGAGAAGAAAAGGTCCCAGAGCAGGAGAATCTTAGACGTTGCTTTCTCCATACTGTGGCCTGCAGCTTAGTGGTTAGTTGATATTCATAAGAGATATTTTAACAATATAGATATACCGTTTGTTATTTTATCATTATATTATTTGCTGACTTGCCTTGCTTCATTTTGGAAGCCTAAAGTGGTGTTTTCTTTCCAACATAGATTGTCCAGCTCATTAATAGGTTGTTCTGAGGAAATTTACTGAGCTGAATGACACTTGATTTGCAAAAACAAAGAATCCAATTTCAGATCTAATGATAGCATAAATGTTCAAACTGGACTGAATTACAGCAAAACCTACATTTGATTACAATACTTAAAACACCAGACTGTCTCCTGTTTAAACAATCTAATATAACATCTCCATATTTTAGTTCTTTACAGACAGGCATTTATATATATTCAAATTTCTCAGAATAGCATGTGAATATCACTGTAGTTGGTGATACAGTTGAAGAAATGGTTCTATGTACAGTATGGTTCTATCCCTCACTTATTTCTGTATTTGGAACAGAAAGGTGAATACATCCTATAGAACGTTTTATTCAAAAAGTTTATGATTCCATGTTTCAAACTCTGAAAACATTCCATATCAGAATCAGAAAGGGCTTTATTGTCATGCATGTTTATAAACACACAAGGAATTTGTCTTGGTGACAGTGCAGAAGAAAGTACAGACATAGTGCTGACATACATAGGAATTAGGCAATACAATGGATTATAACACAATAATATATAAAAAATACAAAATTAAATGTAATACAATACAGTATAAAAATATTGGAAAAATAGACATAATAAACATAGACATAATAAACCTTTTATAAGGTTGCAACGAATACTCTTTGTAACCAAACAAGTTCTATTGAGTTATATAACCTTTTAAGGATTCCAAGCATCAAAGTATAATATTTTATAGATTTTTTTTTGTTTCTTTGTTTTTTTACTGCAACAACATGTCATCCATGTTCCTGTAGCTCAAATGGAAGATCATTGGTGCTAGCAACATCAAGGTTGTAGGTTTGATTCCCAGGGAATGCACAGAATAGTAAAATGTATAACTTGAAATCAGTGTAAGTTCACACATATGTGAAATGCATAATATCATATCAGATACTTTTATTTTTAGAAGTTGTTAGCCATAAATAGCTATAACAGCTTTTTTAAATAGTATTTTAATCTTTTAATCTTTTTGGCATAAAGCATTCTCAGGAATCGAGCAAAAATCTAGTGTTTTTTATACAAAACTATTTTTTTCAAAAGATGCATGCATGCAGCATCCCAAAACTGAGTGTAAAATACAGAATATATAAAATATATAGCTTTTTTCTGCTTCAATATTTTTGTATGACTTGCATAGTTTTGTACAACTCATAAAGATACCAGCTGTGATATATTTATCGAGAGGAGAATATACAATGTGGAATCATACATCTCTTTATCATGCATCTGCAGGTCAGCAATAAAATCAGCACACAGTAGTAGCCTCAAAGCAGTTACTTCCCAGACTGGATGAAGGGAGGTGACCTTAGTGGTGATCTCTAACAGTATGTTGATCTCATTACCAGAGAAGAACCACAGAATTCCTAGAAACTTGTGGAGAACAGAACGATCACAAGGCCCAGCAGACAGCATTTCAGCGTTCTGGTCTACGTCACAGGAGAGAAGACAGATAGAGACATGTGAACGCCCACACATTTCACCTCTTGACCTCGCATTCTAGTCTGATATTCTAATACAACAGATGTTGGGTGATAAACAACATGATAAGTAGGTGGAAACAGCTTGAGAGGTAAAGTTTAAATAATATAAAATTCATACTGCAGTGGCCTTACACCAATGGTAAATTGCCTTTCCATTTTTGTTGGAGATACAATAGTTATGATAGTTATGCTCATGACCTTTGAACATCAAACTTTCATTCCAGTTCACTCTAATGCTAAAGCACCTGCAGCACAACTGGCCTTCTGTATCCAGGATGACCTTGTAAGTGTTAATTTTCTTTCAGCTCCATGAATTCACTCTGACCTAAAATCCGTTCAAAGGCAGGGATTGCATTACTTGCGACCGTTAAAATTTGTATATCTGTAATCTGCTCATCTTTCCCAGTACAGTTATATCTTTAGCTGCTATCTTTAATGGCTGCTGTTGTCTTTTGCAAGCAAAACAGGCAATGAGATGATGAAGTAATTGTGACTGATCAAACAAATATGAAAATAAGAAATGCTCACCCATTTAGCCTAATTTGGATGCCTGCTCTTTTCCATTTCCTTGCTCTGTGGGTCAGGGCATCAGACCAAACCTCTCCTTTTTGCTTTATGAACATCTGGTTGGAGGCATCTGATAAGCCTGGATCAGTGTAAGGAATAGCATAAATCTGTGAGCAGACAGCCGAACGAGAGAGATCTCTCCACCCCATCCTAATCTTCACAATTTGCAGTGGCTGATAAAATTTTAATGAGGAATAAACATAATGGGGGCCCCTGAAAGATTACCATAAACTGAGAGGGATAACTGCTCAGCTGTGCTCCAACAGCGCCGAGCGCACGCAAGAGAGAGGTATCAAAGAAACTTGCCAAAACAAATAATCTGACCATAGCATTTATTGACACACAACACCAAATGGCACAGTGTCCACAAAGCAAGATTCACTTTTGGTGTGCACTATAAAAAGGTTCAGTGGCTTGGATAGGAATCGTTCAGATTCACAGCTGGACCAAAACTGCAGATAGGGGTCTTGGCAGTTCAGCAGTTCTCATAAACTGTTTCACATCAATTGTGCCTTCCTTGTTGTTAAAATCATCCACTCGCATCTTAATTTTCTTGTTTTCATTTCTTCTTTTCATTTCGTTTTCCCTTTGTTCTCTGTGGCTAATGATTAAATGCTCATTAATATTTGTAACATAGCCTGCAAACAAGCACAAGGCCTTGCTAACTACTTTCCCTTGTAGAGTAAAGCATTTTTTAATGATGGTTAGAGTTAAGTGTGGTTAAAATAAAGGAGAATGGGGAGTGAGCGATGCAGTGAGCCATAACACTATCAGTTTAACCAATTAGAAATTAGCTGCTGGGATAACAGATGCACTCATCTTAAAAAACAAAGCTGATGGTTATTTTCAAATAAAAGTTAAAACTGCATGATGGTTTGTCTAAAATTAATTAATACAACTTAAAAACATGGAGTAAAATAGCAATATTGTGATGCAATTTAAATTTTTGTTTTCCATTTTCTATTTTAAAATGTAATGTAGTATCAGTGTTGTATTTTTATGTAATTGTAATTATATGTGTGTGTGTGTGTGTGTGTGTGTGTGTGTGATATAATGTATGTGCATAATAGAAAATTCAAAAGAACAGCATTTATTTTGTAACATTATAAATTTATTTACTGTTACTTTGATTTATTGAATGAAGCCTTGCTGAATAAAACTATTAATATTGTTTAAAAAATAAATAAATAAATAATGCCCCCAAACTTTTGAACAGAAGTGTATTGTGCATCCCATATGATTTTACTATTATAAGGGATTCGCCAATAATACCATATGTGTTCAGAAGACTTGTGACCCTTGTGGTCATTTATGAAGCTTAAAAAATTCAGACATTGGAAATTGGATGGCAAAGGGCATAGAAACGTTCTTTCGATTTACTCCTGCGATCCATGAAAGACTACATACTTTAAAAAAAACTTTCCGCTACTCCATATTAAAATTAAGTTCAATAATTATGCTATCCTCCAGTCTGTAGTGGCTCTGTCGAGAATTGCATATCGGATAATACAATGTGGCAATGGCAATCGAGTGATTATAGCAGTGTGACAAAATATTCAATATTATATTTTACGCATGCGACTGTCTGTTCTCTGTCTCCCTTTATAAGCTTTGACACACAGAGAGACATCATATGAGAAGTGTCAGCTGCATCACATGTACATGACTCCGGGCATGACTGATGTTACACAGACATTGGGAACCAACAAAGAACAGATTTCCGCACTTTGAAAGCTGTTACAGGACCATACTAATGCATCCGTCATGATTTTCCTGAATGTGACATCTGGAACATTGTTGTTTCAGACCTCTAAATGACGAGAAGGTGATTTATGAGGACATTTTGAGTGTCCCCATATTTCAAAAGGCTTATAAATAATTCAGGAATGAGTTATTTTGAAAATCTAAAAATGCAGAAAGTTTCCTGTAAGGGGTGTAAGGTTGGTGTAGCGTGATAGAAAATACGATTTGTACAGTATAAAAATCATTACGCCTATAAGCTTTGACACACAGAGAGACATCATATGAGAAGTGTCAGCTGCATCACATGTACATGACTCCGGGCATGACTGATGTTACACAGACATTGGGAACCAACAAAGAACAGATTTCCGCACTTTGAAAGCTGTTACAGGACCATACTAATGCATCCGTCATGATTTTCCTGAATGTGACATCTGGAACATTGTTGTTTCAGACCTCTAAATGAGTTAATGCGATAATTGTGCTGGTACAATTTAAATAGCATTAGCAACCACCTTGTATGAACAGATTAGCAACAATGCATTTCTATGACATATTATGACAAGCACAATCTTAGCACTGGCAGTCCTATTAGAACATGATGATTATACTATATACATGTAACGTATATTAATAC
>NW_015630348.1:1448302-1458293 GCF_001515625.1 Sinocyclocheilus rhinocerous | reverse complement strand
ACACCTCATATTTAGAGACAATAGGACACTACAAAAAAAAAAATAATAAGTCTATAATATATATATATATATATATATATATATATATATATATATATCTAGGTGAGCGATCACAAATCACGCTGTGTAAACATTTATTTATATATTGTTGGTTGGTTAGTTGGTTGTTTCTGTTTTGTTTTGTTTTGTTTTATTTATTAAATGTTGATTTAAAGTGTCAGTTTTTGCATCATTATAGTCAAACCTGAAGATAAAGCATTTTGTTACCCATAATCTAATTTTAACAACAAAATTCAATAAAAAAGCTACAAAAATAAAAACAAACCAGAATGCTTTAACATAACTGGTTCATTTGGCTATAATCTATATAATTGAACCTGTTAGTTGAGTCTTAACTTGCGGGTAAAGAGTCAAAAAAAATTTGTCCACATTTATTTATTATTTATTTATTTTTTGTTTTGCTTTTTTATATTCACATAGCAAGTGCTGCAAAAGTCACCAGGTTTTGTACTGTTCCCATGAAGTGATTTTTTTATTCAAAACTCATTTAAAAATGGCTGAACAACACCAGAGAGTTAAACATGTATAGCTTTGACTAATTCCTATAATTGCAATTAGTTTTTGTTCTTGACCACTCTTACCCTTATATATTTTCAGATAACAGTATGTATCATGAATGCATTTAATTACACTTTATCTTGACAGAGACCTGTATGCATTGTTGTTTGCTGTAACTGCCTAGACTTTGGGGGTGAAGGATTAATGCAAGGTAATTTATCTGCAACAGTACTCAGTGACAATGAATCTGCTTTAGAGAAAATAGCAATCAGTGGAAGCAAATTAAATGTTATTCATGTGTCTTTGATTCTTTTGAACCCCATTCTAATTAGTTACAAAAGCTATACATCATAAATATCGTCTTTATCTGTCAATCATATCCCTCCACCTCCAAAGTCAGAGAATTGCATAGTGTACACAAAGCATTTTAAAATCTCATTACCCATGAAGGCACAGTTTCATCTCCAAAGCCCTTCTTTTTGTATCACACATCACAGACCATTTGGAATAAAAATCACATTGATGATCCTGGGTGGAGAAAAAAAAAAAAAAGTGATAAGAAAAAGTGACATGCTAACAGATTTCTGATTTGCATTATTTCAGATTCTGAATGCTGAAGACCACCAGGATGACCACCATAATAATTCCCATAGTTTTTGACAAAACACTGTTTGACGTACTATTGACTTATACTCTGAGATGTTTATCATTTTCAAATCCCTCTTTGCCCTTTTTCTAAATTTATTTTGCATTACAAGTACAAAATTGTATTGTATACAAAAGTATACAATCCAAAATTTTATTTTCAAGCAAGCACATCTGCTCAATATGACATTCAAGAAAAAAATAAAATAAAATGAAGCCACTGCAATTTTTTGAGTTCACCTAGATGAAGATATGAATGAGAAAATGAGAACCAAAGTATTTGTGTGAAATGAGATTGAATTTTATTTTATTTCAACACACACAACTAGCTATGTTGTCTATATCTAAGTAAAGCAATTAGCAGATTGCAGCAAGATTGAGTTTCCAATTAAATTAAATTATTGTGTTGAAGACGGTATGTTGTCACAAATTTTGCAACAGATATATTGTCCACTAGGAAGTTCACATCTGTAGTGTATTGTTCTTAATTGGTTGACTGTGATTCAGTCCCAACATGCATATTATAGTTTTGTTTTGAGATGGTTTTCTTCTGACCTTTTCACTTTATTTTGTGACTTCATATCAGCTAGAACAGACACCCATCACGACTCACTCATTAGAGCTCAAGTTGTATTTTTCTGTAGCCTGCAAGAAAAATCCATGTGGCGATGTGCTTTCAAATGTGTTTTCCAGGAATCTATTGACAAAATGAAGCTATGTTAGACTGCAAATTTTAGATGTGTCAGGGTGACTGAACCCACGCTGAACCGCATGAGACCTACCTGTCTATTGCAATTAAGCATGAACGCTGCTTTGTTGACCTGTTACAGCAAGAATGGACAAACAACATTTTATTTGGTGCATGAGTTTTATTTAGTTCTAGACTATTCCATTCATGAGAGTGAAAGACATAGACAGCCTGTTTATGTCACCTAAAATACAGAATTGTTATGTACTTTATGGTGTTTTTCATAGTACCTCACAGTTTAAAGGAACATCAGTGGGTGCTTATAATTTGGGGTTTTATGACTTCTGCCATTTCATTATAAATCCTTTTTATTAGGACTGTTTCACTTTTTAAAGAAAATTTCTACCTCTTAAATCTCTTACCTCTTGTTTTCCTGAATAGCATCCCCTTTGTAAACATAATTAGCTTTCTGTGACTTTAAAATCTGCAATTTGGGAAGCCCAAGTATCTGCAGAACATACTGCAAATGGGACCTTCCTCACAACAAACAACAAAATGCACTTTCTGTAATATATTGTGTTATGAAAATCTGCAGTAGTTAGAGATAATGACAGTAACCTACGTTTTGTTTCCTAGTGGAAAATGCTAGAGAAGTCTATGGTGATCTCCTCAGGCAAACTCAACTTCTGTTTTGTTTGCATCTATTTGATGCCAGGTGACAATATGTACTCTAAGTAATTTAACTTTTGTGATTACATTTGAAAATGCTGTTAAAACATAATGTGTTTTTGAGATAAAATCGGTTAGTATATGAACATAAAAATGCATATTAAAAACATATGTTTTTGGCCGCTGAAACCTGTACATTTGCACAGTTTGTTAAGTAATGCTTTAATCTAAACACAGATTGAACTGAAAATGATTTCATTTCTATCTCAGTGTCACGTATCCGGTCCATGAACTTCCGTCTGCTAGCCATCAGAGGTCACCCTTCCCATTTCATTGACTCTCGCACTACACACTGTTGCATATCACCCCAGACTACATATCCCATCATCCACTGCAGTACCTGGACTTATCCCTCTAGTCTCGCCCCTTTGATTCTGTTTGCCGATCGTTCACCTCCGCTAGCCTTAGGTTTCTTCTTGTGTCTTGCCCGCCATATACCTGTCTGCCATTATCTGACCCATGCCTGTTTTATGACCACGTCTCTGTCTTCTCCTAATAAATAGCTTGCAGTTGGATCCGCACGTCTCACGTCTCGTCAGCCCCGTAACACTCAGGAATACTTGCGACAGCTTGAAATGATGCACCCAGAATAGAAACATTACTTGTAGACTTGTGCAAACTTTTCTGCCAGTGCATCAATTCCTTCAGTCTCTCTTCATATTCCATGATATCTTGTTCATTATCTTACGCTGACCAGACTGGAAAGGTCCATAAATGTTGCAGAGCGTTCCACATTAATAAATAATAAAACTTAATATAAGATGTTTTGAAAAATGTGAAGCAAGCAAAACCGTTAAAAATCGAGCCAGGTGATTGGCGGCAAAAGCTCTCCAATCTCTGCAAGCCTTCGGTAGCTCTGACAGGTCAAGGTGTCTCAGGTTGTCAAGGTTTAGAGATAAGAAACCTGCAATGACACTCTGATGGTCCTCATCCCTGGAACTGCCATAACATCATGTTCCTTTTCTCCTACTTTCCATTTCCACTAAATTCAGCACTCACTTGCACCACGGTCCATTTCTTGTCTCCAGTCGGGATGATAAGGCGAGACCTGTCAACTTTCTCTTTTAATGCTGGCTGTTGAATGGGGGTATTGTCCTGTGATTGGTGTTCAGGTGTCATCACCATGTCAGCCTTATAATGGCATTGGGTTTCCTGGCAAAGTGAGGTGAGATAAGGGTTCAATAGGCCAATTAAGTGCACAGCAGTACTGCTTCCTTTCACAGAGGGTCACTGCTTGAAAGAACACCTCCTGCATGCCACTCTTTACTAGAATGAGATAGGGATTGGATGAGATGGGTAGATGTAGCATTCGATCAGAGAGTAAGGCTTCCTAGTTTTTTTAAAGGAACATGTTTATTCCATAAAGTAAACCAGTCCACGTTCATATCTGGTACTAACATTTGTTTCGGACAATCGATCGCCAGTGGACAACATTAAAGAGATAGGATCTGAAATTATTTGTGTTTGAAATTAATGTTAACTGCAATAAATTTTTTTTTTTACTGAAAAATTTAATTGAACTGAAAATGATTTATTATTATTATTATTATTATTATTATTATTATTATTATTATTTCAGTTAGTTGACAAGGCAACATTTATTTTTTTCATTTAGTTTAACTTGATGTACAAAAATAACTAAAACTGAAATAAAAACACTTTAAAAATATTATTACTAGTTTAAAAATAGCTATAATTAAAATGAAAACCAAAAATAGGTAAATAAATAAATAAAACTGATTCAAAATAATAATGAAAATATATATTATTATGTAATTTATACTAAAATTAAACTGTCATATGCATGCTTCTTTATGGTTTATATATTAAAACAACATCCAATCATTAGGGATGCACAATCAACAATATATCCTTTTTTTTCTTTCTTTTTTTCTGGATATTTAATTGCGCATGCTCCTTTCTTCTGTTTTTACATTTAGATTATATCATTGCCATCATCTACTTTAAAAAACAATAATCATTTTAATACACTGTTAATCTTTAGCAAATCTCAAAATATAAATTTTCCAAACTGTACCTAAATTCACTTGTTTTTAGTGTTTTTGTGTGTGCGTATGTGTTATTTTTATTTAGACAAAAAATATAGAAATGTTGTTACAATAAAAGCATTATTGAGTTCTTATTATCAGTCTGAATTTCAGTTTCAGTCTGTGTATCTCTAATACAGACACATTTGAGATGTATGCTAATGCTCAGTCTAATCCGTCTCTGCTGACCACTTACTGCATGATTGGATCATCAGAGGTCTTTACGCTGTATAAACAGGGTCTTATATACCAAAAAGTTTATTTCTGAGTGTTGTTTCCAGCTCATTTTAAGTTTGCAGACAACACTGAAGGTAAGTTTAGTGGGATCAAGAGTTCATCTCACTTTAACCTTCCTTTGCTTGGTGTTGCCAGTCTCGGTTTCTACCAATGATGAAACTTACCAATGTTGATGGAAGCTTCTGTAATTATAAGACTCTGTGTTTTTCAGAGCACAGACCAGCACGGGTAATGGGACAGCGAGAGTCAGCGTTGGCTTGCCTGTAGGTAGTTAAGGGCAAGAAGCAAGCAGACTGCCTGATTAGGTGTAGCTGCAATGAGAGCTCAGGGTACCAGTCACAGTGCTTCATGGGCATGTCGTGCTCCTTCGCTAATGGATATCATTAGCCTTAGCCGACACACCGCCCACAGCCTGTTTATTAGCACCCATTACACCACCATTGCCCAACAGCCCTATGCACTAGCAACCAACCATACAAACCAAACGGTGTGTGTGGCTGTGTGCGGTTGTGGTTTTTGTGAATGTGTGTGTGTGAGCATATGAGAGAGACAAATAGGTCTGGAGGATGTTTTGCCAAATAAACACAAGAAAATTCATCAGATGATTCAATTAAAAAGTTGAAATGAAATTTCCTTCAAATGTTGCCTGTTGTGAAAAACAGGTCTTGTGAACACTGACGGCATCACTCTCCGGTTCCTGTGCTGTCAGGATTGTCAAGATAACTCATTTTGCTTTTGCAGATGTATATTTTAACAGTTCCTGCAGACTGTTTCTCCCTCAGAATTTGAGTCAATTCATAAATCAGTAAGGCATCAGTAAGTAAAGACATTTATCTGGGGTTCAGCTATATTGCAGAAATTTATTTTATTTTTTACGTTAGGTACGTTACATTACGTAAAAAAAACACGACCATCAATGTTAAGCACCAAAATTAGTGATGTGATTGTACACATGTAAATTTGACATTATTTTGTATGACAAAGTTAATAAATGACCTGATATGATATTTTAGTTTATTTTGAAAGTTTTTAAATCAGGCCAAATATTAGAGGCTTTTAATCTCTAATTGTAGTCATGATGTTACAACATACCGTTCTTGTTCACGTCCCTTCTTTCTGGGTTAGATAACAAAATAAGTATTCTATCCAACAAAAGTGTAAAATTAATGTGAATAAAGAAAACTACTTTGAACCCAAAGTGCATTTTGCACTGTATTTATGTATAAAGGTGATAGTTTGTGCCCCCTACTTTAGTAAATTGATTTTATTTTATTGATGGAATTACATTGTTACTGTAAAACTGATACAGAACTGCAGCAGAAATCATGTTGTAGTTGTTCTTCCTTGAATCAGTGTTTGCCTATTTCATACTTTTGATACTATATCAGCTAAACTGTCTTTTCATAGACCGATCTGTTCAAACGAAACTCATGTTCAGACAGATGGCATCTCTGCAAGCCTTAATCTGCAGAGTGAAAAAAACTTAAGTAACGATTTGCATAATTTTGTTTGGTGCTGAGGGACTAGGCATGTGTCAGGGATAGTCCAGCTTTGTCAGGCCCAATCACCTCACACACCCGTTCACAATCACCGGATTACTAATCAGCCGCACCTGTCACCACCTCATCAACACTAGCTCAAATACTCAGTCACTGCAGTTGCAATTTGTCTGGTCTTGAGTTCACTACGCTACTCCTTACCTGACTCTCGAACCTGAACTCGAACCTGTCACCTTTGAAGTCATCTTCCGTCAGATCCGAGAAAGACCCAAGAAGCAGTCATTACGTGAGCTAGATCTCTTCAGTTCCTGGAACTCTTTCTATTTAACCTGTTTGCTCTCCATCTCTCCCCTCAGCACCTCTGTTCAATAAAGAACCCTGCTTACCTGTATATCTCCATTTTGGTCTCCTTCTGTACTGTGACAGCATGGTGAAAATCAGGTTTAAAATGCAAACACTAACGTGCAATATTCTCACTATTACTGTATAATTAACCATTCAAAACGGGAATCCTAATTTTTGTATTGACCGAAACTAGAATGTATGCAATATAACAATGCAACATGATCTTGACAGTTCATTACATGAGCAGGATATTTTTGCATGGCTATTTGTATAGCTTGGCATTGTGAAACTACAGTATGCAAAATCCACTTGGCAGCAAGAAGGTTAGTTTAGTGTCAGCGCTATACATCTTTTCTCTCTCTCTCCATCTGTTTTTCCTAATTCATCCCTCCTTCCAAAATGGCTGTAATCACAATCTTTTTGGAGGAAAGATGCATGTGCCTGGCAACCGCTTGCCACATTCAGCAAGCTCTGCATACGCATGATACTGTACTGCCTGTGGTGCTGCTGCTTGTGTATTTGAACTTGGACATATGGACACGGAGCATGTTTTAATAGACAGAATATACTTTTTGGCTCATTTCCGATCCAGAAATAAAATGCTCAAAGTCTTTCACGCTAATCTGAGGCTGCATTGCATCATATTCAGCATCAGGTCTGACCAATTAAATTGTCACTTTACTCGCTGGGGAAACATAATCTGTCAACATCATAGAGTGGAGAAGATGTACACAGACCAAAGCATTATTAAGCAGAACAGAAAGATCAGAGCAGCTTTAACCTCTGATGCCATGTTTGTATCTTGTCTTCGAAATGATTGCATTTGTTCACCATCACTAACTTTGAAGCCTTTTGAATGCTGAAGTGCAATTAAAGGGATAGTTCACCCAAACAATAAATTCTGCCATGCTGTTGTTTAAACCTGCATTACTTTTGATTTAGTCATTTGTTTTGGGTCTGTCTATCTATTTTCTATTAATAAGTAAATGCATATTTTGTATATCTGTTTATTTATTTATTTGTTCTGCATATACAGTGGGTACGGAAAGTATTCAGACCAAAAAAAATAACTTAAATGATTTTAGCAAATGGCTGCAATATAACAAAGAGTGAAAAATTTAAGGGGGTCTGAATACTTTCCGTACCCACTGTATAAAACCACACTGGAAGAGTGCAGATGTGATTTCAGTGACTTGCCTTACTTGTACAAACCAAAAACATTTCTGACACTCAGTAGAAAGATAATTAAATTGTAAAGCAATTGCAAATGAATAACACACGGAAAATGGGTGCTGGCTGACTTGTGCAGGAAATACATAGCAGCACACAAATAGGTAAAAAAATAACACCTCACTAAGAAGCACACAGCCGGCATGAAGTATATTATATCCCTCGCCCCTTTGTTTGAGAGTAGGCAATTAAAGGAAGTAGGTCACTGGTTATTGAAACAGTGCTTGCACAGAGATACATTGGTAACATCTGTTATTGCAAACAAATAGATGATCTGTCTTTCTGTTTCTTTCTATCTTTCATGACTCAATCAAACATTAGGGCACATGAATGGGGTCATGTGTCCTTCTGATGGGTAGGATTTCTGTATTTCAATGTTTTCAATCATCTTTTTGTCTAACACATTTGCTGTACTGAGATCCATCCATCAGATCGTATTGTTCCCACAAAAATCATGTTTGATAAAAAACTAGACATAACCAGACTTTGATTTTTAAGACAAAATTACCTTCTCCACAGAAAACGAACATACACATATATTCAGAATTAAATAAATTACTTTAAAATACCCAGAGTGCCCTGAGAGAGGAGAGGAGCCCTCACTGTTGCACTGTTTTTGTGTCTGTTTATTTCTGGCATTAATTAGCCATTAAAATGCGTTTGAGCTCTATTGTCTATGAATGAGTTTTTTTTTTTTAAAGCGCACTCCTGAGAGTCCCACAATCTGAATGAAACAGATGTCAGCCACTTGCTGCCTCCCACCACTATCAGCTCCACCAGCAAGCCCTGTCTTCATAGTTAAAGAATAAAAAATATATATTTAAAATAACAAAGATACTGAGTAAACATTGAACACAACAGGGCAGCCACCCACATTAAATAAGTTCAAACTTTATGTTCCGAGGAGAACGCTTGAAATAGTTTGTGGAGGGTTTTTCAACCTGACATTCAATACAACCGTCCTGAGATCTAAAGGGAATGTTCTGTGGTTTAAGAAAGGCTCTGATGCAATATGAACAGTGATGGGGAAGCTGCTTTGAAACTGTAGCTTGTAAAGATACAGGCTACTAATAATTTAAAGTATAGTTAAACTACAGTCGAGCTGCCCTTTTGAAAAAAGTTGTGAGCCACGCTATAAGCTACTGGTATTCTCAATATTATATTAATACCAGTACATTTTGACCTTGTGGGGACATTTTTTAGGTCCGCATGAGGAAACAAGCTTATAAATCAAACAGAATGAAGTGAAAATCTAAAAATGCCTGTAGTTTTCTGTGAGGGGTAGGTTTGTGTAGGGTTAGGGTAAGGGGATAGAAAATACAGTTTTTACAGTTGAAAAACATCTCAGGATACGTATGTAACCATGGTTCCTCGAGGGAATGAGACGCTGCGTCGGAGGACGCTTCGGGAACGCCCTTCAGCGTGACCGCCTCTGAACCTCATGTGTAATCAGACCAATAGATGGGCGAGACGTCACGGGCGGGTGACATAATGACCAGGAAGCTATAAAAGCACGTGCGGTGAGACCAGCGTCAGCTTCCAGGAATGAAGCAAGCGCTGGCAGAGATGCCGAAAGTATGGCCCCGAGACGCAGCGTCTCGTTCCCTCGAGGAACCATGTTTACATACGTAACCTGAGACGTTCCTCTTCAGGAACTCGAGCTGCGTCGGAGGACGCTTCGGGAACGAGAATGCCCACGCCGCCAGACTTTCAAATCTCGCCTAGTGTGGAAGCGTGCACAGCTAAGGCGCGAGAACAGAGGAGCCAGGAGTGGCTCGCATGTCTAGGCCATAGAACCTGATGAAGGTCAGGGGCGTGGACCATTCTGCAGCGTTACAGATGTCCTGCATTGAGACACCTGGGGCCTGGCCAAAAACTCTCCATATCTGCTTCACCACCCTGGGGTGGTGAAGCACCTATGAGCACCTACCTGCTCACCCTCGTCTAGCTCCTTCAGCAAGTCGGCTTGGTACGCCTGTAACACCGCCATGGTGTGCAGACACGCACCAGCC
>NW_015630348.1:1448097-1448258 GCF_001515625.1 Sinocyclocheilus rhinocerous | reverse complement strand
GGTGAGGAAGGTGAGGAAGAAGATAGGGACTCGCCCGTCTCCATTCCCTCCGCCAGTTCCAGCTGCGAACGTAATCGCCGCTCCGCCTTGGCGGAAGCGGGACCTGCACCGCGGGGAGCGCTAGCGAAGGCACCCTCCTCAAAGAGTGCCCTCTGGGAGCC
>NW_015630348.1:1437311-1448065 GCF_001515625.1 Sinocyclocheilus rhinocerous | reverse complement strand
TTTCTTTATTTTCTATGGGACAGACAACACCAAATAAGACTCACAACTGACACACACACAGACCGCTTGCTGAATGACAGAAAGCTGACGCTGGTCTCACAGCACGTGCTTTTATAGCTTCCTGGTCATTACGTCACCCACCCGTGACGTCTCGCCCATCTATTGGTCTGATTACACACGAGGTTCAGAGCCGGTCACGCTGAAGGGCGTTCCCGAAGCGTCCTCCGACGCAGCTAGAGTTCCTGAAGAGGAACCATTACGCCTATGAAATGTCCCCATAATGATAGAAATATCTGTGTGTGTGTGTGTGTGTGTACCATTCAAAAGTTTGGTGTCACTATTTCAAATGTCACTATTTTTAATTTTCTATTCATCAAAGAATTATGCAAATATGCATCACAGTTTCCACAAAAATATTAAGCAGCACATCTGTTTTTTAACACTGATAATAATAAGAATTGTTTTTGAACACCAAGTTCGCATATTAGAATGATTTCCGAAGGATCAAGTGACACTGAAGACTGCAGTAATGGCTGCTGAAAATTCAGCTTTGCCATCACAGGAATAAATTTATTTTTAAAATATATTCAAATAGAAAAAAGTTCTTTTAAATTGCAATAGTATTCACAATATGACTGTTTTTACTGTATTTTTTATTAAATAAATGCAGCATTGGTGAGCACAAGACTATCAGAAACATTAAAAAAAGTCCAAACTTTTGAATGGTTGTTATACATATATGCATACAGTGATGAACGTCAGTAGCTGTTTAATAATGTAGATTTGTAGAATTATAGTAATAGTGCCATCTGAATATTGCTAAAGGAAGAAGACAATATACTGTACCTGGACATTTTTTAACTGGTTCATATTAGTGAACCATCTGAATGGCTCATTGAAAAATGTAGAGCCAATACTGTTACTGACAAATGTAAAAGGTGACATATCATTAAAATCTGACTTTTTTTTTCTCATGTTTAAGTGCTATAGTTGTGTCCCCGGTGCATCTACCAAACCAGAAAACAATGTAAAACAACAACCCAGTATTTATTTTATTTTTTTTGGTAAACCTTTCTCTGCATGCTTGTGAAAAAAACAAGCCGCTGAGATTTCACTCCCCCCTGTGGTGTAGAAAAGGGATCTTATTATAATATTACTGCCCCTTAATCTGCAAGTTTCCACCCACGGCACCGCCATTGTGTTTTCGCAAGCAACAACGGTGTACCAGTTCTAAAGCCATGGTGAAAGTTTGAGCAAAGCATGCTAACTGTTCTGTTTTTGGCTGCACAGATGAGCACAGAACACTATTTAGAGTCCCAGCCTCAGAGGAGAGAAGAGAGATATATTTACTGTATATTACGCTGCTGCTACACAGATCTAATATAAACATACAATTTATTTTTCAGCTGTTTACCTTCAGAGACATAACTGACTGTTTTTGTAACTTGTGTGTGTTTTTAAAATAAACTTGTGTGTATTTGACAGTTTAAGTGTAATAAGACATGAAAGAGAACTTAGTTTAGTACTCACATGCAGTGTCACAGCCACTTTCTGTGTACATGCTTCGGATGTGTGTGCTCAGAAAACCCTATATCAGAAGTTTAAACTAATACGGCTTAAATCGCATGATTTCAGTGCAATAGACATGATAATCAAAACCAAACAGATGTTTTTTGACAGAGTATCCGAGGTGCAAGCTGTAAAGGCACAGCCCTATTCTGGAAAAGGGGCTGGGGAGCAGCAGCTCATTTGCATTTAAAGAAACATGCATGAAACAGGCACTCATTTCACTCAAAATAGGCATTTTCAAAATTATATAATAAATGATATTTCAAGTATTTTGAGATGAAACTTCACAGACACATTCTGGGGACACCTAAGACTTATATTACATATTGTAAAAAGGGGCATAATAAGTCTCCTTTAAGTTAGTAGCATTGCAACTTTTAGTTTCTAAAGGCCCAATACTGAATATAAAATACTACACATTTTCTCTGATCAAACAGCATCTCCAAAACAGTCTGAGAATGTACAGTACAGTACAAATAAATAAATAAATGAAAATGCAGTTTATTTCTATGTAGCTCTAGAAATTGGTCTTTAAAATATTAAATCCATATAGATGTTGGTCGCTCTATGAGTACAACAACTTTGTGAAGTTCACAAAGCATTCACAAAGTCTATCAATGCAGAGCCAAACAGGCAGCATTACCGTCTACCGTTCCGCCATTTGACAAGATGCCAGCGGTTCCAAGCTGAGTTTAAATCTCACTCTTGTAACAATCCGATAATAATTATCTTCCCTGGATGAGCCATACAGCAGCTGAAATGACTGCTGGTGGGGATCGAAATGTAGAGTAAATTAAACAAATTGATCAGAATAACTGAGCTGCACAGGGGTTCAACCCCCAATGCAGAGAGTGATCAAACAGCATCTCCAAAACAGTCTGAGAATGTACAGTACAGTACAAATAAATAAATAAATGAAAATGCAGTTTATTTCTATGTAGCTCTAGAAATTGGTCTTTAAAATATTAAATCCATATAGATGTTGGTCGCTCTATGAGTACAACAACTTTGTGAAGTTCACAAAGCATTCACAAAGTCTATCAATGCAGAGCCAAACAGGCAGCATTACCGTCTACCGTTCCGCCATTTGACAAGATGCCAGCGGTTCCAAGCTGAGTTTAAATCTCACTCTTGTAACAATCCGATAATAATTATCTTCCCTGGATGAGCCATACAGCAGCTGAAATGACTGCTGGTGGGGATCGAAGTGTAGAGTAAATTAAACAAATTGATCAGAATAACTGAGCTGCACATGGGTTCAACCCCCAATGCAGAGAGGGGCTTTTTGGCACCACAGCCATAATGGTGATATTGAATGCTTCAAAACAGTTTTTTTCACTCAAGAAAACAGAAACGAAGAAATTTAACAGAACATTGGTCCATGCTTCCTGATTAGTTAACTTGAATAAAACTATTTAATTGCAGGGTAGAGATTGGTTGTGGCAGCTTGTGTGCTTTTTTTTTTTTTCCAGACACATCCTGCCAATTTGGAGTAAAAAGGAATCCGATGCCATTTAATGATATCCAAAATAAACATATGAAACATTTACATATGAAAATCAATGCTAATTAGCCCTATTTCTTCATTTATTTCATGTTTCTGGCCTTTTTGGTATGTTCCGCTTGCAGTAGATTGATATTCTGAGAACACGGGACAAATTAGTGAGGGTGTATTGTTGTCAAACAAGACATGATTGCAAAGAAAGAAGAAGATAATTAGGCGATGTGAGATGAAAGATCCTCATGTGTCACTTTACATGGTGGCCAAAAGAAGTGAGCCGTGCCAGAAGTCTCCTCGTAGCCCTTTGATGTCATATCCTCATTTTGATTGTTTTTAATCTTTTTTTGAAAATATGTGTGTGGTTATATTTAGATATTTTTCTCACTGCTATTTCAACACCTTACACCATTTCTCATATGCATGAGTGAGTTTGAGTGAGAGCCATGGGTTAAGGGACATTAGCTTGTCACAAGCTTGAAAACCTCACCAGGAGATAGACCTGTTTTTCTTTTAAGCAACACAGCGGTAGGTAAGAGTCGTGGATCAACAAGCGGAATGTGTTTTACTGGCTTTGCGAGGAGAAAAATTGGGAAAAAACACTTCCTGAGGATGCTAAAAATGGAGCCTTATAACATGAACTAACATTTCAAATAACAAGAGATGTAGTTACTCAGTCACAGTCCAGACAGCACAGTGAAGACAGTATGTTTCTTATACTGACAAATGTATGTGGACAAAACATTTAGGCATTGAAAAAAAAAAAGAATTAGCCTAGGATGTGTTTCTAGTTGTATTTAGTATACATTTGTTCAAGTTTGAGTGCATTTGTGACATATGACTTATGTTTTTTGAAAAAAAAAAAAAAGTAAGCTACCCAAATAAAGTTTTTCTTACAGTCATTTCAGCCCTACAATTGGAACTCATTGGCTTACACTTAAAAATAAACACATTTTGATTGGCATTGATGGTTACATGAAAAACCTTGAACTTCCATGGAAACTTTTAATTCCCCTAAATGTTATTCATAGTGAAAAATGGTTCTTTAGAATTTTAAAATGTTCAAAAAAAAAAAAAAAGGTTCACCTAATGGCATCACTGCAAAAATAACAAACTAAATGCAAAGTTCTGTCATGAAACTCTAGATGGCACCATCACCATCGTTCACATGGTGCAGTACCATGTGAATGATGGTGTTTTACATACTTGGCTAGTGCTTACTGTAACAGTTGCAGCATGCTTTAGAAACCCTCTACCTTCCCCAGCTCCACCTGTATAAATCTGCTATGGGTAATTTCATGTATGTTATACATGGGGGTTATTTCATATATGTTATATGCATCTGCATGTTACATGTTACACTGCATGTTATCTGTATGTTATATGTTACACTGCAGCAGTATTTCTTACATGATCTGCATGTCCGTGGCTGTAATTTGGCAATCTCAGTACTTGCTCTGCCACAGCAGCATAGCAGATCTATTCCACCAAGACCAAAAACATTAACATTGTCATGTATATTACCATGCTAAACTAACTAACTAACTAACTAACTAACCAACTAACTAAATAATCCCTTTTGGAACCTTTATTTTTAGTGTATTTTTAGTTTAGAGTGCAGGACCAATATATATTTTTGTATTTTAATTTATTTATTTTTTCCTTAAAAAATAAATTAAAAAAAACTCTTGTGAATATATAGCTGTAATTACAATACAATAAGTAAATATGAAATATAAAGTATTCATTCCAGTAATGGTTTGTCAGACTCTGTTCCTTGTTTTGTGTGAGTTTTGCTCCCCATGTGCATTCCTTGCCCTTATTTGGTCCTTCCTGTTCCTGTCCCCGTTTAGTTCTATTAGTTCCAGGTGTTCCTTGCTATTAGTTATCCTCCTCACCTGTCTGCCTCTCGTTATCTGCCCTATTTGAGTTCTAGCCCGTTCTGTTCTCCCTTGTCCGGAATTATATATGTCTACCCTCATTACTTGTGTTTTCCTTGTTCCATGGAGGTGATTAAAATCTATATGTTTGAATTCCAGTCCTCGTCTCCTCGTTCTTTCGTCTCCGTGCTCCTCACAGTAGCAAACCGTGACATGGTTACTGGTTTGTTGTGAATCGAACATGTCCTGTTGTTTTAAGAATCTTTTTTTTTTTCATTAAATTGAACCGGTTCAAATCATTAATATTTGTTAATTGGACAACTCACATTGTGTTTGTTACATGAAATAAATTATATTTAAAAAATATATATATATGGACGCACTCAATGTTTTAAATTAAAAGATTTTTTAAATTAATGTCACTTTATTGAATTTTGATTGATTTATTGAATTCAATTGATTTATGATCATTGAAGCCCTGTTTTTATTAGCTGAGGTGACAATAAAACACCTGTTCTCATAGTATTACCATCTAAATATCATTTGAAAATCTCACAAAAAGCAGTTCTTATATAGAAAAGCTAATAAGTAGGGCTCCCAGTGACTGTTTTGTATCTGAATAACACAATAATTCAGCAGCCGTTATAGCACGGAATATAAGTGGTCATGGGTTGAGTGTTTGTGAAACCAAACAAAACTGGCACTTGTGATTTGAGTTTTCCTGTACAGTGATTGCATTATGTTGAGGAGCTTGGTGCAGCAGGGGTGAAGAGACACGCTACGCTATTTTAAGAGGTGGATGGGTGATGAGTGATAGAGAGCGTGTGCGCAATTCATTTCTGCTCTTGACTGTCCTTCACAGGGAAAACAAAATGTAGCAGATGTGCTACTACTCTCGTATTTGACATGTGCATGACAAAAACACATCCTCCGTGCCAGTGAAAGTTCATTTGTGTGATTGATTGTTTATTTGTGTCTTTGTGCGATGGCCTTCATTTATACAACTGTTTAGCTTTTAAGCTGGTAGCTTATCAGAAAATGTATATATTTTCTTGTTTTCTATAACCTGCAAATGTCCTGAATAGTAATGAGCTGCAGCTGAGCTGAAAACAAAGGCTGGATTCTTGGGTCTGAGTACTCTGATGTTCAGCATTTCTCTGTGGCAACACATTTTGAGCATGTCTATACATTATGATTTCGTTATGCTGTTGCTTCTGAACTGAGCAATTATGATACTTGAACGGTACTTTAAGGGTACTATATGTATATAAACCTAATCATTTCTATAGACAAAGTAAATCTAGTAAGATAGTTTAGTATAGTACATATATAGCAGTTATTAATGGCAGCTATTAATGTTGCCATGTAACCATAATGATCGGCACATCTTTCTTGTTTGATACATGACAAGATGCTTTCCTTTTTCCATCTTAATGGAAATCTGAATCTGCTGTTAATTTGTGAGCATTTGTTGCCATGGTTTGTATTACTTGTTCCATGTAATTTTCCATGAAATATATAGAAAATATATAGCTAGAAGTTACTGTAAAAACTATTCTGTTGTTAATTGTAACCTTTAATATTATAGTACTGTGCAATAGGGCTCCCTAAGTATTTTACAGCATTAGCTGAGATTTGATTTGATCCTTTAGAACATTTTCATTAAAATTTTATTTAAAGACAAAGCGACAATTTCGGTTTGATAAAAGAAAAAAAAAGCAATTTTATGTTTAGTATTTACCCCCTGCTATACCAAAAATGTACAAAATGTATTATTTAAAATTATAAATGTATTATAATATATATATATATATATATATTAGGGCTGTCATCGTTAACGCGTTAACGCATGCGATTAATCTTACAGTCCTTAAAGCGTTAAAATAATTTAACGCAATTAACGCAAAATTACTGAAGCACAATTCATATTTTAACCCTTTAACCCAATGTTGCTACTCTGCTTGCGATTAGATCATTTTAAGCTGCTAAACTCCGGTAAAGTTTTCAGTCCAGTGATCCAATAAATGAATGCATTCAAACAATCCGTCCAAAACAGCGCTAATATAAAGGAAACCAGGCTGATTACATCAGAGATCGCAGAGAGAACAGAGACTCGCATTGCGTTTTAAGTGAATTAGATTAATTTTACAATAATTTAACGCAATTAACGCAAAATTACTGACAATTACACAATTTCTTTTCTAACCCTTTAACCCAATTTTGCTTCTCTGCTTGCGATCAGTTTATTTTAAGCCGCTAAACTCCGGGAAAGTTTTCAGTCCAATGATCCAGTAAGTGAATGCATTCAAACAATCCGTCCAAAACAGCGCTAATATAAAGGAAACCAGGCTGATTACATCAGAGATCGCAGAGAGAACAGAGACTCGCATTGCGTTTTAAGTGAATTATTAATTCCAGTGTGTTTCGCTTTAAAACACGAGCTCTGTCATATTGTCTCTGAAGAGCGCGAGCCCTACATCACATGCGCTGTGTGAAGTACAGACTGAACGGATTGTCAACACATCCCACCACTGTATGACCAGATGAGACGCAAACTAAGTTTTCTCGACTTGATAACCAGTCTCGCTAGTAAAGTTTTGATGGATGATTGAGTAAAGATGATTTCGGTGGCGTACAGGAGTCGTACAGTAAACACGCGTGAGTCCGTTATAATAATGCGTGTATGAGTGCTCTTGACACATTGATCGCACATTGTATTTATGCACAGGCACAGACATTTCCGTACATTCACGTTGTTTCCACACACATTCACGATAATGTTTTGATTTGTCATGTTTATGTTGCTGTGTTTAGTTATACGGAATGGATCCGTGTACTGTAGTAGATGCAGTCAGCAGGCGATTGGTTTAGGGTTGTTTTTGGCATCTCCATGTGGTATCACAACTTGGCTTCTCTAAAAAGTAAAAAAGCTCTTTGCTGTTACACTGTACACATACTATAACATTATTTTTTTCTTTCATATGTGCTTATATGGGCTCCTTATATCATTTGGTTCTTTGGCGTCCTTTTGGAGTTTCTAAGTGTCCTTTTTGGAAAGACTAAATTTAAATCTAAATTTATCTTGAAAAAAGCTAGCAAAAAATAGAGATTTTTGATATAGATAGATTCACCCTTCAATCTTTTGGTTTACTTTGCTGGATATAGCAAATGATGACAACATAAACATTTGAAACAAGATAAATGGTCTACGCTTAATTTCATGAAGTTTGTGATTAATCAGATTAAAATTAGGCCCTGTCCACACGAACACGGTTATTTTTAAAACCGCAGCTTTTTCTACGCAGTTTGGCCGTTCGTCCACACGCTAACACTGCACCAGGTCACTGAAACCGAACATTTTTTAAAACGCCTTCCAGGGTGAAGATTTTCAAAATCTCTGGTTGCAGTGTTATCGTGTATACAACGAAAACCGGAGTTTTTGGCTTGTGACGTCGGAGCCTGCGCTGTTATCTCTACTGGAACTACTATCTCTACTACTATCTCTACTATACTGGAAACATTTTCAGGCTTCTGATTGGCCAACATGGCTTTATGGTTGAGATTATATTGCCACCTGTTGGTTTGGCATGCTTTTGACAGTGCTTCAAAGCATGCGTTTGCATTTTCGTGTGGATGGAGATTTTTTTTAAAACGGAAGAAGGAAAAACTTGGTTTATAAAAATACCCGTGTACGTGTGGACATGGCCTTAGTCACATACTTGCTGTTCCTCAAACTCAAATTTTAAATAAATAAATAAATCATGATATGCTAAGTTGGTGCTGTGGATTAAACTACAGTATATGTTGCCACCATTCCCAAATAAAGAAGTATAACATTAATGACTACTATTTTTGCCCTACTTCAGTTAATGTTACTAATTTAACACTCTTAAATTACATAATTAATGTATTGATCACTGTAGTGTGGGTAGTAACTGAAGACTTCACAGTAACATTGGCTAATGTGATGTCTGTGACAACAACATTAACCATGGGGCGAACATTATTAACTTCTTCTATAAATAACTTTATATAACTTCTATAAAACCATATAACTTGTAACCTATGAGTCAGTGATTGATTTTGACTAGCATGTGCTAAGGTGTGATTACTGCCATTTAATTAGGTTCCCTGCCTTGTTGTAGAGACAGAGGATTTACTCTACATAAACACACCCTTCAAACAATTAACAAAGAAATTGACACATAAGCCCAGCTACCTTTAGCCTCCATAATGAGACAACAATTTTTTTTTTTTCCACCAATGAGGCTTGACAAATCTTTTTTCATATGCTGTATTTTACCTCATTAAATCTTAATGCTGTAAAACTGTGTTAGGGAATGCATTTCTTCAGAGTCCTTATAAGTGTTTGTGCTCCAGATGCAGTCATCTTTGAAAGTCTGGCCACAGATGAATCGTTTGGCACTGGTCTCACAAGTTCCCTTTGTCCTCCCCATTGCAACTGTCCAATTATCTTTTTTTAATTATTATTATTTGGTGGAGAGAGTGAGTCTGTGCAAGATGACTTGTTGGGATAGGGTTGGAGGAGATGCCTGGTTTCCATCTAAGGGTAAATGCAGTACTGGATAACAAGCTCCAGCTTACTGTGTATCTGTGTTAGGACATGGCTTTGGGCACTTCACTTCTTCCCTCATTTAAGTTTCCTTGTTCTGTGCAGCGTTTTATTTAATAAATCTGCAAAGATGTCAACAATTCTGTGTTTTTCTGTCAATATGGGGTGCTGTGTGTACATTAATGAGGAAAAAAAATTAACTTAAATGATTTTAGCAAATGGCTGCAATATAACAAAGAGTGAAAAATTTAAGGGGGTCTGAATACTTTCCGTACCCACTGTATATTCAGTTATGGCCAGTTAATATTGTGACATCAGTTGGTGGCAGTCCATCTCCCATCATGCATCTGGTAAACAATGTCTTTAAAGTACATAATCCTTCTTTCCCTTTCAGTCGGTCACTCCGAGTCACGTTGCGCTTCAGCGGTGGTCGTTCCAGTGTCGAGTGGGTTGCGCACTTCAGGCTGCACTACCCCCTGTCATGTTGCAAGCGACCATCTCCCCTGTGCGCCTCAGCACTGAAAGAGCATTTCCTAAGTAAATTTCTCTAAAAGAGCTCCACGGGTGCGTCTTTATAACGACGACGGTCGTCCCGGAGGTGCATGACGAGCTCACCAGGTCGTGGACGGCACCTTTTACTGCTAGAAACCGGCCGGCAGGCTCCTCCTCCCTCACCACCCTCGGCGGTGGTGCTGCAAAGGGGTATTCGGCGATCCCCCCGGTGGAGCAGGCGGTAGCGATGCAATTGTGTCCTAAGTCCGCCTCCTCCTGGTGGGGAGACCCGTTACTTCCTTCCCGGGCCTGTAGGCATTCGTCTGGTCTAACCGGCAGTGCCCATATGGCTTGCGGGGAAGCTGCTTCCGCCTTACACGCTATGGCGTTACTGCAGGTGCACCAGGCTAAGGCACTGAAGGACCTGCACGAGGGTGGTCACGATCCGGAAGTTCTGAAAGAGCTCCGAACCGCCACTGACCTCGCGCTCCGAGTGACGAAGGTCACCGCGAGTTCTCCGGGTCGTGCGATGTCCACGCTTGTGGTCCAGGAGCGCCATCTCTGGCTGTGTCTGGCAGACATGAGGGACACAACAAGGTTCGGTTCCTCAATTCCTCTGTGTCCCTGACCCCCTGGCCTCTTCGGCGATACAGTCGAGAGTTTTGCCCAGCAGTTCTCGGCTGCCCAGAAGCAGACTGAGGCGATCCGACACATCCTGCCCCGGCGGGCAGCTGCTGCCTCC
>NW_015630348.1:1436293-1437230 GCF_001515625.1 Sinocyclocheilus rhinocerous | reverse complement strand
GACGTCTCGGTTACGTATGGTAACCCTCGTTCCCTGAAGGAGGGAACGGAGACGTCACGTCCCGTCGCCACGGTTGCTGTACCACCGCTGAGCGGCCGGGTCGCCGGCTCGGCTCCTCAGCGAAAACCTGGAATGCATTGCACCTGCTGCCTTATTATACTCACGCTGTGATCAGCGGCAGCTGGATGCAATAATTGCATGCCAATGTGCATTGGCTCGTTTAGTTTACACTCGAAGTAGATATCCCAATTCGGCGGTTACCGACGTGACGTCTCTGTTCCTTCCTTCAGGGAACGAGGGTTACCATACGTAACCGAGACGTTATATGTTCTATTGTTTGTCAGTGTGTAGTGTACTGTTATATGCATGAATGTCTTTGAAGTTCATGTTTTATCTGTTTAGTTTTAGTCCGCCTGTTAATTACTCACTCTCAGTGCACTGCCCATGTGTCTGTATGGTCTGCCTTATGTTCTGCTGTATGACTCATCTATGCACAATAAACTCTATTCAACATCTTTGTGACTTTAAGATATATGAGACTTATGATTCACAACCATATCATGAATGTTAAAGAACCATCTGTGAATAGTAGGCATCAGTTAGAGCTTGTCAGTTTCACACACATACATATGGAGGCTCAAAAAAAGTATTTGGATAACTACACCAACATATGTATGCAAAAGAAAGTGTAGTGAGTATTGATTGATTGATTGATTGATTGATTGATTGAATTTAGATTGCCTTTGCTGTCATCTAACATTCACTTCAAGTTTAAAAGGGTCCTTTGATGCACATTTTATGGATGACTGTTTCCTGATCCTGGTAGAGTAGACTACATTGCCGGCTGTTCTGACTCACAGACTGTAAGTACGTTTTCACTTTTAAAGGATTTGCCACTGATGATTCAAACGCAAGTTTTGAGCAGTGTAGAGTAGCG
>NW_015630348.1:1426533-1436234 GCF_001515625.1 Sinocyclocheilus rhinocerous | reverse complement strand
CGCAAGGAAAGAAGGCGTAACTTTTATTCTCGCTGTAGTATTGTTTTTGCTGCTGCCGCCATGTCGTGAAGGCAATTCTCTGTTTCGTTGTGAAAGCGAAACTACTTTGTTTGGCCTTCCAAAAGAGGACGATATCCGCTTCGTCATGGCTAGAGCTGATCCGTGCTGGTCGCTGAGGAAATACATCAACTTCACGCTGTGGATCGCCGGATCGGCTTTCACTGTGGACGAAGCGGAGTCCAGCTCGGGGTCATCACATGTGGTTGCCGCAAGCCCGCCGGCCATGCCGTTCTCAAGCCTGCCGGCCGCCGCAAACTCTGGCTCGCCGGCCTCCGCTCACTCTAGCCTGCGGTGTGTGATGCTGTGTGTTTCGTTCTGAAAGCGAAACTATTTTGTTTGGCCTTCCACAAGAGGACACGACTAGAAATCACAGTATGGTAAGGGGCGTAACATTTCCATCACACGCTTGAGGTATTCAGCCAATCACAACGCACTGGATATCTGGCCAATCACAGCGCACCTCGCTTTTCAGACCGATGAGATTTGTAAAAATCGACGCATTTCAGAAAGTCGGGGCATAGAGGAGAACAAATAATGTACAGTATGTGGAAAATAATGTTTTTAGAACCTTAAACTGCATAAACACATTTCATTACACAAAATACACAAAATAATGTTCTTTTTAGTAACATCATATGACCCCTTTAATATAACACTGTTAAATGTAATCTTCCACTAAACTCAAAATGAATACTTTTGTAACACTTTTGAAAACTGTTCCGTCATTAACGAATAACTACACAGTAAAAAATGAGTAATGCAATATTAGCACTCTAATAACTACTATTAACTAATAAGGAACTCTCATTAATGGATTAGTAAGTAATAGTGCATAGTGAACATGGCAGTTCACTATTAGCGAATCAGTAAGTACTATTTTTCCATATCTCCCAGAGAACTAGAACTACTGTATACAGGTTATGAATAATGCATAATGTATAATTGATTCTAAAGTGAAGTTCGTGGAAGTCCACTAGTAATTACTCAAGTATTACCAGATCTTTCAGAAGTAATTACTTATTATTTGTATCAGAATTCTAAAGTAAAAAAAAAAAAGACATAGTAACTCTCTAGTAATGACTGAAATCACTGTAAGCTTTTGAGGGTTTTGTAAGGTACTGGATACTAATGACTCAAGTCTTGTTACATCCTACTAAAGGAATTGCTAATTATTTAAATCAGTATTTGAAAATGAAGATCATGATTACTCCCTAGTAATAATAACAGAAGCCAACTTTTGATGTTTTTGTAAGCTTCTGGATAGTAATTCCTTCCAATGGATTTGGTTACACTTCATTATTATATCATTATATTGGGTTACCATGATCTTCACTTTAGAATACTGATCCAAATAATTAGTAATTCCTTTAGAAGGATGTACTGTAGTAACACTGGAGTCAATACTATCCAAGACCGTACACATACCTCAAAATCTTACAGTCACTTCAGTCAATATTAGGGAGTTATCTTGCTTTTCACTTTAGAATACTGATCCATTGTTGGGGGTAACGCATTACATCAAGTAATGTGAGTTATGCAATCAGATTACTTTTTTTTAAATTAAGTAACGCATTACTTTTTAATTTAGAAGGAATTATCTGAGTTACTTTTTCATATAAGTAATGCCAGTTACTTTGTTTCCCATGTCTTGTCTTGACATGTCTTGACAGCTCTCGTGTTGCAATGTTGAGAGAAATCAGGAGTAAGTGCAGAGGTGTTGTGCGTGCTCTGTGAACATGATGCTTTCTGTAGTTCTAGACTAAATATGAACATGTATTTACTCATTTAATCTGCACAAAAACAGATTCAGTATTCCTCAAAATGAATAAAAACAGTCAAATGTAAACTCAGAATATTATACAAACCTACAATAATTAAATATATTAAATTAGACAAAATAATTTATGTATTTAATTCCATTTATTAAACAAAGTCTTTGCTACTGATTTTCGATGATCCATTTCAAACATACTAAGCAAAAATGACACATTTGTGTTTCATTTTTGTTATTGCTGAATAGTGTTGAACTGTCTTTCCTGCGTTATATTCTTCATGCAATTTGTTTGAGCTGCACTCTCTATTGTACAGATATGAATTTGCATTCCCTTCATCCTGAGGCGCATTCATTTCACTTTTGTTGTAAAAGGGCTTTTACATTTGTAAAATAACTATTAAAAACAAGCAAGCAAGCCCTGCCCAGATTTAAAAAAAAAAAAAAAGAACTAAACCCAGATTTAAAAAAAAAAAAAAGAACTAAAAAGTAACGTAAGACATTACTTTCCATAAAAAGTAACCAAGTAATGTAATTAGTTACTTTTTTGGGGAGTAACACAATATTGTAATGCATTACTTTTAAAAGTAACTTTCTCCAACACTGGATCCAAATAATTAGTAATCCCTTCTGAAAGATTTGGTAATAATTGAGTCTTTTCTAGTGGGTAACCATGATTTTCACTTCGGAATTCATCATACATTTTGCATTATTCACATTAATTATGAGCCTGTATATAGTAGTTATCTGAGAGACATGAAAAACATGTCTGTTTCAAGTTACTGATTGACTAATCAATTTTAACTAAGCACTATTACTTACTAATGCGTTACTGAGAGTTTATTGTTAGTTAATAGATAGTTAATTAATAGAATGCTAATATTGCTCATTTGTTCATGTGTAGTTGTTTATTATTGACATAACGGTGTTTTTCCATATTGTACATTTATAAAGTTTTGATGCCTAAATTCAGTTTTTAAAAACTGATTTTAAAATAATTGTGTATAGCTTTTAGTATTTAATATAGACAGAATGGTAAATCATTTTAATATCAGCCATTTATTGAGTGTCTGCTATAACATGAAGAAAATAATTATTGCTTCAGTACTGACTGTAATTTTTATTATAGATGCATGCCTAATTTGCATTACATAAATAATACACCAAGAAGCTGCTGAATAAAATTGGCTCAGAAAAGTAGAGCAAGTTAGATGCAAAAAAAGGACTAGAATCATAGGTTTACTGATTACACTTCGATATTTTGTTGTCTAATGCAATGACACTAAGACATTTTTAAGTGACTTATGCTGCACACACACACAACACAATATAGCCCTTATTTTCCACTCACCAAAATTTAATAGAAATCACCGGAAAAGTGGAAATTAGGTGGAAAATCAGAGCTCCTTCATGTGAGTGACAATCACTGTTTGAATGATCAAACCCATGATTTGAGAGAAGCACTGATGCTGATGCATCCCCAATGCTCAAGAAATATTTAGTAGTTTAAATATGAAGACCTGTCTGCAGTCCAAGTCCAGGTGGCTAAAATGTGTTTTCACCAGAACTGACATCGGTGATGACCTACAGTTGTGTAATGTGAAAAGAATAGCAGTTTATGAAAGTTGGGTGGTGAATGGGCACCATTGAGTGTCCAAAATACCATTTGTGGCCACTGTACATGAGTTCATAATCTGACTTTTTTTATTTGTGATGTTCTCCCTGTCTAAATTCACTCAGTGAACTTGCTGTATGTAGTTGTAGATGATTGAAGTAACCAAAAGGGTAATGAGCCGATCAGCTTCCTGTGCTTTAGGGGGGTCTATCGGGTTCTACTTTCTATCCATCGTAAGTATCGAGCTGCTGTCATTCCCGTTCGTGTCTCATTTCTGTTCCCCTCCCCCAACACGACGCCACTTTAAATGTTTGTCAGACGGGACACAATAACACACTTTAAATTAAAATGGAAATACCCAGCTCACCATTAACCTTCTGACTCCTCAGTTTGACGTTATGTAACCACAGCTGAAGCCATCTCTCAGAGGAGATGGAGGCTAGGAGGTTGAAAGCAGCCCAGCCTTGAATATATAATTCCCCTGAATGTGTTTGCCTTTGGTGTTTAATTTACTTTCTCTTACACAGGTCAGTGAGTCCCTCTTTAAAACACGCTGTGCATGGTAATGGGGACAAACAGGAATGTGTGTATTGTGTGTTGTTTGAGTTTTCTTCAAGTTGTGGGTGGCACGTTTGCATGGGGTTAGTGCACTGCTTTTAGTGCACACTTGAGTGTGTCTGACATTTCAAAATTTATTTTGTGCTAAATTCTGCCAATAGGCTGGGATGCCATGACGCCCACCAATGTCTTGGACAATCAAAAGTATTTACTTTTAAAGGGGTCATATGATGTTGCTAAAAAGAACATTATTTTGTGTATTTGGTGTAATGAAATGTGTTTATGCGGTTTAAGGTTAAAAAAACACATTATTTTCCACATATTGTACATAATTGTTTCTCGTATATCTCTTTGGATTTGAGACTTTAGTCTTTGCAACTTTACAGATCTTCTTTATGCACCAAGAGCTTGTAACACTTCAAAGAGAAAGGAAAAATTGAAATCGCATCATATGACCCCTTTAAGCAAATTATTAAAAATAAATAATAACTGTGTGTGTGTGTGTGTGTGTGATATTTATATTAGAGTATAATACATATTTTATATGATATATAAATATTGCATATAATCAAAGAATCTGAAGAAAAAAATATCACAGTTTCCACAAAAATTTTAAACAGCACAAATATTTTGAACATTCATAATAGTAAGGAATCTTTCAAATCAGCATATTAGAATGATTTCTGAAGGATCATGTGATACTAAAGACTGAAGTAATGGAGAAATTCTAAATTAAATTAAATTAAATTAAAATAAATTTTAATTCAATTTAATTTAATAAATGTGGATATAGATAAAAATGGGTACACATATATTTGTTAATAATAATAATACAATTATACAAATATATTTTCTTTCTTTCTGTTGTTGTTATTATTATTAAATAAAAATAATTTCAGAAAATGCTAAATAGTTTCACGGCTGTTAGAAATGTCCATGGCTGATGAATTTTCTTAATCTATTTGATTGATTTATTTATTTTTCAGGTGTGACAAACAGTTAATTTTGAACCCCGCTGTCTACAGAATAAACGATTATTAAACAATGAAAACACTTTGTGCCACAGCAAGGAGCCCACAAATATGTTGCAGCCCCCATTATGTGTCTCAACAAGTACCTAAACATAATTGAACTAATGATAGCAATTGGCATTTGTTGTTTTTATGCTTTGTATTATATAAATTTGCCTTTTTTTTCAAAGTGAAACCATTTTGATTTAATGAGCTTGTAGTCAGATGCATAAACCGAGACATCAAAGGCAGATCATTGTGCTGCTGCGGGACGAAAGTAATGAACACAGAGATTTATTGCTTACTTTACCTTTTTTAGGCTCATTGCCAGGTCAACAATGACAAATTATCATTAAAAAAAAAACAAACCCAGATCATGCAGTTGTTGTAGAGAGCGGACACCATAGGATGTGAAGATTCAAACCTTGTAAAAAGTTTGTGGCTGAATGTTTACTGTAATGCCTTTATGTGTCATCGTATTTTGTAAGCCTACGTGTTCCCATGACAACCGTGTTCTTAAGAGTCATACTTCATTTATGCTTGTGGGTGTGTGAGAGACAGACAGTTCAAAGGATTTATCATCATTATTTTAGTTCTTAACAAACAAATGGAGAGAGTGTGCTGTAATTACGTACTCGCCATATTTTCCAAATCTAAATGCATAGTCCAGCTGACACAGAACCTACCAAGTGCACAGCATCTTTAATGCAATATGTTTGTTTTACTGCAGTTGTACAGCAGATCTGCTCATGGAAATGTGAATGCTTCCATTAATTAAACATTATCTCCTGCTTTTTACACAAATAAATATTGTTCACCTTAGTCTCAGAGGAGTCAGGGGTTTGGTTCAGTTGTGGTCTAGCATCGCTGGTGCTTCTCATCCAGCCTGAGGCATCTTTATCTTGCCTTGGGGTTTCTGAGCTCTGGGTCTGAGGATTTGAACTTCTCACCTCAGAGATACTGACCCTCAGACTCCACCTGTAGAACTACTGATTGATTCTGGGTCCCCTCCATTTCTAATGGTAGTGTTTTACTTGCTGTGAACTGCTATCATGAGTTTGTTATGAGGTTCTGTTTTCATTTTCAAATGCATTCTGTTATAAAATATCATATTTTTTTCCATTATATTAACCAATCAATATTTATATTTATTTGTAAAACTTTATTTTAGTTTCACATTTGCAATTGTCTAAAATCATGTAAATTGTTCTTTTAGAAATGTTTTTTATTTTTTTGAATGAATATTCAAACTTTATAATTACAATTATTCGTGTAGCACACACTTTTATCCAAAGCCTGCAATATAGAATGCTACAGGGATGACATCAAAACCCCAAAAATTCACCATGGGTTCCCTCAAGATTTTTCAAATGGCGTTTTATGATGGGGTTTTTCAGTTTATGAGTAAAATAAGGTCTGTGGTAAACAAAGCTTGACAACAATTTAACGGATTGCTCTACACTGTAAATTACACACACACACACACACATTGAAATTGCATATATATATATATATATATATATATATATATATATATAAACATTTTTCCTATAAGTAACAAACTACTACTAGTAGTTACTAGTTTATTAAGTATTGTCAAGATTACCACAGACATATTTTACTCATAAATTGAAAAACCCCATTATAAGACCATATAGGAAAATCTTGATGGAACCCATGGCAAATTAGTCTTCTGGGTTTTGACGTCATTCCTGCAGCTCTCTAATCTCTGAAAAGTTAGCCTCTTTTGCTTACAAATGGTGCATTTATTTGATCAAAAATACTGTAAAAACAGTAATGTTGTGAAATGTTATTGCAGTTTAACTCTTTTGTATTCTAATGTATTGTAAAATGTAATGTATTCCTGTCATGGCAAAGCTGAATTTACTTAAGCCATTACTCAAGTCTTCAGTGTCACATGATTCTGCTGTAATACCGTATACTCATTTGGTTGTGCTGCTTAAAGATGACATAAAAACGAAACCCTTTTTTTCTGAATCACATTATAGATCTTATTGTTCACAATTCACCTGTGCAAATGTTTCATATTTTATTTTTACTTATGTTTTCATTTTTAGGCCACTTAAACCTTGTCACTGCAAGCTCGCATTCCTAATGTTCAAATTTTTTGTTCCTAAAGTCCCCACTCTGCGTTTTTATACAACTTTTTAGAACATTTTTGATGTTATACTTGGATATACATCACAATACTGAAGAAATACTTCCATTCCATTGTGACATATTTAGTTGAGGCAATTATTTGATGAAAAAAGTTCAAAACAGCATAATTTATTTTAAATACATTTTTTGCAACATTTTAAATGTTTACTTTCACTTTTGATCAAATAATGCATCTCTATATTTATATATTGTAGTTACATTTACTAAATTAAGCACCATGAACTAATGTGATCCTGAACTACAGCCATTGCTTCACCATCTATTTAAGGATAGTGTGTAAATGTATGCCAGCTTTTAGGGAGCTGTTAGATTATGTGCCAGCATGAAATTTCACGGCACAGTTTGAGTACAGTGTGTCAGGACACTAAACGCTCTGCTCTTATGTAGTGTTCACTATACACTGGCTTACATGCTGAGATACTACCCTCTGTTGGGCTGTGATTGAAATTGCTTAAAAAACTACTTCAGTGCTATGTAAAACGAACAATGAACTCACATATGTGGCTGGCATGACAATGAAACTCAGGGCTTTGTGTGGTGAGTGCATGGGCTACATTTCTAAAATGCATGTTTACTTGGCATTGTGAGAAAACTTCTCTTATTTTTATCTACTGTTCAACACCTTGATGCACACGTCTGAAGATTCTGTTTAGAATCTGAACAGGAAATAGCAGCTTAACTGTAAATCCCAGCAGTTTTACACTCCTAAGTCTTCTCCTTTGATCACTGTGCATCTGTTGACCAGCGATGTGTTGAGGCTGACCCTGCTTCACCGTTTTCCAGCAATCAGAGGAGCTCAGGTTTGAGAGGCCACCGCGATGTTCTGTCCCAGTAGGGATGTAGACAGGAGGGTGAGACAGAAAGAGAGAGGAGGGGTCAAGAGAGATCAGCCAACTCAGTTCAGACTTTGTAGTCTTCAAGGCCAGAAAGATGTCTGAAGTAAAATGTTTTTCATCTTCACACTTTTCAAGAACCATAGTAGTAATATAAGTTATTTACATTTGAGTGTTTCAGTGCTTGAGAGGCAATGATGAACAAGAATTTTAAATTTGGAGGAGATATGAATGCAAATGGCGCGAGGATAGGTTGCAGGTTTCCTATGAACTCATAAGGGATTTTCTCTCAACATTTCAAAAAGCAGTCAAGTCTGCCAAATCTAAATATTTATTGGAGATTATTAATAACAACTACAATTGTCCTAAAATATTGTTTATGCGAAATTTTTTTAACTTTCTTTCTTGAGAAAGTAGATGGGTTGAGACCACATATGTAATTTGATTCCGACATCAATGAGACACCATGGAGTACTGCTATTTGGTCATCATTTGACCCTGTTACTCTCCCTACCTGTAAAAAGGTCATTGAACATTTAAGACCCACAGTTTTTCCTCATGATGTTATGCCTGCACGTTTTCTAAAACAAGTCATAAATACTGTTTGTGCAGATGTATGTTCCTTTATAAACATGAGTTTGAGCGCCGGAATGGTTCCTGATAGTTTAAAATATGCTACAATTACTCAAATTTTAAAGACATCAAATTCAGATACATCTATTTTGTCCAATTTTAGACCAATCTCTAATTTACCTTGTATGTCTAAAATTCTGGAAAAAGCAGTGTTAACTCAGTTACAAGCTTTCCTGAGTTCTAACAATATTTATGAAACTTTTCAATCTGGGTTCAGGAAATTACATGGTACAGAATCTGCTCTTTTAAAAGTTTTTAATGACATCTTATTGACGACAGATTCTGAAAATGCTGTTGCTTTGATCTTATTAGATCTCAGCTCAGCCTTTGACCTAGTTGATCACAATGTACTCATTTCACGCTTAAACAATTATATTGGCCTGCGAGGCACTACTCTTCAATGGTTTCGGCCTTTTTTAACTAACCGTAAGATCTATGTACGCATTGGACAAAATACTTCCTCCACCACTCCTCTGTCTTGTGGTGTTCCTCAGGGCTCCATTCTTGCTCCAACTCTGTTTATGTTATATATACTGCCTTTAGGTTTGATTTTTCAGAAATATGGAATTTATTTTCATTTATACGTAGATGATGTTCAGTTGTACCTCCCCTTTAAACCAAATGATAAAAATGCACTAGGATCTCGGTATGCATGCTGTCACGAATCCTGTCCATGGACTTCCGTTCAATCACCACCAGAGGTCACCCTTCCATTACATTGACTCTCGCACTACACAAACTGTTGCATGTCATCCCGGACTACATATCCCACCATCCATTGCACTGATTGCACACAGCACTGATTGCACACAGCTGTCATCAATCACACCTTCCCTATATATACACTCACTCGGATCCCCGTCAGTGCCGAGTATTGTATGCGCTTATCGCCAGCAGTGATAGCTACCTTACAGAGCCCTCGTTAGCTTCCTAGCCTAGCCTAGTCTTGCCTTGCCTTGTCTGTTTTCTCGGTTTCTGATCTTTGCCTGTTTTCCTGGATTTATCCCTCTAGTCTCGCCCTTTTGATTCTGTTCGCCGTT
>NW_015630348.1:1424677-1425557 GCF_001515625.1 Sinocyclocheilus rhinocerous | reverse complement strand
AATTATATTGGCCTGCGAGGCACTACTCTTCAATGGTTTCGGCCTTTTTTAACTAACCGTAAGATCTATGTACGCATTGGACAAAATACTTCCTCCACCACTCCTCTGTCTTGTGGTGTTCCTCAGGGCTCCATTCTTGCTCCAACTCTGTTTATGTTATATATACTGCCTTTAGGTTTGATTTTTCAGAAATATGGAATTTATTTTCATTTATACGTAGATGATGTTCAGTTGTACCTCCCCTTTAAACCAAATGATAAAAATGCACTAGGATCTCTGTATGCATGCTGTCACGAATCCTGTCCATGGACTTCCGTTCAATCACCACCAGAGGTCACCCTTCCATTACATTGACTCTCGCACTACACAAACTGTTGCATGTCATCCCGGACTACATATCCCACCATCCATTGCACTGATTGCACACAGCACTGATTGCACACAGCTGTCATCAATCACACCTTCCCTATATATACACTCACTCGGATCCCCGTCAGTGCCGAGTATTGTATGCGCTTATCGCCAGCAGTGATAGCTACCTTACAGAGCCCTCGTTAGCTTCCTAGCCTAGCCTAGTCTTGCCTTGCCTTGTCTGTTTTCTCGGTTTCTGATCTTTGCCTGTTTTCCTGGATTTATCCCTTTAGTCTCGCCCTTTTGATTCTGTTCGCCGTTCGTTGACCTTCGCTAGCCCTAGGATTATTCTTGTGTCTTGCCCATGTAATGGCGGCCGCACTAGAGCACGCTCCCAAAATGCCGGCGACAGAGGCGCCTGATCGCAAAATGGCAGACACAACAGCACCCCGTTATGTCACAGATGTCAATCCTGAGTCAAGTCAAGTCACAACTGATCGTCATGAGTCAGGTCTAGTCACAGTTGATC
>NW_015630348.1:1403165-1423653 GCF_001515625.1 Sinocyclocheilus rhinocerous | reverse complement strand
TGATCTTCCTGAGTCGAGTTTAGTCACAGCTGATCTTCATGAGTCAAGTCAAGTCACAGTTGATTGTCATGAGTCAAGTCAAGTCATAACTGATCTTCATGAGTCAAGTCAAGTCACAGTTGATCGTCATGAGTCATGTCAAGTCACAGCTTCCATTCCTGAGTCAAGTCAAGTCTCAGCTGATCTGCCAGAGCCTCATCACGTCTCAGCTGTTCATCCAGAGCCTTGTCACGTCTCAGCTGTTCATCCAGAGTCACGTCACGTCACAGCCGATCTTCTAGAGTCTCGCCATGTCTCAGCTGTTTCTCCAGAGTCACGTCACATCACAGCTGATCATCCAGAGTCACGTCGCATCACAGCTGATCATCCAGAGTCATGTCACGTCCTGTCTGTTACACCCAGATTGTCAAGGTCAGTCCCTCCGTATCCCAGTCTGGTATCCAGTGTGAGGGATGCACCGCTGGTGTCTGCACGCGCAGCTGGTATCCCCAAACCCACTCACTCGAACCCTTGAACTCCCTGTAGGCTCTAGTAGCCTTGTCACAGCCAAAAAAGCCTCCTTTGAACTCTTAGCTCTGTCTGTCATGAACTCAAGGACTATAAATACACTCCGTGTTTGTCTCTTTAACTCTGTCACTGCCATAGAGGACATTGATGAACTTCTTGTGTTCCCTGCCTTGGCCCCTGAAACCATGAATGCACTGCCTGCGTTGTCTGTCTCTGTTTTCCCTAGACCCCAGTCGCTGCCATGGGTCCCAGCTCCATCTGCTCTGCCGTGGGGTCCTCTGCTCCGCCGTGGTGGTTCTCTGCCCCGCCGTGGTGGTCTACTGTCTGGCTCTGGTGGTTCTCTGCTCCGCCGTGGTGGTCCTCCGGCTCCGCCGTGGTGGTCTTCTGCTCTGCCGTGGTGGTCTTCTGCTCCACCGTGGTGGTCTGCTGTCTGGCTCTGGTGGTCTTCTGCTCCGTCTGCTCCGGTCTGGTGGTCTTCGGTCCTGTTCTGGTGGTCTTCTGCTCCGCCGGGGGGAACTTCGGTCCCGTCTGCTCTGCTGCGGTGCTCTTCAGCTCCACTGATGTCTCTATTCATTTTCACAGAAGCAAAGCAGCAGATGTTACAAATAAAAACAGTTAATGTTATTGAATAGTGTTACGTATCCGGTCCATGAAATTCCGTCTGCTAGCCATCAGAGGTCACCCTTTCCACTTCATTGACTCTCGCACTACACTGTTGCATATCACCCCGGACTACATATCCCATCATTCATTGCACTGATTGCACACAGCTGTTTCATATCACTCACTCACTATTTAACACTCTATCTCACTCCCTTCAACTGCCGAGTATTGTATGCGCTTATCGCCAGCAGTGATAGCTACTCTACAGAGCCCTCGTTAGCTTCCTAGCCTAGCCTAGTCTTGCCTTGTCTGTTTTCTCGGTTTCTGATCTTTGCCTGTTTTCCTGGATTTATCCCTTTAGTCTCGCCCTTTTGATTCTGTTCGCCGTTCGTTGACCTTCGCTAGCCCTAGGATTATTCTTGTGTCTTGTCCGTCATATACCTGTTTGCCATTGTTCGACCCTGCCTGTGTTTCTGACCTCTCTGCTTTAAATAAAGCTTGCACATGGATCTGCACGTCTCACGTCTCGTCAGCCCCGTAACACATGCATTCAGGAACTTAAAGGCACAATATGTAATTTTTTGCTGCTAGAGGGCGAGTATTCAAAATAAACAAAGAAGCAAAGGCGTAGTTTGATGACGCCGTGACTGAGTGTGGAGTCATGGGAGTTGTCGTCTTCATCCCCACAGCCGACGCAATCTGATGGGACTCGGGCAGAAATCATGTTCATGGATGAACTAATGATTTATTAACGTAGTAGAATGAAGCAGGTTGAGGCTGAAAGCCGTCGAAGCTAAACGAGGCCTCTGAACGAGTGCGACACACGGCTCAAAAGCAGCGGAGCTTTTATTATGCCACAGTCGACCGCTTCCACTCCTTCCGGTCGTGAGTATGTGGGGGGGAAAAGCAGCGCTGTTTTATCATACTAGATACGTAAATGGTTCCTTAACTCAATGGGTTACTCCATGTGCAAAAAATGTAGGTTTTTGGCTTGATTCTGGCCTAAAGCTCGACAAACAGATAAATGGAGTAGTTAAAGTGTGTTTTTTCAATCTTCGTCGCCTGGCTAAAGTGGAACCTTTGTTATCAACCAGGAACTTCGAAAAAGTAATTCATGCATTTGTTATTTCCCATTTAGACTATTATAATTCACTTTATTATGGGATTAACTGCTCATCCATGGAGCGTTTACAACTGGTCCAAAACGCAGCAGCCAGGCTTTTGACGAGAACACGTAAATCCCAGCACATCTCTCCTGTCTTGATCTCTCTCCACTGGTTGCCTATAAAATTCAGAGTTGAATTTAAAATATTTATCTGGGTTTTAAAAATCGCTTAATAATCTTGCATCAGTCTACATCACTGAGTTGTTGCACTCACACACATCAGCGAGACCACTTAGGTCAGGGCATTTAAAAATGTTATCCATCCCTAGGTCCAGACTGAAACATCGTGGTGACCGAGCTTTTGCTATTGCCATTCGAACAGCACCTTCTTTGTCTGTTTTTAAATCAATGCTTAAATCTTATTTATTTGAAAAATGTATGCTGGGTTACATTTTTACTGTACTGTTTTTGTGTATTTTCTACAACTATGTACAGCACTTTGGCCAACCCTTGGTTGTTTTAAAATGTGCTTTATAATTAAATGAAGAAAGAAGAAAGAAGAATTTGCCGTCAGCATAGTAAAGCCTAAAGTGTGCCCATTGCTCCATCTCACGTGACATACTTTTTGAATTCATGCGAGTTTCATTAGGTTTAAAAAAAAAATTTAAAAATAACACTTTTATAGTGTTTTTTTCAAAAAAGGTTGAGTTTGAATTTTTGACTCAAAAATGTCAAGTGGTATAACCAAGTAAAAACATATCTTCCTTACACCTTGAATACCTGTGTGTGATATTTATTATATTCTGGTATTAAGGTAAAAAGTATATTTTTTGCAAACAATCGATTATTAATCCATAAATATAATGTTACACCTAAACTAACCTTGCCTTGTGATAAAAACAAATTATATTACATTTTAAGAGACTTCTTGGCTTTCACATAAGTCATAATGGTCTATGTGAGTTATTTCTATGATATCAGTTCCTAATTCATATTTTTATTGCCCTGCATGTTTCTGAATGTTATTTGCAGGGGCATAGCAGCCATTTTAAATTGAGGGGACACAGCTGTCAGTCGATGTGATCCTCAATGGCCAAATAAATACAGTATGCATTAGTTATAAATCATGTGAGAAAAACTACAGACATGATAAGAGATACTATCTGAGCATAATTTGTATTTTCCACAGAGTTATAAAAGAGAACAAGTCCTGCCATTTAAGATCATTCAGTCCAGAGCAATGATTGATTTTCTCTTATTCTTTTGTTTGATTAAAATGAATGAGTTGTATTATGCTGCTGTCACTTTAAGACCTAATGCAGTAATCTACAATATTGATACACATCAGATTTTCCATTCACATTATTTACATTCCCTTAAGTCATAACTGACCGTGTTTACCTGAATACTCTCTCAGATGGCCATTTTGACATAATTGTGTGTACAAGTGCAATAAGAAGCAAAAATATATATTTTTCATGGCTTATCACACTTTATACTTATTTTAACACTGAGCACTGTTCTTCATTTTTTTCATTAATGCGTCATCTTTATCAATCTAACGAGTCAATAACTGTACTGCACTGCATGGATATATTTACATGCCGCAAAATCTCTATTAAGATGCTTTGTTGCTATGATGTATATCTAACAACTTTACCAATTGTTTTGTTTTTTAGTAGTGAAATCCCACCTGTATACATTCTAGAGAGGCCACCCTGGCATTTGACTTTATGCACCACAAAAATATTAGAATGAATTATTGATATTTATGAACTGATTTTTTGAACTTTAACATATTTTTTTTAAATTAATGAATAGATAGGACGAAAACAGCAAAAACATTTTCAAACATATCCCCCTTTTTTCCGCTTTCCAGGACCTCTGAGTTCACAGACACAATGATGGGTTTCAATTTTTAATGGGCCAGACTGTTGAGAAACCGGGAGAACAACAGAGAAGTGGCAGAGTTAATAGGACAAAAGTGAAGTACTGTGCAATGAAGCGCTGAACTTCACCACCACAACTCAATCACAACTGCTCTCTTTTTAGAGTTTCAGACAGAAAAATAACAATAATCTCCTCCAATTGCACTAATTCTTGTAAGGACAATGCCATTGATTTTAATGAAAGGCACAGTCCCTCCTTCTTTTGGCTTGAGATTGAACAATATTGAACGGGCTCGCTGCAAATGCACATTACACTTGATTGTGCATTACAGCATCGATTGCTATGATGGCCAGAGAACTATCAAAGCAAATGTAACTGGGCTAGAAGCTGTGATTACTACCCCTTCTTTCGTCCCACCGAGCGTTTTTGGTGTCTGCTTTTAACACATCCACGGGTCAACGTGCAGAAAGACTGCCGGTTAGCCTTTAGTTGGATAACTCATGGCCTGCACTGGGCTCATCCAATACACCGCCAGAAGCGTACAAGACCCCATCCAAAAACCTGCAGTACTGCCTTTGCGTCTTATTTAGTCTTTACTTTCCTCTCTTCTTCTTTCATTTTTTCTTTTTGTGACCTTGTCAAGTTTTTGGCAGGTAGTGTGTAATTTCCTGGCCAGATTTAGTCCAAGAAAGCACTGTGGTGTATGTGTGCAGATGGAAAACTGTGTCCATTTGACGGCCTATCATTTAAAATGAACCATTATTTTTAACAAACTGAGAAAGAATGGTTTTGACGAGCAGGAGAGCTGTCGTTTAAGTTTCATATTAATCGCCTTAGGAGGAATTCACTGCTGTCAGGATGAGCTTTTAATAAAACGTGGCTTTCTGTGTAGTATGCAATTTTTTTTTTTCAATCGCTACATGATTATTTATAAATTCATAATATGATATTTTTATACGATTTTTGCAAAATGTCTAGAATGCTTTTTTGGAAACAATGATAAACCTCTGTATACCATTGTATTCAAAATAGCTAGCATTTTATGTATTGCTATTCTGTGCAATTCTGTGTTGAAATAAACTTTATATGAAAATTTTCCCCCTTTGTTCTTTCTTTTTTATCATTGACTCTTACAGCATATGATAGCTATCTTTGCTATGCTGTCTGTATATCTATGCTCCCTTCTTGGCCATATCACTCTTGTGAGATTTTTTTCCCCTGTAGTTTTTAATACCAATGAGTATGTTTACCAATTTAAATGTGACTAACTAACTAGATATATTAGTGAGTTATGGCCCTCACCATCCTGTGTGATAACTGATTTCTCTCAATTTCTCTCAAAGCACAAAGCAAACTGTGCTAATTCATGGAAAATTGTCACAGAAGGCTCAATTTATAAACCCATGTCACAGTTAGACAAACAGTGTTGTTTAAGACCACCGGGAATATAAAAGACTATGGATAAAACCACAAGGACGTGGTCTGATGAAACCATGCGGTAACTGCTGGACCTTTTGAAGAACACAGTTCATGGTGTGAAAAATTACAGGAGGCACTCAATGTGCTACAGTAATATCATTTCATTAATCATTTGAACCTGAAAAAACAACACAGTTGCTTTCCAGCAAGCATCGGTGGAGTAAATGAGAATGCAAGATAAAATGCAGCGTTCCATGTATTGGATTGAAAATTACTAGGCCATTTTGTTATGTTTTGTTGCATTTCCACGAAGCAATACTCAGCGGTAAAGACAGTGTAAGTCTTTTTCCAGACTATTGATCCATGGGGTCTCGCACCTGTGTAGAGTCATTTCATTTTAAAAGATGGGGGGGGGTTTGGCTAATGTATGGCATCTCGTCTGAGCGACCCCTATTAATATAATTCATTACTTGAAATCTCACACAGATCACAGCTCTGGCTTGGTATATTTATTGAGTGGCCTACCATTTATGGAGACAACTAAACAGTCAGAGAGCCAGAGAGAGAAAGAGACAGAGACGTACTTGGAAGTGAACATGAGACGTCAGCGCTGTCTGAGCACCATGGTAACCATGAGCAAAGTGCGATGTCTGTATACATGGAGTGAACAACCAGGCTAAACAAAGAACTCAAACATTTCAAAAGTGTCATGGTTTCAGCGTCCTCTCTTCACCTGTCAGATTGAACAAGAATAAAGGGCTGCACAGTTATGCGTGAGAAACTATTACATGGTAGCCCTTCGTGCAGCTACCAGACAATTGCTTACTTGTTCAGTTCAGCTTCCTGAATCTTGCAGCTCCTAGCATGAGAATTACTTTAAAAAGGCTGCACATCAAAAACAATAAATGTTTCCATCTTAACTATGCAACTCTGGTATGGTGAGTCACTCACCATTAAAGTCTCCCGCTTCCTGTGCTAGTGAGTGTGACTTCCACTATGCTGCTGTTTAGAAAGTTCATTTTTAGTCAAAATATCATAATATGTGAAACAAAAGCTGATTAGCTGAAAATATTTGATTGAATGTTGTTGAACATCGGAAATGTAACATTTAAACTGTATCTCATGAGCAATAATGCTTTTGTAGTAGATATCATTTTAAGCATGATAAGTTAATATTGAATAACTAGTGATGAATGAAACACTCTTGTCTCTCTGTCTCATACGTAGAGCTGGAACGTCTGATTCATTCTAACGAATCCATTTGTTTGGATGATTCTTGTAAATAAACTGGATCACCAATTTTTATCTGTCCATTCATAAATGTCAAATCTAAATATATTTATGTTAAATAGTTAAATAGAAAATTGCATAAATTATGGTGTTATTTAGTTGTAGTTAGTGTAAATTTATCAGTTCGGTTGGGATTACTTAGATACATTTTGTAAAGGAAAAAAATGCACATTGTCTTGTATTTTGAACAAATGCAGATTAATTCAAAACTAGATATATGAATGTAAAGACAAAAACTTAACATTTTATTGTTAATATCACAGATTTAATTATGTAACATTTACATCCACCCAGATTTATTTTTTTCAGTGTAAGTAGCTTCAATGTACTCTACTGTTCAAAAGTTTAGGGTCAGTAAGATTTCTGTAAATGTTTTTGAAAGAAGCCTCTTATGCTCACCAAGGCTGCATTTCTTTGATTAAATATACAGTACAAACAGTAAAACTGTGAAATTGTTATAATTTAAAATACTGTATCTGATTTATGTTTTAATATATTTTCTGTCAGGACCACTATCGTCAAAGATGACTGACAATTAGCATACAGTTTGGATTGGCGGTATGGTTCTGTTCTGGGCAAGAACTCCCTGCGCATCCATGCAGCCTAGCATGGATAAGGGCAGGGAAAGCAGCAATAAACCCCCAGGGTAAACAGAACAGAACCAACATAAATGTATTACAGATATCATAAAAGTTCAATTATTTAATGTAACATTTTAGAAATTAGTCTGATTCAAAGGAGAATCAGAAGGCCTATTCCTGACTGACGAGAGGAGGAGATGGGGATGGAGGAGGACAATTAGTTATTGAGCAACGTGAAAGCTGCTGATAATACTGAAGGACCTTATATATGGGTGCTGAGATAGGTGTCACATCCCTATAGGTAGACGTGGATCAGCTGAGAGTCAGCTGATGCGAGCTTGACTAACATGACCTGCCAGAACTAATGCTATGCTTGCTTTACATTGTAAATTATTCTTGTGATGGCAAAGCTGAATTTCCAATAGCCATTATTCCAGTGTCACTCTCAGTGTCACTTGAACATTCAGAAATCATAATATGATGGATTTGTTGCTCAAGAAACATTTATTATTATTATCAATATTGAATGTTGATCTGCTTAATATTTTTGTGGAAATGTGATGCATTTTTTCCATGATTCAGAAAGTTCAAAAGAACAACATTTATTTGAAATATAAATATTTTCTAACATTATAAATGTCTTGTGTAATATGCTCTTGCTGGAGGAAAAAAAAAGAAACTTAATTGACTCCTAATTATTAAATGTCAGTTTAGTGAGCTACTGTTGGTTTGAAGCATAGTTTATTCAAACAGAAGCTTCCTCAAGACTGGATGTTGTAGATTTTGTCTGACTGGCCCAGTCACAACAACAGCTGTTGTAGATGATACTTGAAGACTGATTTATATATATATATATATATATATATATATATATATGTAGGATATATAGGATAGATAGTTTGTTTGTTTAGCACAGCATCAAACACGACAATTTATTAAATTAATAACATGTTGCTCCAAAATAATTATATAACATCAGTCATGTTTGAAATGGCTTGCTTCTGTGGTTCCATGTTGCATCTTATCACAGAATGAGACAGAAGATTTATTATTTTATAAAGTTCTATATTGTGATACAGGCTATGTCGATTATCATTGCATTGCAATTGTGTGTTTATTGCCTTCATGTTTCAGCAGTCATAATGTTAAATAGCATGTTATTCAGCTGTAGTGATATCTGCTACATTTGTCCATATAAGGGATTTCCTGGAATACTGAAGGACCTTATATATGGGTGCTGAGATAGGTGTCACATCCCTATAGGTAGACGTGGATCAGCTGAGAGTCAGCTGATGCGAGCTTGACTAACATGACCTGCCAGAACTAATGCTATGCTTGCTTTACATTGTAAATTATTCTTGTGATGGCAAAGCTGAATTTCCAATAGCCATTATTCCAGTGTCACTCTCAGTGTCACTTGAACATTCAGAAATCATAATATGATGGATTTGTTGCTCAAGAAACATTTATTATTATTATCAATATTGAATGTTGATCTGCTTAATATTTTTGTGGAAATGTGATGCATTTTTTCCATGATTCAGAAAGTTCAAAAGAACAACATTTATTTGAAATATAAATATTTTCTAACATTATAAATGTCTTGTGTAATATGCTCTTGCTGGAGGAAAAAAAAAAGAAACTTAATTGACTCCTAATTATTAAATGTCAGTTTAGTGAGCTACTGTTGGTTTGAAGCATAGTTTATTCAAACAGAAGCTTCCTCAAGACTGGATGTTGTAGATTTTGTCTGACTGGCCCAGTCACAACAACAGCTGTTGTAGATGTCTTTGATGGCAGCTCATAGTCATGTTTTCATGTGATTTCACAATCGTCTGGAATATTACAAAGCTCTTCTGTTCTGTGTAGATGCCCCGTAATATTAAACCACACAGAAGCACTGCCTATCAGGATGCTTTTTGTGCAACATAAAGAGAGCACATATTTAGAAGTAGTTTGCATATTTTCAAGCTACTACTTTATGACAAAAGCTGGTGGCACCGTTTGGTCATTTTATTGTCTCAGGTCAAAGTATAATAGTTTTCAGTTTTCTGCTACTTTATTTTTGACCTTGGTACTAATGCTAGCATATTATTCATCTGAAATCTGGTATGCCTGTTTTTGCAGGAACAGTATTTTGAATATTCATTTTATGCAAACTACACTTGGAACAATGGAACGATCCTTAAAGTAGGGGGCTAAATCCAGAATTGATTACTGCAGGAGGAAAAGGCCATAAATCCTCAGTTATATTAAAGAACAATTTTGTCTCCATTGTGGAACCTATAAAAAATCCTAATGTCCAATCCCACCCAAGCTCTGGTCAATTATAAAGGTGCTTAAGGTTGACATGTTTATGTATATTCCCATACCTCCCCTGCACCGAGTCAATTAGCTCTTATTCCTGGTCAACAGCTCGCAAAAGCAAAGACCACAGCAATTCCAGTAATAGCCAGGGGATGGGCGGCTTGTGAGAGATTTACATTTCTTGCGGTCAGATGGCATTTTTGCTCCAACTTCTGCTTGTTATATCTTTTCATATTAATATGAGTAATGAGTTTTTGATTTTAATGCTATTCAGTAAGCTCCATCTTAACTGCTGTCATTTGATTAAATTTTTCATTTTGCTTTTAGTCAAAAACATTATGAGTCACACATGTCACTTCGTGCCTCCATTAGCACACTGAGGTAATGGATGCCAACTGGATTGTTGGCGGTATTATCAAGGCTAAACTGTGTCCATCTGAGGCTATCAGCACCCTTTATATCACTCAAAGAGGGGACTATATATATCAATGTATATTTTATGGGTGTGATTGTGAAACTGTCTAATATTCCAGCTCTGGAAATGAACCACATGATGTAATTTCCCATTATTGTTCATGATTTCATAAAATGCAGTTAGACTAGTCAAAGTCATGTCAGAATAGGTGTTTTGTGTGTCCCAAGGCTTATTGTTTTATTCAACCTGGGTTCAGTGAAAAAAACATGTCTGTGGTGACATTTCTGCAAAATGATATTATGTTGAGTCTTTCATGTTTTGCCACACTTTCAAAGCAAAATGTCCAATGTGTGGTGCTGAAAGTGCATCCAGTTTTATCTGAAAACAGTTAAATGCGAATCTGTCGATATTTTACTACATTGGTTGTTGTACATATCTCTAAAAGGTTAAGTTATGTCGCAATTGAAAATAATGTACCACTAAACCTAACCTATAGTGTTATCAAAAGCAAACGTAAGATAAAAACACATTTGGTAAAACAACCGTGCCGTTTTAGCTTGCTTCTACAAGTCTTTGATGTCTTTTATCAAGTGTTGTGACTCTTGTTTCATGAGACATGTACAAAGTACAAAAATTTTTAATTTCATAGCAAGTATCCGATTCCGGACCTTAAGTATCCTATTGCAGAATTGGAATCGATTTTTGATTCCCAAGCCTAGTTACCATGTTAAATAAAATGCTGTTATTTTGTTCTACCGAAAATGTGCCTGGAGTCCACCGTTGCTGTTTTAACAAGCTACACTTTTAATGTGATTTTAAACCATTCAAGAAGACTCGAGTGCTGTTTTCTCTGCTGCACACACATTCTTGTGTTAGTGTGCTTTAGCCTGTAATTTTCGTTCATAGTATTCAGCTACAATGAAATGTTTTGCAATAAGACTTGTGAATACACGTGAATGTTTTTTTTAGGAATTGATAAAAATTGGAATTGATAAGCAGAATTGGAATCAGAATCACTAAAATTTAAGCGATTATAAGGGATTTCCTGGAATGTCATAAGTTTAATACTTCTATGAGTCTCACTTGTGAAACAGACATTACATGAGAGTGTTTAATGTTTTACTGATGCTCACATCGCCTCATTTTCGGTAAAGACAGAAAAAATAATACTTAAGTACTTTGTAATGCAGTAACTTGAGTAGTTTTTCAACAAACTACTTTTTTACTCTACTTGAGTCATATTATTTTTCAGTATTTTTACTTGTACTCAAGTAAACTATTCTTTAAGTAGCAATACTTTTACTTAAGTAATTTTTTTTTTTAGTACTTGTTCCACCACTGTAATTTACGTGAAAAGGAACAAAAGTTAATTGTACGTGTTTGGAGTTTTTTTGCACAAATTTAGGCAGAGGCATGTTTTTTTCAGCGAGCCCAGTTTGTTTTTTTTTTGTGTTTTTTTTTACTTTGAATCACTTTTTGAAACTTCCTAAAAAGAATGGGGAACACAGATAAGAGTAAAAGAGCGAAAAACAATAAAGTGCTTATCGCTGAACTTATTTAATTTAAATGGCTGTTGAAGCTCATACGGTCCTCCTCTCTCCATTAGGGCAAGTATGAATAGGTCCTATTAATTACTTCTGACACCTCCTTGTTGTGAATTGCATGCTTGACACATAAATAGGAAAACAAGCATTGTAGGGACCATGCACAGGAATATGAGAAAAAGGGGAGAGATATCTGGAAATTAATCACACTCCAAATTGTAAGCGGTGAAAAGAGAAAAAGATCTGCTTCTATTCATGTCTCCCATAATTTACGGCACTTCTGAACAAACACATTAACAAAATACATAACACTGAAGAGGCAGAAAGGGACAGTTCATCAAACTGCATTTCACGGGCAGGAAATGTATTTAAAAAATCACATTCTCTACTTTCCTCAGTTTACCTGTGAAAAGCTACATTATGGACACATTTCATCCCATGATGCTCGGGCTTTTCACAGGGAATAATGGCCACTCAGTATGTGACGTGCACCATAAATCAAACAGGCTGGCGTTGTGTTTACCCTTTAGAGATGGGTTGAGGCTTGCAGAAACAGTATCTGCACCGTCCAGCTGTTTCCCTTATTCCGCTCCTGCCGCTAATCACAGCATTCAAACCTCTCTTAGTCATTGTCTCTTTCTGAGTTTTGCCAAACTTCACCCGCAGTGTCACTCCTACTTTAGGTGGCTTCCCCCACCCCTGCCCTCAATGCTGCTCACTATTTGAAGATAGTGTAAGCAGACATTCGCTGTGCTGTAAAGTTGCTAACAGGTTGCATGTGGGTGAAGTTAAGTACCCGGATGTTGCTTCGACAAAACTTTGGAATAAATAGACGATTGGTTGAAACTTTCAAAAGAACAGATTTTCTGGGGATCTGCAAAACAGGGTTGTGCGCTATTCAGAACTGAAGTGAAGATGCCTTTTAAGTTCAGATTCAATTCCTGAATATGATGCAGAATTGCAATTCACATTTAAATACAAGTATGCTTCCATTCAAAAGTTGGAGTAATGGCTGCTGAAAATTCAGTTTTGTCATAGCAGGAATATATTACATCATACAATATATTAAAATAGACCACAATTATTTTAAATTGTAATAATTTACAATTTTCATGTATTTTTGATCAAATAAATGCAGCCTTAATGAGCATAAAATACTTATTTTAAAACCATTTAAAAAATCATACCAACCCCAAATTTTTGATAGATATACAGACAAACAGAAGAACAACAGTGGAAGGACATGCAATTTCTCAGAATGCATACCTGTGTTGATTTTCTTTGATGTGATTCAGTGTGTGCTCTTCCTGTCATTCAAATTCAACTTCCTGTGGGTTGTGGCTATTTCAGTTCAGATTTACATTCATGAATTAAATAAGAGCTAATACTTAAGTTCTGAATTTTGCACAACCTTGCTTATGACATATAATCAGGTCTAGTAGTAGGTACTTAGCAGCAGCTGCCTATAGTGAAAATGACAAAATGGATGACATTGTCTTCCCTCTATCCATAAGAATGTATTTGTAATTATAGAGGTGGCTGTCTGCCCTTGTGGTCCTCAGCTTTCTCTAAACTTCTCTTTCAGACCCTATCTAAAGGTTTTCAGGTACAAAAAGCTCCTCCTAGACTGCCATTTTATTCACAACTTCGGCTCCGGAGGCCTAGGCTAATTGGTAGATCCACCAGGGAGCCCTTGACTGAATACTCCCAGTGAGGAGCTCATTTGCAAGCATGAGATCCATCCTCTAGGCTGCCACTCAGTGGCAAGGGGCAACAGAGGAGCGGGAGACGATTGGGGAATGGAGGTGAGTGGATTTGTGTTGGCAGAAATAGAATATCCTTGAATAATAAAAGTGTAAATGTCAGTACATTTATTTATTAGAAGTATTCTGGTGGTTGCGGCCTACCAGTAATGAAGTTTTAAATGCATAGCTTACTTGAAAGTTAAAATTATTTTCTCACCCTCATGTCAGTCCAAAACTTTTTTTTTTCTTGTGAAACACAAAAGGAGAACTTTTGATGAATGTTCACTTTTCTTGACATTCACTGAAAGTAGGCTGTCAAACTACAAAAAGGCCAAAAAAAGCATCATAAAAACATTATATAAGTAGTAGACTCAAATGGAATATAAATCTTGTATAGACCACATGAAAGCTTTTTGTGAGGAACAGAATGCAATGTAAGTTGTAATTCACTGAAAATCTTGCTTTTAAGCTTGTCACCATTTACTTTCCTTATTTGAAAAAGAACACTTTAGGAATTCTGCTATAAAAATCTCACTGCAGTAAGTCAAACAGGTTTTTGAAGACATGAGGATGTGTGTATGATGACATAATTTTCATTTTTGGGCGAACTATCCCTTTAAATGTACCTCAGCATGTGATATCTCAGTTGTATGACCAGTCCCATCAATGTAACCATAAAGAATCTAGCAAATACGATTTGCTTTAAAAACATTTTTTAAGGAAGTGTAAACAGTTACAGAAGCGTTATTGAACATTGCTCATGCACAGCTGGTAGGGACCTTGAAAACGAACGAGTTCGACACAGTAAGTGTGGGTAATTGACAGGCACAGAATGACTCCTGTTTAAAGTGGTCCTGCTTGCTGGGCGGCTCATTCTGCTTGCTTGTCATGTAGCTTGCGATCGATGGTCAGGCAGACCTCAGGGGAGAGCTGGGCTGCAGGGCAGAGATGCAACAGAGCCCCTTTTGTTATGTTTCCTGGGTCTGGTACCACAAGCCAGGGTCCTGGAGGGTACCGAGGGGAAAAAGAGATGAACTTGACAAGAAATGGAATAAATTTCATGTTCTTCTCTTCAGTGGACAAGCACCCCACCCCCAGAGTCAACACCCACTCCAAACCCCCAACTCGAGAGCAATTTCTCAATAGTTGACATTCTTAGAACACTTAGTTCTGGATTTCTTTCATAAGTGCGTTTGCTCTTTCTGATGCTCACCTGTGACTCCTCATCACATAGATGTCTATGACGGCTCTTATTGTAATGGCAGAAAGAGTCAATTATAATACTCCAATGAAGTGATGACATCATTGCATTCAATTACACTTGGACAAATAGACGGTGTTGGTCCTAATTTTAATTTCATTGTATTACTCTGTTAATGAATATATATATATATATATATATATATATATATATATATCATATATTGATATGAGTATATATTGTTATGAGTTAATTGGCTACATTTATTTAAATGTGCAGTGCATTTATTTGAAAACACACTAAAACTGAGAAATATTATTTCAATTGCAAAAAAAAAACTGTTTTTGATTTGGTGATTTTTGTGATTCAGATTTTTGTGGAAAACATTTTGTTACACTTCTTGAATAAGAAGTTTAAAAACAGCAATTATTTAAAAGAAATCTATTATAATATTATATATATAATAGATAGAATATATATAATATTTCTTTACATAATAAATGTCTTTACTCTCCCTCATAATCCATTTAATGCATCCTTGCGGAATGAAATTATTATTATTTTTTTTTTATCTTTTTTATTATTCGATTTTTTAATAACCAAAACTTTTGAATGGTAGTGTGTATATACTGTAATTAATTAATTATTTTTCTCTCTCTTTTTTGCATGTTTGTTATGTTGGAGCCCTGCTAAACTGCTTTAAATTAAAAGGAAATAACGGATTTGTGTTAACTTTGCAAATTTCAGAAAGAACTGAAATAACTAAATTGCATAAATGCTTGAAAATTGAAAATTGTTATTCATTTTGAGATTTGTTAAAGATTACATTTAACAATTTTACTAAATTATTAGTATTTTTAAAGTTGAACTTTAAGTGTGAAGGCAAAGATAATCTATATGTGACCCTGGACCACAAAACCAGTCATAAGGGTCAATTTTTTTTAATTGTTTTAAATTGAGCTGAATAAATAAGCTTTCCGTTGATGTATGGTTTGTTAGGAAAGGACCATAGTTGGCGGAGATACAAATATTTCAAAATCTGGAATCTGAGGGTGAAAAATCGCCTTTAAAGTTGTCCAAATGAATTTCTTAGCAATGCATATTACTAATCAAAAATTAAGTTTTGATATATTTACGGTAGGAAATGTACAAAATATCTTCATGGAAGATACTTAATATCCTAATGATTCTTGGCATAAAAGAAAAATCGATAATTTTGACCCATACAATGTATTGTTGGCTATTGCTACAAATATACCCGTGCTACTTATGACTGGTTTTGTGGTCCAGGGTCACATATGTAAAAATGACCCAATTAAATATTCAACTTATACAATAAATGTTACTTATATACTTGTGTATTTAATAAACAGTTTTGGGCAACTGCAGAGAGCAAAAGTAACTCTGCTGTGACATCTTGCGTGGCAGCAGGAAACAAACAGCAATTACATGAATACTATAATCGTGCAGACATGCATAGCTAGGGAACGTCCCCCTTTTGTATTCTTCATGAGCTGACCTTTTTTCTGCCGGAGATGATGAGCAGCTTCTCCCATCAGCACTAACAGTCTTTCCTTCAATATGGCTCAGATGAGAGACTCTGAATTCACACTCATCTGCGATAAGGTTGCCTTGGGAGAAAGTTAATCATGAGAAATGATAATAAAGATTTAAATGAGTTGGTGTACTGGGATCACACAGGAACACCTTGTGAATAAAATAGTTTCTAATTACTATTAGTACCAATTCCGGTTAGTCCAGCTCTGTATGCAATTCACTCAAGAGTCCAATTCAATAATCGCAGGCCCTGAAAACATTTTACTTTCAAATTATAAATTGGAGTTACTTTGCACCATTATTAATCAATACATACAGTACATGCATGCATAACTACACCAAAGAATGTTTGTTCATCGACAGCCCTTCAAAAATATCAATGTGTTTGAACGAATTGTTTGTCAGTAAGATACTAATGATTAGCTTTCGTCAAGGCAAGACATTAAAGGCAAAACCATCATTTTTTCATTCACTGGTCAATTTTGAGATTTTAGGTTATTCTGCTTATTATTCTGGTTATTCTTTAACATGTCTTCCTGTACACATTTAAGTTATTACACTCTATTTGCATTTGTATATTTCAATTAAATTACCAAAATTTCCAGTTGTATTCCTATCTATATTCTTAAGGCTTTTGCAGAGGGATATGTTCATATATCATTCACTTTATTTATCTCACATTTTATTCCAACTTGTACTCCTACTTTATTCCTACTTTTTTATGGCTGTTGAAAGTATTTTGTATGGCAGCTAAATTAAATTAAATTAAATTAAATTAAATTAAATTAAATTAAATTAAATTAAATTAAATTAAATTATTGTGATATTTTATTTCAATTCAGATTTTTTTTCCTTGCAATTCCAAGTGAAAAAAGTCAGAATTGTGAAATACAAACTTAAAAAGTTGCAATTACCCTTTTTTTAAAGAATGAAAGAAAGAAAGAAAGAAGGAAGGAAGAAAAAAGAAAGAAAGAAAGAAAGAAAGAAAATAAGATTCCATATTTTTGTCATTTATGGAGTGATAAAAAGAGATATCTAAACTCTCCTGTAAAAACTAGCAAAAGAAAATAAAAATTGAACCTGGCTTCATTTAATTTTTAGATTTCTGTTCTGGTAATGTATGCAAATTAGTGCATATTTTCTTAGATAATGCATCATCATAATGCACTATGATTATCAAAAATCTGACCATCAAATAGATGGTGATATCTATTATTTATTACCTCTAATAATTTGCCTTACGTATCATACAACTTGCCTAAGTTCAATGCCATGTGTTTCTTGATGGTCTCATGTGCTACACAAAAGTCGTTTTGCTTCAGGGACAAATATGCAAATTGTGTTGTGTCTCACCAATTACAGCAGTTTATGATGGGAACAGTAAACTCCAGATGGCTGGAGGAGGCTTTAGTTTCTCTACACAGCACAGTGGGGTGACCTTTATTCATCCAGGTAATGAAACCACATGGCCTTTTCTAATCATGACATGGCTAGGTGGCTTGTTCATATGGCGACTATCAAAGCCAAGTATGGACGAGACAAAAAAAGTAAGTAAAGGAAAATGTACAGTTGGTAATTTGGTCTTGTGATGATGCGATTGCGAGGTAAAAGGTATAATCTCACACAGGAAGTTGTTGTTTGCAGATCACAAGTCTGAAAAAGCCAAAAGCTCCTGGAATGGTATTAAAAGAGTCTAGAGTCTGAGAGACCGACCTTCCTTTGACATTCCTCACAAGGGGATTACATCTGAGTGTCACTGTAAGAGGAGAAGAAAACATAAGATGATGGTAAGTCTAAATGCTTTACGCTGAGGAAGGGGAACAATTGCCAGACAGAGACCAAATAAAAAGATTATTTTCCCCTCACTGTGGTGTGTACACATAACGTCAGTACGGACATGAAAATAATGGGCCTGATGCTCTGAATTGCATTTGAAGCATCTCCAATATCGCATTGGGGTATAGCAATCATAGAGAGGAGAGAAAAAGATTATTTGACAGGCTGGAAAAGTAAAAGAAGCAACAAGAAAAGAGAGAAAATAGAGGCAGACTTGAGTTGGCAAGAAAATAAGAAGGCAAAATAAAACTTGCTGATATAGCATTTGACACCTTCAGCAGACACCTTCCATGCATGTTTAAATAATTCACCAAATGTCATCACACAGGCTTTAAAATGCACAGTGCTCCACTAACAGGAACTCCCCCCTCTGGTGACAGGTGCTTCTGTGAACAAGACACATGTATCTTTTTGTGTATATCCAAGTAGGCATCTTTAATGAATAATATATTGCCACATCACAGGCTGTGAGACTGACTGAAGAGTTTAAAGTATTATACCACACCTCTCTTGAACACTTTATTCTTATTGGTCAATCATGACATTCAGAGGTCAGATGTTTTGAAATGGAACTGTCAAGTCAAATTTTTTATAAAGATATTCACAACATCATGGTGTTATTGTTTATGATTCCTTAAATGTATTCATGTTTTATAGTGCCGTTTAGCAGATTAGTGCTGGGCTATAACAGTTCACATTTTGGGAAAATATCGAGCAGTTTTCAAGCAGATTTGCTATAGGGTATGTTTACAGCATTGCCAAAATGATCCTACAAAAATGACTTAAAAAACTATATAATGCATGCCAGGCCAGTAGTTAGCGATGTCACTTTGTAAAGAAATATTACACGTCTGTGCCTATCAACTGAACACATAATATGAATGCGTATGACATCGCTGTTTTCACAAATTCGTGTTTTGGTAGTTTACACAGCAATGATAAAGGTATCGTTTTCCAAAATTTGCACTTTAAAACCATTTTCAAAAGTTGGCATTTTCAGGTCACCAAAATGCTGTTGTCTTGTGAATTAGTGGCCAAAATGCAACGATGGCGAAGTGAAGCGTTCTGAACCAGCGAAGCTTTCAACACAATTGTAAAAAGTCGGAAAAAGTCATTAATTTGTGTCGGTGTACTGCCACTAAAATAAGTCAAATAAATCAAGCATAAATTCATAAATTAAATCTGTGATCTGTCTATTTTAACTTTGCCTCAGTCCTTAGACTGTTATTTAATGGGCAAAGTTCATTTGAGCTTAATGTATAAATTACAATTTAAAAAGCAATGCTAATGCATTTTAATGTAATAAAATGTAAAGGAAACAATGCTGAGGTTCGCTTCGTCTGAACCAGATACTGAAGCAGTCACAACGAAGTTGTGGTTTCAGGCAAACAAAGTTTCGGTCGTCATAGGTCACGTGCTTTTGGCAAAACGAATCAAGCTCTGATTCAGTGCCTCAATGTGAAATGTGTTGTTTTTTTGATACAAGCTTCGGAGCTGTGTTGAACGTAACATCACTACCAAAATGCATTAAAAGTTGCATGCAGTATATATTGTTTTACATGAGTATACTGTATGTATATCTGTTTTTAATTGTGTTATTTTTGTTTGTTTTATTTTAGGATGGTCAGGGCTCTGACGGGAAGCCCTTGGATGAGGCTACTGGCTGCTTATAGTTTTTAAGCCTTGCCCATTAACACAAGTTTTACAGTTGGTTGGCGGATGGTGCGATCATAACGCTTCAGTTAGTGAGTTGGCAATCTGGTGATATTCTTTCAGGGCAGTGTAACATTCTGTATGTGCAGTTTGTTAGTTAACACCACTGCATCTATGTTTAAGTGTGAAGTCAATTTTGACCTCAACACTCCATGGACCCGCTGTTTATCACTTTATAAATAGCTTATTGTTTCATGTAAAGCTTTGAAGAACAATAAGGTTAGTAAAATATGTATCTGTGTAGTTATTCAAAAGTAACACCAAATTTATGGGTTGGTTGGCTATATTTTTTAATGTGGTTTATGTTTACTTTCTGTGTTTTTGTCAACAACAACTACTGAAATATATTTTTCATATTGGTGTAAACAGAAGTAGACATAATGTATCCAGGGTCACAGAAAACACATTTTTAAAGTCATCTAGCATGAATAAAATTAACACAGCTTTTGAATAAGCATCAGCAAAGCGTCATTTCACGTTGAAACGTCCCAGGTTACGTATGTAACCATGGTTCCCCGAGGGAACGAGACGCTGCGTCGGAAAACGCTAGGGGAACGCCTTCAGCGATACCAAGCTCTGAATCATATGTGTAATCAGTCGAACAATGGGCGAGACGTCAACGGCAGGTGACGTCATGATCAGGAAGCTTTAAAAGCACGTGAGGTGCAGCCGGCACTAGCTTCTTAGGAGTGAAGCAAGCTCTAGTAGGGATGCCGGAAGTATGGCCTTGCGACGCAGCGTCTCGTTCCCTCGGGTAACCATGGTTACATACGTA
>NW_015630348.1:1298928-1403010 GCF_001515625.1 Sinocyclocheilus rhinocerous | reverse complement strand
AGTTTCGTGGTCATGCCGTCCCCCGCCGTTGACGTCTCGCCCATCGTTCGACTGATTACACATATGATTCAGAACTTGGTATCGCTGAAGGCGTTCCCCTAGCATTTTCCGACGCAGCTTGAGTTCCCGAAGGGGAACTAATGGCTTCTCCTTCACAATAAACATAAAGTCACCACTCCCCTATTTTAGCCAAAATCGATAATGTTGCATCTTTGCCTAGGTGATCAAACTGCCAATATCTGTCAGTGTCAGCTATAATTTTAAGACAAGCGTATTCATTTTTACACTTAAAAGCCCTACCCCAATGCTAGTAGCATATTTCTATGCTTCCTGTTTACGCAATTGCAATTCACATGACTTGTGCATTGCTTTGGTAAGAAAATGTCCGTTAACATCAAATGATTGTAAATGTCACCAATGTAATTTCCCAAGTTCCTGTGATAGCACGTTATAAACAATTTAAAAGTGCTGTGAGTTTTGATGGTTTTGAATGTGCTCATGTAAACGCAAATTATCCTTCACTCTTGCAGGCAGATGTTTACAGTACACCGAATGCTCAAGAGATATGCAAGAGATCGCTTTCAGCCCAAGGATGTCATCTAAAACATATTTTGCATGCATATTTATGCACTATGCATATGCAGCTCTCAGTTTCAGTAGTTAAAGAAATGTGAAACATTTTGAGTTCTGCAGGAGGCACAGCTGTGTGGACCTTGATCTATTCATTTCAGTTGTTCTCTGCTGAAAGTGCATAGCCATTATGGAATTTAGAGGAGAATCACTAGCTGCTAACCTCTTCCTGTGCACTTTTCTTTCTGCCCTGGTGGATTCAGTTTAAGCACCAGGGAAAAGGAGAAGCACAACTTAGCATGCTGTCACAGGGATTACTCAGCTCATTTGTAAACAAGCTTTCATAATAGCGCTAATTAAGCATCCCGGTCAATGTACGGCGCAAGCCATTCAAAACAAACAGAATTAGCCATCCATGAAACTAAATGCAGTGGCCTTGTTAAATTTTCAGAGATGGGAGCCAGTAGGGGAGGGAAGGTGATCTCCCAACGGACTACGGTACTGATTAACTTCAGGAGGGGCGTTCGTTTTTTCCGGGCCCAGTCAATAAGCACGGCTGTTTTCGAAGTCAACGAAGCAGCAGCAGTCTGTAGGTAGTTATTGTCAGTTGAGCGTGTACACATCTCTTCCTTGTGATTTGCTCAACGCACTGTTTGCGATAAGCGCTATGTGTTAAATTTAGCGAGGAACGCTTCCCATCCTATCCTCCAATTGTTTTGTTAAACCTGTTTGGAAACGGTTGAGAAAAGAAGGGAGGCAGTAAGGTGAAATTTTGTGAGTGAACATTTCGCATTTACTCCCTCCAGTCCATCCCCTTTTCAATAAACAGTAAATGTGTTTACTGCAAACTACTGCATGCTAGTTGCAAGCTTATACACCATAGAAAAACATTTTGAGTGAATTCTGCCATTTTATGGTTGCAGTTGCAATCGAAGAAGACGAGAAGTCTTATTTGAAAGCAGAAAGCAGTTTCTTGTGTAGGGAAAAGCTGTTCTTGTTCAAAATCTAATGATACTTTGGCTTACATAGTATACCTGGCACAGTAAAACTCAAGAGTAGCACAGTAGTGGATATATGAGTATGGAGAGAGGTTAAGTGTACTTATGGGACTGGACAACACTTGACTCTCCAACTCCAGTCACCGCAATACATATAACCTAACTTTCACAACATGTCCTGAAAGGTATAGCAAATACTTTTTAATCTCCTCCCACACATGCTCTCACAAACACTGCCGGTGACATTTTTGACTATTTTAACATAATTATTCATTTATCAGTGCTTGAATCTTGATGATGCAACCGGGCGAAATGCATTAAAATGAAAAGAATCAAAGCAGTTGAAAATGTCAGTCAGACTGAGGTAAAAAGAGTGGCTTTGTCATATACGGAGATGTGCCTGGAACTTTTCACCTTTGAGGAATCAATCAATGACTGAAGTAACTGACATGATGCATTGAAAGTGTTGATATTTTGACAGGGTTTTTAAAGCTAAAGGAAAGGTCTCATCTACATCAACAAAATTAATTTTAAAGTCTCTTACCTTATAGGTACTTGACCACAAAAGAGTTTAAAATGACATCTTGCATGTCTTGTTTTCAATCTTAGAAGATGTAAATCGTCTTTAAAAAAGTCCTCCTACCATAGGAAGGGTAAAATGTCCTTCTAGAAAACTTAATCTCTTTCACTGGGTATGAAGAAAATAACAAACCCAGGAAAGGACAAACTTTGCTCTTTTTTATTTCAGTATCATCTCTGCCTTGTTGGGTAATTTTTGCTGGCAAATATTGATAGTATGATTTTGATAGTAATGACAGTATATACTGTACACATTATATTACTGTTAAAAAGTTTGGAATTAATAAGATTTTTTTATTTTATTTTATTTTTCAGTTATGCTTACCAAGGCTGCATTTCAAATATTATTGCAATTTATAATTACTGGTTTCTATTGTAATATATTGTAAAGTCCAGTGTATACCTGTGATGGCAAAGCCTGAAAATGGTTTTCAGCAACCATTACTACAGTCTTTAGTGTAGAAAAAAATATCATTTATTTTACGTATAATCTTAATAGCTCTTATTTATAAATAATTTAATCTATCCGTGTTGAAATATTAATTTCTTTAAAAAAAAAAAAAAGAAGAAGAAGAAAGAAAATCTTACCAACCCAAAACTTTTGAATGGGAATCCCTGCAGTAGATGTTGGAAATTGGAACATAGAAATTAGAAGAACTTCACAGATCTTGGAAAGTGGGTTCCAAAGGTGGGTTTCCACGAAATATGTTTGTTCTAGACAGTCTGCTTTGCTGTATGCTTGATTTTATGCACCTGATGGTAGGTGTAATTAAAATATCCAGACCCATTAATGTGAAAACTACATGTATTACATAATACTGTTAAAAGACAGGCTGAGTAGAGCAGCACACTGAAGTTGGTTGCGGCATTGTGTTTTGTCCCTCTCAGTAGTTGTGATGTATTATAGGACTTGAGATTCTCACTTAAGGCACATATGTAGGACATTTTATCTCAGCTCTCTTTTTTATCGGGAACTGGTGCCGCTATATGTGATAGAGGCACATCTTTAACTGCCTGCCTCTGATTACGCCTCAGGTTGCCATGGAAACAGCAAAGCATTGAAATGGGAGAACAATGGCGTTGAATGCCAATAAGGAGAGTCAGTAAAAAGGATACATGCCTCACGCTTTTGCTGCATGCCAATCTACATCACAGACAGCAGAATCCTACATCTGTCCTACTGATTAGAAGACAGGGACTTTGATATGTGGGCAGGGAATAGAGATCATCCATACAGCTTGTTTTTTCATGTTTGATTGTCTTTCAGTTATATAAATGTAATTCATATTCTGCTCCAATGTATTTGATGAAAACCCTTAAAAGCTCGTCAGATCTTCATGACAAAGGAGACTGCCTCTCATTCCTGGGGGAAAGGCAGACATTTGAAAACGAGTTTCTTTCTCATGAAATAAAAAAGATAAACATTTCACCTTGAAGCGAGACGATGCCATATAATGATGTGTGTTTCGTGGATTCTTACCGTGGGAGATTAAAGTCACCCTGACCAAAGTGACTTTTAATGTAAAAGGATATGTGTCAGTTCCCGCTCTTCCATGCTTCACAACGAGTGAAGAAAGTGAGATCCAGGACTCCAGTCAAAATAATAATAATAATAATTAGAGGATTGCCAAAAAATAAACATTTAGGAGTCAAATGACTTTTAGTTGAAAAAAATCATATAAATATTTGCTAAATATAGCTGCTCAAATACAGCTGTTCATAAGTGCATCAATTTATCAGGAACGGCCACATTAAAAAAAATTGAATTGTGACTTAGTAAGGAGTCAGTTGTGAACTCAGTAACTGCTCTGGTGTGCATTTCTCAATAGCATTGTTAGCCAGCTGTGGTCGCAAGTTACCATCATTACCATAATTGTTCAATGATTTGGTGTTTTCTGAATCCATAGTTCCACCAAACACATGTGCAAACAGCATCGCAAAGTTGTGTGGTTGGAACTCCAGCTCTTAACCTATGGTTCCCCGAGGGAACGAGACGCTGCGTCGGAAAACGCTAGGGGAACGCCTTCAACGATACCAAGCTCTGAATCATATGTGTAATCAGTCGAATCGATGGGCGAGACGTCAGAGGCGGGTGACGTCATGACCAGGAAGCTTTAAAAGCACGTGAGGTGCAGCCGGCGCTAGCTTTTTGTCATTCAGCAAAGCTCTCTGTGTGTGTCGGTCACGATTTATGTTCTGTGAGTCTTATTTATTGTTGTCTGTCCAAAAAGTTGCACAAGCATTCAGCAAAGAAAATATAAAGCTCCAGCAGAAAATAAAATGTCTAATGTAAAGACAAACAAGGGCGAAAGCAGATCGCGTTATAGACTGTGTGTTCCTCCGTGCCCACGCTACATCACGAGCGGGGATACACACAGTTTGTGCGTGGTCTGCTTGGGAGCGGAGCACACGGCGTCGGCTCTCGAGGGACGTGTTATGTTACTTCCATAATTTCATTTTTTCACCCCCAAAAAATGTAGTCAGATAAATGGGATAATAATGGGATATTTAAAAAAAAATGTTGCTCTTTTAATTTTTACTAGGTTAATTTACCTTCATATGCTGTATGTCCTCTTTTCCCCAGATATGTCATGGCCAGGATTTCTACATTGGCTAAAATGTCCTTGTTTTGGCTTTGTTGAGTAGAAAACAATAGAAAAAAAAACAAAGTCAAATTCTGGTCATTTAAAAGAAATCTCAGCCAGGACATGTGCAGGAAAAAGAGGATGTATGTCCACTATCATGTGCTTACCAAGAGATCAAGGTTTAGTAGGTTAGTATGAGTCAGTTAGCACCTGCTGGTACATGCTGTAACTCCGGAGAGTCCGTGTGGCACTGAGCTGCAGATTTAGAGTTTTCACCATTCATTAGGCAACTCCAGCTCTGTACAACACTGGGGACTAGTCCCGTCTCAGTCTTGAGCGCTGAATGAGAGAGGATACCCGCTGGCTCTGAAAAACCTTGTGACTCAACCAAGGAATGAGATTTATCAGCTCTCTGATCACTGTGAATCAATAACCAGAGAGAACAAGAATTCTTCATGCTGAAACTTATTCAGTGTTCGTTTTTACAGTTTCTCTTGTTTGTGCCTGTGGATTAATTTGTGTGTCTTTTGGCATTTGGGTGTATTTTGATCAAGGTTGACTTCAAAACTACAGTTCTTTTTAATCCAGACATTCTTACATGTCTATGTGTAGGCAAAAACAACAGAACTGCTTCAGATGAGAACACCAAAAATAATAATTTATATATTTTTAATTAGTTTGGAATCATTTGTAACAAAAGACGAGACATCACAGCATGTGACACAGAAAAGACTGAATGTTTGATGCATTTTTTTTTCTTTAGATATGCCATTATCCTCTCAAAGAACCTATAGAAGGAACGTGGGACAAGACTGACAGAATGACAGAGTAGTGAGGAGGACTTATTCCCTGTTTAGGGATTTATCTTGGTTTTGGCTTTAGAGCACAACACACTTCCAAGTCAAAACCTAAGCTTTATTGCCAATCTTCTACTTGGACCATTTGTGAGCTTAAGCTGGATATTTTATGTCTTCTCTCTATATACTGTATGTATATCTGCTGCTCTCTCATCTTAAAATAGTGTTACACCCTGTGTGTGTGTGTGTGTGTGTGTCCTCTGACGTCTCGCCCATCGATTCGACTGATTACACATATGATTCAGAGCTTGGTATCGCTGAAGGCGTTCCCCTAGCTTTTTCCGACGCAGCGTCTCGTTCCCTCGGGGAACCATGGTTACATACGTAACCTGGGACGTTTCTAGTTATTATGGACATGCACTTAAGCAATTTTTCATTTCGTACTTATACAAATCTCATTCAACGTCTTTTAGTTTTTTAAGAGAATTAAAGTGCCTTTTATAACAGTACGCTTATGCATACATGCTCTAGTTCCATGGAGAACCCACAAAATGCAGCAGTCAAAAAGAGCAAAAATAGCAAAGTAGTCCTCAGATGTCATTTAGTTAGTTAAATGGCATTAATTTGATACAGCAATAATATGACATTAATTTGATCTGCAGCTGATTAATTAGAGGAAGTGTGCGACAAAGTTCCTACATTTTCAGGAAATAGTTTATCCGACAGTGCATCTCATACATCATTGTTTGGGAAACACACCCCTGAACTGTTCATTGACCGACTGAGATTCAAACCAAGTGAGTTTGAGGTGGTTGGTGGAGGGAATTTTTTTAACTAACTGGCGCGCAGAAGAGTCGGTGAATCGGTATGTCACAGCTCACACTGTGTTAGTGTGGTCGTACTGGTGCTCATCTAAAAAGATGATATCTGCATTTGGACACACAATATTTTCCCAAACAAATTTTTAATAATTGTTGCATTTTCTTATTTTATTTAATTTTCTGGTGCATTTGTGAACATCTGAACTCTGGCGAAATCCTTCTAAAAGTGTAACATAAATGGATAGTTCACCCAAAAATGAAGGTTCTATCATCATTCACTCTCCCTCAAGTTGCTCCAGACCTGTATGGATAAGTTCACCCAAAAACTATCCAACGTAAATGGATAATTCACCCAAAAATGAAGATTCTATCATCATTTACTCTCCCTCAAGTTGCTCCAGACCTGTATGGATTGCTTTCTTCTGTTGAAAACAAAAGAAAATATTTTTGGTAACCAAACAGTTGCCGGGAGCCATTGACTTCCATAGTAGGGGGAAAAAAATACTATGGAATTCAGTGGCTATCAGCAACTGTGTAGTTAAAGTCTTCAAAATACCTTCTTTTGTGTTCAAAATAAGCAATATTTTATGCTCATTAGTGTTCAACAGAACAAAGAAACTAATACAGGGTGAGTAAATGATAACAGAATTTTTGTTTTTATGTGAACTATACTTTTACATGCTAGCAGTAATTAGATGACTGAGCTTAACTCTAATATAAAATATTTTTATGCTAAAAAAATGTAGATCAGAAGATGGCAATGGCTGATTTAACTAAACAAATGTATGCTAACATGGGACCAGAAATTTAAACCTATTTTGCTCTAGTTAAAGTTTACATGTGTGGTCTAAATAAATCATTGCTGTACTACTTCTGAGATGAGCTGTTTGCTTGTTTGGTGTGTGGGTAATTGTATGTTTTAACTCGAATTTGTCTTGGCTTGGAAATGAGCACATATTGGTGTGGGCTTAGTGGCTTTCGCAGTCTGGAGGAAGAAATTAAGAATTTGTGATATTATTAAAATCACTGGCAAACATAGATGCATTTGGGACTTGTATTTTATCAGATGGTTGGTTTATAATCTTGTTAATTTTTTTTTTTAAACACCTTAGGATGAAAACAGCGGGAAACAAGAAATCCTTACGCCATATCATACAAAGACAGCATTTCATGCTTCTTTCAGTTGTGTTTGATCCATTTTGTGGTTTCTAGTTGACCATTTCTAAACATATTAAACTGACTAGAATTGCATTTCATAACTCTGTTAAATTCTTTGGCCATTTCTCATTTCACTGTTGGCAGTCACAGTCATTGTATCTCAAGGTAATGAAGCATCATTGTACATTTCAAGTTTTATTGAATTGATGGTGCAAATGTCGAAATACCAAACAAAACTGCTTCCGCAGTGAAGAAAGATATAGGATCATGTACACACACACAACCATTAACAGGCAACCTTTTCCTGCTCTCTTTTTTTAATAAAAAGGTCCATTTGTGGGAAAGAAATAAAGCAAAAGAATAGAATGATGGGGAGATATTGCCTTTTCTTTTGTGGTGTGATATTATCAACTTGGAGCTGAATGTGATTATTGCTCCCCAGAATATTACACACGGGGAGAATTAGATTGGGTAACCCCCTTCATACTCCTTCCGAGAAAAAGATAACGGACGAACAAAAGCAGCTTTGGATCGATCCCTCATGACAAAAGCAGAGGACACAGATATAAACAGATTAGAGACGGCAGAAAAACATATATATGTCTTCATTTCAGATCCCCCACTGCTTGAACACGAACAGACCCCTCCAAACCAGCCTGTCATCCCCCTGTGTTATTGAATGTTCCCTTCTCATAACTGAATGAAAAGGTAGGCCTGTATTTTACAAGGGGTCAAGGTTTGGCTGGTTAGAGTGGGACAGTTAGCCCCTGCTGGAAGATGTTGTAACTACCAAGGTTATTATAGTTTTTAATTTTTAAATTTGTTTTATTTTAATATCGTTTTCAAATTTGCTATACAATTCAGTTTAGTTTTTATTAGTTTCATTAATATTGTTGTTAGTTTTAGTTTAGTTTTTATTTTGTGAATACATTTTTATTAATGATGTGTATTGAGATATTTAATATGACAATAAATGTAGCCTAATTTGGTTATAATGGTTAGATGTCTTTTTTTCGTTTTTAACAATCATAATATATTCTAACTGTCGTGTCTTGCTTACTCTTCCAAAATTGTTTTTTCATCAATCGTTTTCGTCTTAGTTTTAGTTTTCGTTTACGAAAATAACCTTGGTAACTACACCATCTGAACCCATAAACCATCTTTCTTCCGTTCAGTAGATGCAGAGTATTCTGATGAATTCTTCTTTGCAAGAAGCATGCAAACATAAATTATTAAATGCAATATAACATTTTCCTGTGACTCCACAGTGATTACATTTATGGCGATACCTAGCTCACACACTTCTTTTATTTTTCTTTGCTTTATTTTTTTATTACTTTCTCAGTCACTGGCACAATGGGATGAGCCACCGAGCTCAGGGACAGCCTTTAAGAGTGCAGGGACAGCATCAAATCTGACAAAAGACATCCAGTACTGTGACTCCTTATGATTATCTGGGAAGTCATGAAAGACCAGCTGTTGGATAGATAAATGTAATCTATCTGGCAACAACAGATTTATCTTCCTCATCTGCTTGAAAGGTGTGCTTTACTGTCTGTGTGGGGAAGGTGAGCGCACACACAAACATACACAATCATGATTTCAGCGTTCAATCACTGTTTTTTCCTCTACTGACACAGCACCTGACACGCATTGTACGCAAATTATTGCTTGTTATATAAAGATGGGCAAGATTTTTCTTTGCTTTATTTTTTTATTACTTTCTCAGTCACTGGCACAATGGGATGAGCCACCGAGCTCAGGGACAGCCTTTAAGAGTGCAGGGACAGCATCAAATCTGACAAAAGACATCCAGTACTGTGACTCCTTATGATTATCTGGGAAGTCATGAAAGACCAGCTGTTGGATAGATAAATGTAATCTATCTGGCAACAACAGATTTATCTTCCTCATCTGCTTGAAAGGTGTGCTTTACTGTCTGTGTGGGGAAGGTGAGCGCACACACAAACATACACAATCATGATTTCAGCGTTCAATCACTGTTTTTTCCTCTACTGACACAGCACCTGACACGCATTGTACGCAAATTATTGCTTGTTATATAAAGACGGGCAAGGGAATGTATGAATTATTTATGGGCTGAAGAAGTTTAGAAGCTGCAATATGACTCATTGGTGGGCAACGAGTTGGTGTTGCTTTTAAAAGCCCCTTCAGTTCACAAAGTTAGCCATTCAAATCCGTGGGCCTCTCCTTTTACAAAACTAACAAGACCTGTAAGTTTCCTGTGCAATCCCATATGCAAATAGTAAATAATGAATGAGGTAAAATCGTGAAGTAAAATTTTGGTAGTATTCATGTGTTACATCATTCCTTTGAATGGATATTTGCTTATTTAGTATATATATATATATATATATATATAGCATTTGTATATTGCTTTGGATGGATATTTGTTCAAGTAATATACAAATGCTAGATAGATAGATTGATTCATTCATACATTCGTTCAGAATCAGAATCAAAGTGAGCTTTATTCGCCAAGTGTGCACAAACACAAGGAATTTGTTGTTGTTTCAGAGCTCTGGGAACATCGATACATACATAACATGAGAGAAAGAAGAACATAGAACATTTAAACAAGTAAACATTTATAAAAATAAAAATAATTTAAAAAAAAACAATAAAGTAGCTTGCATTAGATCTAGCGGTTTTATATAAAGATGTGTGCATTATGTAATCTATATACAGCTGTATGAATACAAATATGTATTTACATATTGTCACAAGAGCACTGAATTATAATTTTTAACAAAGAGCAGGTCATAAATTGGTGTGTTAGCTAAGGTGGAGATGGCCTGGGGAAATTTAACAGGGTCCCCATTAATGCTGATCATGATCAGTTACACGAGTTCAGTCTAGTAAACTGTATGAACAATTTCCAATCAATATAAATAATTTCTGTGTGTGTGTGTGTGTGTGTGTGTGTGTGTGTGTGTGCATTTTCTCTTTGGCAAGCTGTTAAACAAAAGACAAGCAAATACATTAAAAAATACTTAACTGTGCACAAGCACTATGCAAAATAACACACTCAGACTTCTATGTACCCACACTAAATGTTTTATTGACCATAATCCACTGGCTGCTTTAAGCGGCTTTATACTCTGTGGCTGGACTTCTTGACTTGAGTGTAGAGAGTCTGTCCAAAGCAGAGGGATACATGCTTTTCTGAGAGATTAGGGCTGGACATGACTCTGAGCCATAGACAAAGATTCTGTATCTCTTATCTCTCAGATCCAGAAAATGTTCACGTTTCTGATCTATTTGTGGCAAGAAAAAAAATCCGTGCTTTACTAACCCTTAAGAATATGTCTTGTTACATTCTTATATTTTAGGAAATTTAGCCTATTTTATCACCATTAAGATATTTTGCAATGTGATATTTTTATAATAATTTAGCACATTTTCCTACTCAATTCTCATTACTGTTAGGTGAAAAATTAAAGATATATTAATTAAATAGTTAAACATTTATGCAATGTCAGTATTTGTTAAAATGTACACTCACTAAAAAGCATTGGATTACCATTTGTTAGTTTTTTAAATCACTGTACTACAGTAATGAGAATGAAATGGAAAATCACAACTGAGAACAATGAAAACGACAAAAAAAAAGCCTTAGATTTTTTTCCCCTCATGTATTTTGATTTACTTTGAAATGTACTTTTTGTGGCTAAATTGAATTATTATTATTCATAGATTCATAAAGCCTTGATTTCATTGCACTTGCATGCAACTCAAGAGTTCTTTTTTTTTTTTTTTTTTTTTTTTTGGACGAGGTGTGAGTTTAAATCCATGAAGAGATTTTGGTTCCTTTTGAGAAACAGAAAGCTAAATGTTACACTTGAACAGAACTGTGGGTCATTTCCTAAATTTGCATAACCGAAATTAAACTGACCTCAATGCTCACACATTTCTGCACCTTTCACTAGGTGTACTTGCCTAAAATGATGTTCTCTGATTCCTCATCCTCCTGCCGTGAAAATGCCTCAGTGGAAGTCTGAAACACATGGTGGGTAATGAGGACATATTCTTTATGAGCAGGGAGAAGACATTATGACAAAATGAATCTCGCTTCAGAGCAACATCTCATGGCAGACCTTAATAATACTGCTGATTGAGATAAACAGACTTGATTGCTTTGATTGTTTGTTTTTTTTTTCTCTTAACTGAATTGCTCTAAAGCATTTAACGAGTGTTGATGCTTCCAACAACAATAATGCAATGCTTCAACCTTCTTCTCAAAGAAGAAACAATAAAGAATTGGATTATGTATTATGTATTATGTAACTTGATAACCTCAAATGGATGTTGACATTAACTTAAATACAACATCAAAAATGTAGAAAATGTAATGAAATTAAAATGTTTGTCTAATTGCATGAAAAACTAAATAGCACTGAAATCTATTAATCTAACATGATATTATCATTATTGGTATAAGCCATATCCAATGTTATCACATGGTTAGTTCCAGTCTACAAAACAACATACTAAAAGCAGAGAAACTTATCAATGGGAAATTGTGTCAAAACTCTGACTTAATCCATGATTTGGATGCACTATGTGGAACATGGCAAATGTCTGGAGACATGAAGCCCCATATAAAGGTAAGGATTAAAGAATGACAGCGTACAGCTGAATGACGCAGAGAATAAAACCAGACTGACAGAATAATGAAAACCAGACATTGGAGCATGAACCAGCCCTAAATGCAACAATCCCTTTTGCCAGACCTGCTTTCTGTAAACTTCAGCCATCTTGACTTGCAGTGGTTTTTCCAAAAGCCAGACTGAGTTTAAAGTTACAGTCATGGCAAGTTTGAGAATCAACAGGAACAATTTGGCTTTTAATGTTCTGTGCAGTAGACTAAACAAAACTAAAATGACTTTTTTTCCCCATCAGATTGAAAGAGAGAGTTGAGGCTGATACTGTCTGTCTCCCAGTGTGAGGGGCTCAGAGCTGAGATGAGAATTCTGCTTCAAAAGAAGACAGCAGGAGAGAAAGTATGGAGAGTTTCCACTGAAGACATAAATTATGAGAGTTACGTGAAGTTTCCGTCAGTTTTATGAGCAATTGAGTTCATTAAACATAATTATCACCATTTGCATCTTATAATCTAAAAGATGTGCATCCTTTTAGTCCAGTGCACTGCTTTTTGAATGATTCATTTTGGCAGTATTTTTGAACATACATGTTTTTAATCTATTAAATCTCCTTTTAACAATAAATGACTTAAATTCCCACCATGCCCTCTAATGTTTCAGTTGCATGTTTCCATGACAATAAGTGCTTTAAGCACATGAGGGCTGCTGTGCTTTGCTTGATGGTTCAGGTCAGTAGGCTAAAATCTTTAACAAGTCAGGTCTTGTTTGGTTTGCCAAAAATAGACTGTGCATTTGTATTGTGTTAGACACTAGCAATCCAGTTTAGCTGCCCTCTTTTATATACATGCAGCTTTGGTGTCTTGTAAAGAGCGCAACATTTTCCTGTTCCCTTGCTCGTGAGGCGCAAAGAGAGTCAGAAACGTGACTTATCTGTCAGCCTCCTTACAGAAGTCTCTGGCACACACACTGCTGTGTCTTACATTTTTGTGTGTGTTTGTTTTGCTGTCTGCTGTACTAGCATTCTAGGGAGAGAATATATTGGCAAACCTGTTGCAGAAACAAATGTAAACCTACTCTTCAGATATCATTCCTCAACATGATGCAGGTGAAACTGAGAAAAATTGCAAGCTTTTGATGTTTTCCACACTATGCCAGTACTGACCCAAAATGTCAAAGGTGGAAGGGCAATCAAGGAATAGAGGGCTGCTTGCCAAGCCAGGGTTGTGCAAAAATCAGAACTAAAGATCTATCTGTCTGTCTATTTATTGTAAAGCTGGCATGAAATGGAAATCATCCTTTCTAATGGAGATAATATCAAATAATAAATAAATAATTGAATTTTCTTCCCTATTGTGCAGATATCTCGAAACCAGGGCCCACGGCCAAAGTTGGCCCGTGATGACCTTTGACTTGGCTTGACATGCCATGTGGAAGAGGAGAGAAATACTGTATATATGTATAATTTTTTTTGTAAATTTTTGTTTAATTTTTTAATTGAAGTGTAAACACCAATATAAAAATATAAATTACAATGTGAATGACTAAAAAATTTAAAACGTTTAAAAAATAATAATTATTTAAAAAAAACTATTAAATGTAATACATTTGTAATATAATATAGTTTGATATAATATCACATTCAATAAAAACTGAAAAAAAGGAACTTAAATATTTTTTAACATTTTTTAAAACCATTTTCAAATAAGGTTTTGCCAAGCGAACACTGAAAGTTTTTGACAAACGCTACTTTTTTTGTTAAAAATTACAGTTATAGATTTAAATGTACATCCTTGTGTAGTAGCATGGCCCCTTTAAGAATGGTGCATGGAGTGTGTGGTGGGTCGGTACGTCAGGTAATCACGTAATTATATAGACACAGGTGAGATTTCACGGCAGGTAATCATGTAATTATATAGACACAGGTGAGATTTCAGTTTTCTCATGGCATTGCACTGATGTGACCTGTTTGTGTGGGTCACGTATCTTCCTCTCTCCTCTGGAAAGGTATGGTTGTCGTTTTTAAAGTCTTTTAGACAAAAGGGAATTATAAATTTAGAATATGGGTGTTTGGGGGGAAACTAATTTAATTTGTATTTGGATTAATGTGATTGTTGTTTCATGTAATTTTAGATTAGTCGTGTGCGTCCAGGCATTGTTAGTGAGTTTGTAAGTGTCGTGCGCATGAAAGGTAAATTTTCTTTTACCTTATTTATATTCTAAAATGTTTGAGGGGAGAAAAGCGGAGAGAGAGAAGCAGAAGAAAAATGTCTATTTGTTGTTTTGCAGCACTCACCAGCTGCTGCTTTGTTGTGGCTTATATACGGTTCCAGTTTTGGGACGCCGGATTGTTGCTTGCGCACTGTTGCTTTGAATGCCTTCAGTTCGCTATTGCCTCTACATCGCCTGGTAGTAGAGTTGGTTGGCACCAAGAAAAAGAGGGGCTCAGGTAGACCCATAGAGAGCTGCTGGACCCTAGAGTGTGAATAAGGATTCCAGTGTCTCAAGGAGAAATTGGTAGCAGCTCCTGTGTTGGCATATGCCGATTTTGCTAAGCCCTTTGTACTTGATATTGATGCTAGCCATTTGGGACTAGGGGCAGTGCTTAGCCAGGAGCATAGTGGGAGGTTACGGCCAGTGGCTTATGCCAGTCGAGGGCTTAGGCCTACAGAGAAGAATATGGAGAATTATAGTTCCATGAAGTTGGAACTTCTCACCCTTAAATGGGCGATGGTGGAAAAGTTCAAGGATTATCTCCTGGGACATCGTTGTACCGTCTATATGGATAACAACCCACTGAGCTATCTGAATTCGGCTAAGCTAGGTGCAACTGAGCAGCGCTGGGTGTCTCAGTTGGCAATTTTTGATTATGAGATCAAGTATCGCCCTGGTCGTGTTAATGGAAATGCTGACTCATTGTCGAGGCAGTATTCCTCTTGTAATTCGACACAGTCCTCTGGTACACCATTGCCCAAGACACTCCACTTAGTGGACATCCACCAGGGGGTGGGAGGTGAGTTGGTAGGTGCAGAGCAGCATGCTATTGCTGCTTTCCCATTTCGTTCTAAGGAAGAGCTCCAGCAGATGCAGTTGAATGATCCAACATTGGGGGAATTTCTTACGTTGTTTTCCAGGAAAAAGTACCCATCTAAGGTGGAGAGACAGTCAATGTCCAAGTCTGGGCTGGAGCTCTTGCGACAATGGGGTCGATTGTTCTTTAAGGAGGGATTGTTGTACCGCCACCTCCAACTTCCTGATGGTGGGGAGGAGGTAGATCAATTGGTACTACCAGAAGTTTTGTGGGATGAGGTATTTAGGCAGTTACATGATGGGCATGGCCATCAAGGCAGAGAACGAGCCTATGAGTTAATTTGTAGGAGATGCTATTGGCCAAGCATGAATGCCTATGTTCAAGAGCGTTGTCAGAACTGTAGGCAGTGTACTATTTCAAAGTCCAGTTATCCAGTAGCTCGTGCTCCCATGGGCCACTTGTTGGCCTCTAAGCCTAATCAAATATTGGCTGTTGATTTTACTTCCTTAGAACCATCTAGTGATGGACGGGAGCATGTACTAATTATGACAGATGTATTCTCAAAATACACATTGGCGGTGCCAACTAGGGACCAGAGGGCAACCACTGTGGCCAGTGTTTTGGTCCAGGAATGGTTCTATAAGTTAGGTGTGCCAGCCAGACTTCATTCCGATCAGGGTCGGAACTTTGAGAGTGCAGTGATTGCCCAATTGTGTCATCTTTATGGAATTCAGAAGACTCACAGGGCTCCGTATCATCCTCAGGGCAATGGACAGTGTGAACGCTTCAATCGAACACTGCATGATCTCCTTCGTTCCCTTCCACCCGAACAGAAACGTTCCTGGACTCAGCACTTGGCGCATGTGGTTTTTACCTATAACACTACTTGCCATCATACCACGGGTGAGTCTCCCCATTTTTTTATGTTTGGACAGACTCCGCGTTTGCCTGTAGATTTTCTGCTGGCATGGGTGGAAGATCCGGTCATGGGTAGTGTAGAAGATTGGGTGGCTAGGCATCAGGATGGGTTAAGAGAACCTATGGGAGGGTAAAGGCCCGTCTGGAGGCAGCCGCTGAACATAGGAAGACTTTGCATGATCAGACAGTATGGGGTCAACCCTTGGTGGAGGGTCAGTTAGTACATCTGCGTGAGTGTGGAATTCGAGGCCGGAATAAGATTCAGAATCATTGGTCTACTGCCCTGTATAAAATAGTGAGAGCTCCCTGGGAAGGTGGGCAGGTGTACAGTATATCTCCATTGGATGAGCCATCTCGGGTTAAACACGTGCATAGGTCTTTGTTGAAGCTGGCTCCAGAAACCGCACAAAGGGCTAATCATTTTGATCTAGGGCTACGGGGACAAGATTTTGGGGAACATTCGTGCGATGGGGACTCTGTGATGGTGGTTATTGAGCCTTTAGTACTGACCCCTATAGAGGATGCTTCTGTGGCAATTGTCCCGGATGTGACATCTGGTTGCACTTTCCCTCTGGCCCCTGCTTCAAATTCAGCTTCTAGAGAGGCCTCTGTTGTAGAGGCAGAGGGCTTACGGAGATCTTCTAGGGTAACTGCGGGGAAACATTCTAATCGTTATCATTTGCCCAGAACCCTTACTGGTAATATATCTGCTAGTGTATTAATACAGGCTGAGAATTCAATATGGGTGTTTGGGGGGAAACTAATTTAATTCGTATTTGGATTAATGTGATTGTTTCATGTAATTTTAGATTAGTCGTGTGTGTCCAGGCATTGTTAGTGAGTATGTAAGTGTCATGCGCATGAAAGGTAAATTTTCTTTTACCTTATTTATATTCTAAAATGTTTGAGGGGAGAAAAGCGGAGAGAGAGAAGCAGAAGAAAAATGTATATTTGTTGTTTTGCAGAAGTTGCCAGCTGCTGCTTTGTTGTGGCTTATATATGGTTCCAGTTTTGGGACGCCGGATTGTTGCTTGTGCACTGTTGCTTTGAACGCCTTCAGTTCGCTATTGTCTGTACATCGCTTGCCTTGGAGACGCAAGACTGTTGCCTCTTGTTCCGCTGCCTCCTGGTGGTCGGTTGCCAGTACATTGTTGATTTGTGTTGTTCGCCTGTTGCGTGTGTGTCTTGTTAAATTGGGTGTGTTTGTGAGTGTGTGTGTGCACATTTAAGTTGGATTGAAGTTTATTTTTTTGTTTTGTTGTTGCTTGGTTTGTTTATTGTATTATTCTTATTTGTATTATTTGGTTTTGTTGTAAGTCAATTTGGTTTAGGTGTTTGTTTGAATTTTGTTCTTGGGGTTGGTTGGGTACTATTTCTTTGTTTTGCCTTACATTGATATTGCTCAGTTAAGGAACTGAGAATTTATGGTTTATTTTGGGGTGATTTATTTTTCTTTTGATTTTGTTCTTTTCCCTTTTCTAATGGTGTATTATGTTGTGTTGGTTTGAAGTAGTGAATGCATAATTTTTTTTGTTTGTTTGTTTTTGTTGATTGGTTGGTTTGGATTGTTTAAATGTATTTTTTTCTCCACTCTTGGTTCATTATTTAAAGTAACCGCCTTTATTATTTTGTGATCCGTTTCTTTTTTTTTTTGTATTGTTATTCATTGCTATTATTGTCATTATTGTTGTTATTGTCATTATTTTCATTATTATTGTCTTTTTTTTGTGAGTATAGGGGTGGCCGGTTCATTTGGTCCGACTAAACCAAAGCCATTGGGCTGGTTATATAGTGTCGAAGCACAGTGTACAGTAATTGAAGGCTTGTCTCTTTGGGGCCCCATAAGCAAGGTATTTGGACACCTCCGCTACCAATGCCAGTGAATGCTAGTTTGGTTTAAGCCAAGTGGTTGACTTTTAAGGTGTAAAGTATCTTTTCTTATGAATGTTGAGCTCAATGTTTTTAGATGTTTTTATTTGAATTGGAATTCTGTTTGCCCTCTCAATTTAAATTCAAGGAATAGAATTTAAAAGTCATTCTCAATTCTGAATGGCACACAACCCTGTTGCACGCATCACTGATCATACGGAAAAACACAGATCCGGTTGTTGTAAAGGGTCTCATTTTCTCAGCCACCCACTTACTAGAGAGGAGTAATTTTTCACACCAAGGTAAAACACGAGGAGTTGAGTGTCAATTTTCAGCAGGGTGTTGCTTTTGCTGCACGCACGTGTGACTTTTTGTCCACAAATGTGTGCATATGTGTCATGAGAGAACAATGTGAGATGGTAAAAAAATGAATGTGCTAATTGCACCAAGCCTATTTTTATGAAAATGCGTTAGCATATGTGCCTAGTAGAGGGTGGAGTAATTTATTTCCACTTGTCCTGCGATATCATGGCACCCCACAGAGCTGAACTTTCACTCCACTCTAGAGATAATGATTGAAAGTATATCTAATGGGGCCCATTGTTCTCATGGGTGCATTGCTAGAAATGTCCCCCATTTAAAAGCTTCCTTGTAAACAGTCATGTATCTATATCCTTGGCATCGCCTCGCACAGACTCATTGTGAGCCGCTCAAGGCACCGTCTCTTCACCAGGTGAATCATGTAGAAGTATTTTTGGTCTGGGACTTTTTAAAGTGTACAGATGCCAAAAATCCAGGCAGGAAAGAGAAAGGGCTGTTCCAGAGGGCTTGTTACTGTGCAGTGACTAACCAACATCGCCTCTAGCTAGAGAAGCAGATTCGGAAGCCGCCCCCCACACATACACATACACGCACACACACACACGGAAGCACGTGTGCAACTCGCTCAGCCTTTTTAAAGCCCATGATTAATGAGCTACACCTTTCTGTACAGCATTTTTTCCCTTTATTTTTTACATGTTTGCCCCAGCAGTGCGTTGTTTTCGTGCTGGCATGAAATGACATGAAACGATCCGAGTTGTAGGGGACTTGTCCTGCTTTTTCTGCTACTTTCCTATGGCTCCGTGGACTGTAAGCTCGGGGATCGCACTTAATGGGGAGACTGGGTGACTCTAGAGAGGTCGGGTGGGGTGATGAGCCCAGCTGAAAAATGTTCTCCTGTCCGGAAGGTAGGAGGAGAACAAAAAACAAAATGAGAGCCAGGGGATATGAAATATTATCGCTGCCGTTGATTGAGCTTATTTAGGTCTCCTAGCGTTTCAGCCACATCAGCTCTTCTTTGCGGGTGTGATTTGATGACTGGGAGTAAACTCCACCTGCTAAATAAAACCAAGTGCTCCTCCACACTTTTTCATATATGCCCTACACTTTCTGTGCCTTCATACAGGCTCTATCCAGCATCTGTGACCTCCACAGCTCAACTCATTTAACATTTTTAAAGGTTGCATATTCATTTTCACAGGGTAGGATGGAAAAGGAAGTAGAGTTGTAAGCAAAAGGCTTGCGGTTTTAATTCCGCCTGACCTGAATGAGAACTATAGGCACAGGAACGTAAGACGATATATGGAGTGGCATTATAAACCTTATCAGTCAAGCTCACAAGTATTTACTTTTAAAATGAAATAACATAGCCCAGTAGTTGTAAATGATTTGCTGAAAAGCAAAAAACGCCTTGTTAGGATTACTGCTGACCACATTTATGTTCAATGGAGGCTTCTGCTTGGACTTAAATGTATACAGTAGTTCACCCAAAAATTAAAAGGTCATCATTTTACTCACCCTCATGTCATTCCAAACTTTCTTTTGTTTGTTGTTGTTTTTTAAATGACTTTTTAGTTGTTGTCTTTTAACAACTTTCCTTTTGTGCTTCACAGAATAAAATAAAGTCATATGGGTTTAGAATGACATGAGGGTGAGTAAATGATGACAGATTTTTCAGTTTTCATCCCTTTAAAGCTGCTGTCTTTTGTGGACAGCTATGCTCTGCGCTCAAGAAAAACTATTCTCTTAAAATATAATATTGCCTAAAAAGTGAAGAGGGCAACTTTAAAATTTATTTTAAAAAAGTGGAGGGTTTATATAATGGTTGCTACGACCTTACATAGACACAATGGGGATTGCTGGGTATGGAGAATGAGGGAAATTAAATGAGGATAGCCATCAGAGGCTTGCAATGAACTTTTTGATTCTATTATATTTTATGTTCTTAATAACAATAATTTAAATGGAACTCTAATAGGTTTTTATTAACAGGAAAGGTAATTACACTTTACTACTGAGAAAAATGTCAGTTTTGCTATCGCAGAATTAATTTGCACTGATCGCACATTCACTTTGAAAGCATTTAGAAGGCCCTTTCACCAAGCGGCTAACAAATTGCAACATTAGACATGCCAGGCTGGCATTGCTAACCCATCACAATCTACATGTTATCTTCAGTGTGGGAGCTTTTCTTAAGTACTATTTCCTAACCTTCTTGAACACTAAAATATCATTAAGGCATCAAGTCAAATGCCCTCAATGGAGTTTAACCTGCTCAATGTCATTGAGAGAACAGACATAATCAAAAGATAGGATAAAAACCTTAAACTCTGGCCTTCGGTAATGAGTCTGTTTTTCGCCTCTTTTCTCCTTCCCCCTCCTCATGGCCTCATTCAGGTTTGGCCCTTTTTATTCTCCGTTCTGTAATGTTCTTACAGTGATGCCCTTGCACTAGTATAATGTGCTGATATAACATTATTTGGATACCTTAGTTGCAGTAAAAGAGAGAAAAGTCATAATTTACCCTGCTTTGAGAGTATCTGTGCAAGCCATAAATTATGAATGCACTGTAACAAAACACGGTCACAGTCAGAATCACATTTATCAAAGTAATTGAAGGCATGACACACAGCCTAATGATTAGGCTGCTGATCTGGTGTAAGCAAAAAAAAAAAAAAAACTTGCTGATTCTGACCTCTGTTTTAGTCCCTGGGCTTGAAATTTATGCCCACACAGACGTACTGAAGGGAGAAATTGTCTGACATGCCTGTGAGCTCATGGGGCAAGCTAACTCAACCAAAAGATCTTAGAGAGAGGATAACATCCCCAGAGAGCTGTTGCCCCAAAGCAGGAGAGCCAAAGCAAGAGCCCCAAAAGTTGGGGCATATCCAGAAAAAACCTGGATGACTATGTATGCAAACCCCTAGTGCTTTCTAACACAAAAAGAAAGAAAGAAAAATAGAAACAAAAAAATATATAGATAGCAGGTAGAGCATAACCAGAAGTTACAGTCTCAAATCCAGCTTGGCTAACTGAAGCACAACCAATGCTCTATGGTTACCAGAAAGCTTTATCTATGATAAGTTACTCTGACAGTTATTAATTTGTGATAGATATTAATGACATTGTTGTGTGGGTCTGAGCTGAAATATAAGAAAGCTAGTCTGAATGATTTGTTCACAAATTGAACTGATTTAAGTTTATCTTGATATATCTGTACTCTTTGGTGCAGTTGTGGGAGTTTATGAGAGAAGTTTTGAAAGTTGGTTATGCATATGACAGACTCCTTGGATCCTAAACTGATCACAAACTGATGTGATCTGACTGATCTGATCTGACACACTCTGGCGCTCCATGACAGATGTTGATGTGATGGAGTTTTAATTTTCAAATTTTTTAACTTAAATAGGATTTACTCTAGTTTAATCCATCACTCAAATAAAGAAGTATCTCTTAATTTGCTTCTGGAAACTAAAGATTTGCTTCATGTATGAATTGCATGAAAAGAGTGAAAGGTCCAGGTGAACTTCTTGTTGAGGTAGATTAAATATGATCAGATCATTCTTTTTTTTTTTTCCTTTTTTTTTTTTATTAAGAGCCTTTCAGTAAATCAATTGATGAACTTCACATAAGTGGTCTGAATGATTTCTTCATGATTTGGTTCTTGGTTTTTGCTCACTGATTGAATGATTCATTAAAAATGTTCTTTTTGCAACACAAAGCAATTGCATGGCTTCAGAAGGTATATATATAATGCAAGTCTAGAGCAGAGTAGAGTTGTATGGACTACTTTTAATGACACTTTTTATCATGCTTGTATATCCTTTTTTAAACTTGAAACCCCAGTAGTAACTGCATGGTAAAGAGTGACTAGTCTTCAGAATTTCGTCTTTAGTTTTTCCCAGAAGATAGAATGTGAGGGTGAATAAATGAAATTGTTTTCATTTTTGTGTGAACTGTTTTATCAGAGTGATTTACAAACATTGTTTTAACTTCATAAATGTATCGCATCTAGCTTCTCTTTGAAGACAAAATGGCTTTACATTTAAAAAAGTTGAAATTACACAACTTGTTAAACTCTTTAAGCCGACCTGTGACAGTCAAACTCCCTGTGAGATCCTATGGTGTCTGATGTGCTTTAAGAGAAAGGAAACATTTCAAAAATCCCCAATGCTTTAGATGCAGGTGCAGAGTTTTTGCTCTTGGAAACCCAGTTGTGATTGACTAATTTGTCTTGCTTTCATTCTAAAGTGCCTGATAACAAAGCATTTGCCAAAGGAGTAAAGATGTAGAAATGGTGGTATTGCCTAGCCTTATTGCTAACTTCAAGTAGACAAAGTTGTCTTTTATTCTGGGTATTTATGACTCCATTAGGACTCTGCAAGAGATGCTCAATCTCGTTTTGGAGCACACTGATCTCTGACAGCTGCTGCTTCACTTTAATCTTACTCCTTATTCACTTATCATCAGTTTCCCCAAGAACAGAAAAAGACGGCAAACTAGGCAAAACATCAAATCAAAGAAATGTTTGCAGAGTTAGGGAAAAAAGAAAAGGTGAAAAACAGAGGTAAGATTAGATCTCATTACATTGAGTTTTTTTTCCTATGGGTTAGCTAGAGAAGCCTGTGATTTCTTCAGCAGAATTCTGAGTTACATCATTCCAAGTAATACTGTGGTAAGGAGCTAATGCTCTAATGTTTTTCTCAGTGGACGCAATAGCTGCAGCAGTGTAGTAGGTCTTGGTTCAAGTGCTGTTTTTCCCCATTTCAGGTTTTAACTATTCTCGGTAAAATGCTTTTAGAGGGAATTGACAGGTTCAAACTGAGGTCTGGTCTGAATATAGAGGCTACAGTAGCATAAGGGCAGGACAGTAAGTGTGAGTAATAACTAACTGGTCTCTTGCCAGATCCACTGTCATTTGTTGGCAGCTGTTCCTGCCCTCATTTCAGTTACTATCTCTCCCCCATTCCTTTTCTCTATGAAATTTACTGAAAATGGTCCACATTACTGTCTGCGTTCTATCTAATGATAATGCTGTGCCGTTATGCAAAATCATTGAAAAACAACAGCAATTTCCTTTATTAGACTGAGGTCAGTTAAAGTTAATCTTTAAAAATGCTAATTTAATAACACTGTTACATATGTAATCTTTAGCCAATACCAAAATCAATATCCAGTTTCATTTTGCAGTATACTGCAGATTATAATTACTGTGATTTCTAAATTAATTTGTAGCATTTACAACCACTGATTTTTTTTAGATATTTACAATAATCTAGATAATGCCTTTACATTATACATTTTATATTTGATTTTATATAATACATTGCAATATTGACTATTAATCAGTAATCAGGCACAATATTTTTAGATAATGCTTATGTCAGTTTTTTTTTTAAACATCCACTGTTATATATCCACGTTTGTGATTATTCTCCAGATATAACTTAACAGCTTCAACATCTGTGATTGCATTTAGATGTATTAGTGTGACACCAAACACTAGACGTCTACTCTTTGTGCACACAGATGACACCAGAGATGTAAAGCACATGACTGGAGTGTCAAACTGAGCAGTTAACTCGCATTTAGCAGACACTTCAGACTGGGATTCGTAGTGAGGTAAAGAACGATTCTAGACTGGGTGGCATGAAAGGGAGAGCATGAACCCCTACTGTCAAGCGCTGGTATGCCCCTTGATATTAATCCCCTGAAAGCTGTTTTCTGCTATGGATTAGTGACAGGAGAACAAGGCTTAGTGCTCCCTGTAGCAGAGATGAAACACCTTGAACAGGTGCTTGGATGTAGAAAGACTTGAACTTTTCCCCATTTTTTCACAAACTAAATTCATTAGAAGGCATTTACTGAGAGAGTTATTGTTGTGACACCGAAGGATGTGACCAGTGTGATGCCTTTGAGCTGCCCTATTTTACTTTTTTTGAAAACACCCAAAGTTAAAAGATAATATTAAATCCATCTCACAACAGTTTTGTTCTTCTGTACACAGTCAATGAACTGTTTTATGCAAGATCAGCAGACTGTGTCCTGAACACACACATACAGAATGGGTCATGGTATTAATAGCGCCTGGATGCTTCTGTGTTGTCCTTGATGGTGCATTTGCCATTACTCCAGTGTTTATTTTGGCCCGTGCACCTGGTGCGTCATAGCACATAGTGTTCCCTTGGGTTGAAACAGTGGGCCGCTCATCCTGTAATGCATTGCTCTGCTCACCTGTTAGTTAGAGAAAGATACATGGCCTCCGTGGCACAACAAGATGGATGATCAGCAAAAATGCGCTAGCCTCGGCTACCCTGGAGGTGACCCAGACCTGCCTAGTGAAGAGAAGCTTAAACACACACTTGCTTTTTCAGTGAAGAAAAGGTCATGATTGGTATTGCCACAGCCACTTAGTATGTCACTGTTAACTTATCCGTCATCAAAAAGGATCCTCATACTGAGTGAGAATCATATAGGACAGTGCTGAAAAGTAGTTTGCTCCTGTGGCTCAGTGGTAGAGCATTGCGTTAGCAGCGCAAAATGTCGTGGGTTCGATTCCCAGGGAACACACATACTGGTAAAAAATGTATAGCCTGAATGCACTGTAAGTCGCTTTGGATAAAAGCGTCTGCTAAATGCATAAATTATTATTATTAATTATAGTTTATATGTTTATTTTGAATTTTTTGATGGTGCTTTGTTTCACCACCCTTGAAAAAGCCTTGGTTGTTTATTTAATTGACATACTGATTATCATGCGTACTCTCTTCAAAGAGAGGTTCTTTATTTGATGGTTGATTGATGGTTACATTTATGGTTACATGAAGAACCTTTAGCATCCATGTTACCTTTCCATTGCACAAAAAGGTTATTTGTAGTGGGAAAAAAAGTTTATTTAGGTTATTAAAATGATCTATACACTAAAAATAAAGTTTAAACTGTTGACTCAAAGGTTCTATAGGGAACCCAAAATGGTTTTTCTGTGGCATTGCTGCAAAAAAAAAAAAAAAAAAAAACTTTTTGGGGCCTTTATTTTTAAGAGTGTGTTCCAAATGTAGAGGCCTTCAAGAAAGTTCTAGTAACAGTGCATTGCATGTCATTTCATCTTCTCTTTCTTTGACAGTGCTTTTTTTTCCCCTTCAACAATGCATGAATTATTTTAGCATGTTAACTTCACATTTACATTTTGCATTTGTTCATGCTTTTATCTAAAGTGACTTGCAACTGCTACAACATAAGTGATTCATCCCATGGATACATAACTTGTGAGTGGCAAAATGCAAAGTCCAAAACTGGTCTGAAAAGTATGAGCTAGGATAGAGATGTAGGTTAAACAACAGGGAGTTCTCACTGGATTTTTTTGAAGTAAAGAGGGAATTGGGAAAATCATTCCAGCAATAACATTAAATGTTTCAGTAATTGATTTTGTGCCTCTTTGTTTTGGTACCACAGACTTGAGGGAATGAAGATTTGTGAAAGTAAGGGTAGGTAGGATAGGTTAAATCCAGTGATGGTTCAATATGCAAGCTTCAGTGCCTTATAATTGATGGGAAGACTTGAGGGGTTTTTTGCGATGCAGTCTGTAAAAGTCTAACCTGGATAATGTTATTGTTTACTGATGGTGTCTGCGTTAGGTTCAGTGGTGTTCTTTCATCCAAGTCGAGACGTCTGCAAGGCATGGTGAGATCAGTGCAGCTACTGAGCGATCATTTGGCTGGAACGTGAACGCAAAGTAAAGATGTGTGTCATCTGCACTTTTGTTTTGAAAGAGAGAATCTCAAACCCAAAATGAGAGAGAAAGCAAGAGCAGTGGAAATATCCTAAGCTGTGCTATGATGGGTTTTTTTTAACAAAGGTTGCCAGCATTTACTCCTCTTAATAGGCTACAGTCCATATGATTTCAGGTGAGTTTAAAGTGTTTATAGAGCAAGCTAACAAATTAATCAAAAATCTTTTCACCGGTGCTCTTTTTGAGCTCTAATGAGTAATGTTGAACATTTGTGATATCCACATTTGTGGATTTTCACTTATACTTGCTGCTGTTTGTTGTTTGTAGGTGCTTGTCCTTTGGTATCGTCAAGAATGCACAAACTTACTGTAACAGAGCAGAATGATGATAAAACAGCCTCAAAACGTATACAAATGGGAATCGATAAAAGCATTGTCCTTTGTGAAAGATCTGTTCACAAAACAGAATTGTGATGGCTATGCAAATGAACCAGCTTCCCACATTGCTATATCATCTTATTGATTGGCAAAAGTAATGACAATGCACTTGTTATAATTTTTAGTCTTGCACATAAAAAGATGGGGATAAAAACTTTACAGCCAGTAAATCATAATTCACTGCTTATAGAAGCTTTGGAAACAAGTGTAAATCTGATTAAACATTTCACTAATATCTTTTCATCGTATAGCAAAACAAAAGATCATTAAAAAAAATGTGTTTCTTGAAACTGTTGAGATAGCACCGTCACAATTCAAACCAGTTATCTACTTGTAAATAATGACACCAGAAGCATTACCTAATGATTATGAGAGCATTAATCTAAAACATTTTTTGTTGAAGTGCAATTGTTGTTGTATAATAGCAGTAATCACAGTAATCGCACTCCACAATAGTACACTGTTTATCTGTAGACTGAAGCAAAACTGGAATCAAGCCAACACGATAAATTGGATTTATGGATGAAAAGAAAACAATTCATAATATTCAGAGCATTTTAAGAGCACAAACAGACCGATGCATAGCCTTCTCTATTAGTTTCACCATTAGGTGCTTTGGCCTGGTTTGTTGTTTATAGTGTTTGAATGCACTTTTACATTATATATGACACTAGAGAGGGATTGGAATCCAAGGGAGAAAAAGCAGAGGGAAAACTAGATAAATAAATGAACATAAGTTTAATCCACTCAGGTGTTTCTCGTGGAGAAATGGAGGGAGGGCACTTACTAACTACTGAGCTGTTTAATTAGGTGCCCTGCTGCTTGTTAATGAGGGCACTAACGAGGGCACTGTGGCCGTGGACTGCGGCTGCCCCGCTGATCATTAATGGGAGGCAGTGTGTGTGTCACAAATGCAAGCCTGGCCCGGACAACAACATGAGCGACGCAGAGGCGGCAGGGGGCCAGGGCACACACTCTACAGGGACAGTACGGATCCACACGGCGCTGAGAGGGGGTGAAGCCAAAAGCCAGTGTTAATTGAAGCCTAGCAGAGTAAGCATTGAAAGAGCATCCTTTTATTTTATAGAAGCTTTTACCGATTTGTTTGTTTATGTTGACATCTCATTAGTTATATTGATTAGGTGGGGGGAAAAAGTGGCACTAATTTCATATTCATTGCTTGGCCTGTTTTTATGGAGTCAAAGCTGTGCTTTATTGCCAACTTCCACGGTTCCTTTAGTGCCGTTCCTCTCATTAAACAGTGTGTTATTAAACCCATTTGTTTCCAGTAGATAGACTGCAAACATTTTGTTTTTGCTCACTAAAAGAAAGCTACCTAAATTTGTTTGCTAATGTGTATACTCACCCTGAGCCATGACTTTATTAGTTGACCAGCATACTCTGCAACCTACATTATTCACTATTCTGTGATCTTCAATAGTCTGCGATTCACAATTCACATTAATGCTTTCTTTTTCAAATGCCACTGATTTAACTATAAAATTTAGGATGTAATTAACTATATATCAACATATAATGTAAATAATATATCATAATAACAAATAAATTATTTTGCCGAATTCTTTTTAGAAATTCTGTAACAACAACAATAATTATTATTATTATTAGTATTATTGGTGGTGGTGTTTTTGTTATAATCAGTTGTTGTTTGTTTATATATATATATATATATATATACTGAATATATAAATTTTTTGTTTAAATTTAAAAATTTCCATTCTCATGTTTTATCAAGTTATTCAGGTCAAGTAAAACATTTATTTATTGTCATATGGCGTCTTGAAAATGACTGTTCCTACAAAAGTAATACAAACTACATTTCTGGCCCAGTTACTGTGTCTCACCAATAACGCAAGATTGTGAAGAACACACAAAAAAAAAGGGTTATGACATGTCATGTCATGATTATGTAGGTGTCATGTCATGATTATGAAGGTGTCATGTCAGTCTTATGCACACCCCTTCAAGTAAAGTGTAACCAAAAAAAGATTTATTTTTCAGCGTGTATAAGTATGCTATTTCCTGTCAATGTGTGACAGTTTCGTCTTATGCTACAAACTTGTTTATGATTACAATTATGAATTAAAATAATATCATAAAATAACCAGTTTGCAACATCAAGCAACATAATGAATTATTTTAGCACAGCTAAAACAACTGTAAGCGGCTGAAATTTGAAACCTTGCACATTCGTATTTAAACTGGCTGCATTTGCGCTTACAGTATGTTTAAAAATAAGGTAGATACAAAGTGTGCACTGTGCAGTGACCTTCGAAAACTAAATCACAATGTATCACTTTCCCTTTGATGCCACGTTAGAAAGAGAGCGAAACCAAGGCCATTTATCCACCAGTCAGTGCAGAGCGGATGGCTTTGAGAATGAAAAAAAGAGGACCGGAAAGAGTAAAAAGCATCCCATTTCATCTCTGCAGGAACATGACAAAGGAATAAAAGCTATACTAAAGTTCAATGGGGCCTGTAAGTTTCTCTTCCTCCCGCAATTTGTCACAAACTGAGAGGTCCATCCGATTGCTGCACTCAGGTGTCCAGATCAGTGCTTGAGGGGCTCGGTCAGGCGCACAGATACGATTCTGCAACATGGTTCAGCGGGTCGCCATGTGCCATGCAGGCTTGTTGTAAGGCCATGTTATCAGATGTAGGACACCACCAGTAGTTTCCAAGACTGAACAGCAGGCATAATTGATATTCCTATCTGCCTTACAGCTGGAAGATTGAAAACAGAAGGCCACAGTCCCTGAGAGTATTTAGCTGGATTTGAGTCATTTAATAGGTTTTTGCATGAAAATTTAAAGCCAACAACCAACAAAAGTATCTAAAGTGCATTTATTTGGTGCTAAATGATACCTTACTTTATTTGTCACACTTGATGATTATGCACTTATAAAACATAATGTGGAATAATATGTGCCCTGTGCAGTGATGTCAAATGATTTTGATACATCATGATCAGTTTTTATATAATTACAAATAAAACAAATGTAAAAAGTCAAACAAACCTTTATTAATGCTCTTAATATAGTTTAATCAAGTCCGATGCCAGCATGAGCTCATTACTCCACACATAAAAACACACTTTGCATGAGAAAATGGCAAATGTACAATGCTCATTCCTCTTCTGTGTTCCAAGTGTTTTAGTGTTTAGTGAAGGGAGAAGGTTTGTTTCTGTATCAAAAAGCTTGTCCACACTGCCTGCTATTTTCACACAAAGCATCCTAACTTCAACAGAACCTCATAAATTACTGATTTGAGATGTTCTTCGTACTAGCAACTTTGATGATGATCACACAGTATTGTATCAATTTGCTGTTTTCCCTCAAGCACATAGATGATGTAGGCGTTAACGTGTTTGTTACTGTTAACTTGTAAACTTAGCTAAAACAAAGCAAGGCTGTAACCATGTCTTGAACATTGGCCATTTCTGATTGTGTCTATGTGGTTATGGCCCTGCAACAAATTACACATGAATGTTAGTTGAACAATTGCTTAATACATCTTTAATGAATTATAACAATTTTTTTTTTCAACAGTATTTCCCTCATCTCTGTCCGCCATATTGGAATAAAATGTTTTCCAGAGTTTTTGTTTTTTTTTGCAATATGTTTGCCTCAATCCCTAAGACACGGCTTCATAGTTTGGATGAAGAGCCAAAGAGGCAGCACAATCTAAAACAGACTGTGTTTTATTATGCGTGAATAAAAAAAAATAAAGATGTTGAACCCTTAAAAAGTTAAAAAGTATACTTTAGAATGTACTTTAGACACTAATTTTACTTTAATATTTAGTTGTAATTTAAAATAGTCTTTTGATTGCACAAATCAAGGAAGCATTAAAAAGACATCCACCGTCTTTGTTGGTAAAATTAAATGGTTTCATTTGAAAAATAAATGAGACAATTGCTTGTAAATAGAGGCAGATGTTTCAATAAATTAGATTATATTTAGATATACATTTAAGAACCATTCCCTATAAAGGAAATGTAACCTGTTATTGATAAATGAGAGGTTTTTCAAAGCACTGTTTTCTGACTTAAATAGTGTCATGAAAAAATCATAATATTAAATGGATAAAGCCAGAAACAGGGTAGTAATAATAATCAGCTTTGTTCCAAAAGGCTGAAAACAAAAATTATATTTAATTCTTTTTGCCCATGATTGCAGTTAGTGTACAAATGAAAGCAATTCAAACCCTTGTTATTCTAGCTGTTAACCATTATTGACCTTCTAAGAGCTGTTTATTCATCTAGGTTAAAGAACCACATTATCTCCAGGCATATCTCCGCCTTTTCGAACACTAGGAACAGTAAAAATGCTTCTATCTCAAAAATAAATGAATGAATAAATAATAATGAAACTACAACATTAAAACATTGGCAATGATTTGCAAAGTTTCTCAAAGAATGTACTGAGCACAGATGGGATTTGAATTTTTGGGCATAAATGAGATCATCTTAACCATGACGCATTGTGAAGAGAGTTTTATGATTTGGGGCTGGCAGCCATTAAAGAATTGATTAATGTATTGCACTAGAACATTTTACAAAGCAGTACCAGTGTCTGTCTGTGAACTAAAACGTGTTGGCATGAGGGTTTTGCAAGCCGCTGCTGCTAGATCACTACATCACTGATTTAAAAAAAAACATATTTTTCCATTGACTAGCTGACCCTCTTCCTTACTGACATTACAGTGTGCAGTGGAGTATGAGTGGTTATGAACGAATGAATGTAGCGCATTTGTCTGTATTTCACTCCTTCTTGAATCGTGCTCATGGAAAGCGCTTGAGAAACAGTGTCTCTTCCGCGGCTCGGTACGCTTTCAACTCATCTTTTTTAGCCTCGAGCAAGACTGTACGACATTCACATTACATGATTTGACTGATTTTTACATAGAAAGGGCGACAGCACACGCATTAAAATAAATGATCATTCATGTTTTCATAACCGCTGGCCAAATTCAAAAACGAAACTAAAAAGATTAAATCATCTTTGAGAGTTCGGGGGCCCTACGCAGCTTGCGTATTTTGCATATAGGGAGGATCGGCTCTGATTCCCTCCCCAGAAGTGAGAGCAGCTCTCCTGCAGTCTGTTAGCTCAAACCAACCATTAAACCAAACCCACCAGCTCCATTCATCTCCTACTCTCCAAACACATGCTGGGACTCTGAGTACCCCACACAGCTCACACTATGCCCAGTGGAGAAAAGAGTGGATTGAAGGACCAGTGGAGGGGAAGGAAGATTGGAGAGGGAGGAAAGGCAGCTTGCAGGAGTCCATGAGGCTTTGAAAGAAAAACTAGAACAAAACAGAGTAATAGTGCAATGGAAAACCCCCTTGTGACTGCTATAATTTGAAAGCTAATCTATGTGTCCGTCAGCTTGTCTATTATATAGCTATTCATCTCTCCCTATCTCAATCTCTCTCTCTCTAATCCATTCCTTCTCCGTTGCTGTTTTTCACTTCTGTGTACCATTGCTCATCCCCCTCTTTTTTTTTTTCCTCTCCACCCTTGTCACCAGATTTGTTGCTTAAGTGCTGATTAACTCCCTGTGTGGTGGAAAGATGGAGGGGCCGGTTAGGGTCTAAATTAAATGCCCTCGCTCCTCTTCTCCTTCTGCAATCAGTGACTTCAGCTCCCCACTGCCATCAACTGCCTCAATCTGTGGCAAAACTCTTCAAAGTTGTAGCATCTCATAACCTCTGTATGGGAACTTCTAAACAAGGTCATCCTTAGGACTTATGATCTGTACATAACAAGCAGAATGAACAATTACACAAACTTACTGTACTGATTATTTTAAGTTTATGGCGTTGCACTCGTTTTTGTTTTTTTGTTTTTTTTTTTGTGAAAAAGAGAATATGAATGTGAATAAGCCCATTTCCCCCTCAGGGTAAAGAATACAAATTTAATTGTGAGATAAAGTTTAAAATAAAATATAAAGTCACATTGTGAGGCATGAAATCACAATGAGTAAAATGTCTTTATAAAAACTTTATATACACTACCATTCAAAACTTTGGGGTCAGTACTGATATACAATACTGTATATATATATATATATATATATATATATATATATAAGGAAGTCGCTTATGCTCAGCAAAGCTGCATTTGCTGTAATATTTTGAAATATTATTATAAAACAACTTCTGGTCACACTTTATTTTAAGGTAAAATTCTCGCTATAAACAAATCATTAACTACGACTTTTGCCTCAATAAACTCAATTTTAACTATTGGATAGCATTATGGATGTAGAATATGGTCATGTAGAATAAATGCTTTATAAGTACTAATAAACACTCAATATGTTAATAATAGGCATGCTAAAAAGCAACTGGTTAATAGTGAGAATTGGCCCCTATACTAAAGTGTTACATAACTTCTTTCTATATTAATAATTTTAAAAATGTAATTTCAAATGTAATTCATTGCTGAATTTTCAGCAGCCCTTACTCCAGTCTCAGTGTGACATGACCCTTTAGAAATCATTCTAATATGCTAATGTGGTGCTCAAGAAACATTTTTTATCAATGCTGAAAACAGTTGTGCAGGTTAATATTTTTGTAGAAACTTTTTTTTAGGTTTCTTTAAAGGGGTGGTTCACTGGGTTTTTTTTCTAGGCTTGATTGTGTTCATGGGGTGCAGTCTAACATGTTGATGCTTCGTTTAAAAAAAAAAAAAACTCATTATTTTTCACATAATTTACCTTTATACCACACCGCTCTGTCCCTTCTCTAAGAAACACACTGATCATTTCCTGAAGAATTTTAAAAGATGATATCTCCGTTTGCATTGAACTTTCAGCTTTCTAACTTTGCAGATATTGTTTATGCTCAAACAGCAACATTATACACTAACTAACATTAAAAAAGTGAAATCGCAATCAACCACCCCTTAATGAACAGAAAGTTCAAAAGAACAGCATTTATTTTGAAATAGAAATCATTTGTAACAATGTAAGTCTTTACTGTCACTTTTGATCAATTTAATTTGTTCTTGCTAAAAAGTATTATTTAAACAAACAAAAAAACTTATTGACTTAAAATGTAGATTCATTTTTCCATATTTTTTTTATTTTTTTTTTATAAATTGTTTTTCATATTTTATTTCTGTATATTTATGGTTCTCTTTTTTTTTATCTGGGGTGGAAAAAGGCTACCATAAAAAGAACCCTTTTGAAACTGACAGTGTACATGTATAACCAGAAACACAGGAACTTTTTGTTAAAATCACAACATGTAATGTGGCTAAAATTGTCATGTATTTTGACTGGCTCATCTGAACATACGGAAACCCATAAAGGGTGCCAACAACATTTTTGTTATGTAAAAGTCTGACCATATCAAATTTTCACCTGATGTTCTTTCATTTTGCCATGTAATCGGCCATAAACTCTGTCTGAAATGCCAATTTAAAGTGAAGAGTTAAAAGTTGTTACAGGTTCAAATGATCCATTTTAAACCTAAACAAACTCCCACAGGCCAGAAGGACAAGAGCAATGTGATTTGAACACTTCAAAGACACTCTATTACCCTGTTGTTTTTAAACTGTAGGTTGCATTGAATGGACTGTTATGCTCCTAGACAGACAAATCTAGACATATCCAATACAAGAGCAATTTGAAAAAGTATGTAATGTGTGAATTCAAATAGCTTTGATTGGTATGCAAGGTCACACGCTCACTCTCTTTCTCTTTTTCACTACCGCAGACTCAGAAAAACTAGTAAGAGCGGGAATTCAATGCAAGGTACTGTGTATGCATGCATATACAGAGGCTTTCAGCAAATCACTACAGCAAACATACTTTAATGGCATTGCATATACTGAGAGAGGCTGTTGGTTGTGATAAGCATGGTGCTTTGTCTATATCGCACGCACACACACACACACTATCTCGCTCTCTGGAGGAGTTGGAGGTAGAAAAGTTTGTTTCTACTGTTTGCTTCTACCTATTAATTCATTTCATATTTTCCCTGACTCCTCAAATTCTGAAATATTGCTTTTAGAAGAGTAATAATTTAGTTAGTGTCTACTCACTGGCATACGTGCGAAAGCTGTCACTCCCAAGTGAGCTGGAGCAGGATGTTACCATGGAAGATGTGCTGTTGGCCAATGGGAAACAAAATGGCTGTGAAAACGCAGCCTGAGCATAAGTAGTGAGACAAAGCTGTCACAAGGAGGTCAGAAGTTCTTGCTTGATTGACACTTTTTAAATTCGAAATGGCTTTTTTTTAATGGTATATCAAGAACGAATTGCATTTTATTTAGTAGTTTTGCTGGGATGGAGACTGTTCGGATAAAAAAAGGAGCTATTGTCTATTACAGCTATTTCAGACTGAAATAATCTATATCATACTGCAGGTGCTGTTGTTAGTAAATCTGCAGAGAGATCAGAGAAAACGGTAACACTTTAGTATAGGGACCAGTTCTCACTATTGACTAGTTGCTTATTAGCATGCTTATTATTAACATATTGGCTGTTTATTAGTACTTATAAAGTACATATTCGGCATGACGATATTCTACATCCCTAATCCTATCCAATACCTAAACTTAACAACTACCTTACTAACTATTAATAAGCAGCAAATTTGGACCCAGAAAACATGTCTTCATGTAGCTGCCCACAATCTAAACATGAGCCACACAAACTCCAGCATAAAAACATCCAGAAATCTAAGAAGCTATCAAGACAATTTTATTAATTTACAATTTATTAAAAAAAAGTTTTGTTTAAATTACAATAGTAAGTTGATGAAATGATCAGCATTATTAGGTTCCCTGGATTTTTTTGAGTGTATTAGTGTTTGTTAAAGAACAATAATACATCAAAATACCTACAATAATTTGTAATCTACCACTGTTCATCCCTAATGTCATCATCATCATCGAGTAAAGAAATGCTGGTCTTATCAAGGCCATATGACTGAGTTGTAAGAGCCTGGCATTGAAACATCATTTAGGAGAAAGGTTTTCATGTTTTTGAAGGTACCCACACTGGATATTTCATTTCATGTCAGGGATGAAAGTCTTTCATGGTTACTGCTACTCTGGGAAGAGTATGAAGTGCTCTGAGATTGTCTCATATTTGTCCACATAAGGAGAGCACCAGCATGGTACCTAATGTGTTTAGTTGACAGAGATGAAGGCAAGGATCTGTGAAGCAGAGCTGAGCAAACTGAAAGTGTTTGTTAGACTGTGCAGGACATGACTGGAGTGAGATGTATGAATGAAGAAGGGACAGGGAAATACAGTATGGCAGATAATTCATGTTTGTAGTAGTGTAAAACACTGTTGATAACACACTTTCCTAGGTGTTAGGGGTCTCTGAATTAGGGTTTTCTTCATTTCAAGAGATCAATGATTTCTCAGTTGGGACAAAATTATTCCTCGTGTGGATGAATCTGTTACATCTGTGACAAACTTTGTATTGGGTTTAATGTTTTGAATGAAAAAGGTGTTCCAGTTGATGTCAACGTTAACAAAGTTAAAGAGTACAGGTTTATCATAAATAGTTAAATGGGTCAGCTTCACCTCTTAACTTCTTCTACTTACTGTTCTCTTTCTCTTCCTCCTATATACAGGAGCTCATAAGAATAGGTTCATTAAATATAAATGGGGCAAGAGTTCAGACTAAAAGGGCAGTGCTATCAGAATTTATGAAATTAGGGGATTTTTATTTTTTTTAAGTTAGCTGTTGATACAGTATGTTAACAGTACAAAATGCAGCCTTTGGAAGGACACTATAGGTAAAGGCAGAGGTGAGACAGTATATTTTTGCAATGTGGTGACAACATCTGTGTAGTTATGACTGCTGCCTGAAACTGTACAGAGGATTTTGAAATTGATAGGACTGAAAAGTAGTTTGGGTGTAGTACCATTAAGAGTTTAATGACACATGCTACTACTTTTCCAAACAATATTTTAAATCACAAAATGGAAACTACTGACAAAAAAAACTGTAAGATTGTAATATGGAAATGGTTGCATGACATATATTTATGTGCAAAGTTTACTTGTTTGTGGAAAGAGTGCAGGTCACAAAAAAAAAACTGCTAAAGTCAATAGTGAGAGGTTGGAAAAAAGCACATTCAATGTTTTTGTCAAAACTGTGTTTTTTAAATATCTTGAAGTCAGAGCTAAAGTTCAGAAGTTGCAAAGTGAAATATGAGAAAATAAACATGCTGAACTCAGTACCGAAAAGTTGGAGTTAAACCACTCCTTGCATGAAAAGTTAAAGAATATATTCAGTTAATGGGTGCTTTGAATATAAATAAAATTTTTCTTTAAATAAAGATTCAGCAGAAATGTTCTTCATTTGCAGGGCCCCAATGGAACGTTCATAGATAATTCAGATGAAATGAGGAGGCTGATAGTGCAGATTTATTCTGAACTGGGGTCCATTTTTCGTACATTGCTTAATACATCTGAGATGATTTGAAAGATGCCAGATCTTCTAATCGTGATAATTGATCTCTGGCTAATTTGGTTCTTCAAACAAATTTGCGGATTTGATTAAAATATGAACTATACTGCGCATTCTCGTGTTCCCCGAAAAGGGCAGATGTATCGATACTTGAAACAACGATCAGCAATGCAGCAATTGGCGGCAAGACTGCAATGCAGCATTGGCTGGCGGCAAGACAACAACATAATGACATCATATAATTAAAAATGATACCTGACGAAAAACTTGACAAATTTCTGGACCTTTAAAAGGAAACAGTCAAACAAACAAAACTATATAAATGTTATAATAGATACATTTTTTTTTTTTTTTTAACATGATTCCCAGTTATTTATATTCAAGATTTATTTTATTTCAATGTTGTAATTATGTTGACTGCTTTGTAAAGTGTTTTCCAAGCAAGCAAAATAAGCATTTGAATCTTTTCTAAAGATGAATAACTGTCTCTTTATTGTGCATTTACTATTAAATATTATCAAATTGCTTAGCAAATAGGCTTAAATGTTCACATTCACAATTTTTCACAAATGAATACAATTATTCACAGAGAATACATACTTTTTTGTATGTCTGGTCTGTCAAAACAATGTTTTGATGTTTTATATCAGGAGTAAAACATATACAGTATATTCTAATGTTCCTGTCTTTAAAAATGGGTTTTCAGTGTTTGCTTTCTGGGTAGTTATATTATTGCCATTGAGTCACTTTTATTTAGACTGAGAGGAGATCTTGTGGGATTTGTAATCGTAAATGATGCTAAGCAGTAGATTAATTATACTGACCTCTTGTGCATATGACATGGCAGTAGTTATAAATTAACAAATATGTAAGCAGTCTTGTAAATATCCTAGAGTTATATGAAACAACATTCTCAGCCAAATTAAATTAAATTGGTTGTGCAGTAGGGCAATGCGCAAGGGCTTCCACAGACAACAGAGTTTGTTGAATTACATCTTGCACTGCAAAATTTGAAAGACTAGGAAGAATAAGAGATCGGGGAATGGATCCTGAGAGAATGTTTAAGGGTTTAATTGAGATGGGATTGAGAACTGAATTTGTTCATTATGCATTGGTGGAAGATTTGGGAACCTTAAGAGAAAAGTGGTGTTTTGGGGTGGTAATGTGTTATATTGATGAGGACCTGCTTGTTTTTAACTTGATGTGCACTGGGGGGAGGGAGGGGATTTCATTTAAAAAAAAATTATAATAATTTGTAAAGTTGATTTTATTTTTTATTCTAATGATGTTTTAAATGTGAAATTTATTGACGTATTAGCCTGCAATTTTGTTCTTAAATAAAAGGTAGTATTTCTGTTGCATGCTGGGAGTGCGTTGGTGACCGTGAGGGCTTTGTCTGTTTTGTGAGATATATTTAATGAAAGTATTTTTCCCCTTACTATACAATACCGAAGCCCAGTGTGACTGACCTGTGCTCTGTGCGAGAGGAGGCAGGCATCTGTGTGTACAAAGCAGCTTTTTTTTTTTTTTTTTGAAAACAGAAGCTTTAACCAGTTTGATTTGATCTGTAAGTGGAATACAGATGAAAGAAGCGTTGTATCCTCTCTAGCAACAAAAATTTACACTGGCATGACTGATAAATAGTGCATTAACTTGCTGGACCACAAAATATTAGGTACTAGAAGTGGGGAAAAACGCTCCGGTTACTATCGTAACCTCGGTTCCCTGAGAGCGGGAACGAGACATCACGGAGATATTTCTCCGTTATGGGAACTCCTCGCTCTGAGGGGGGAAAGTGCTGCATCCATGCACTTCGAGAAAGTGCGCGGGGCCAAAGCCAGCCCGAACGGGAGAACGGAGTATTGGTACGCTGTGCCCTCGAAAGTAAACCTCAGAGAGCGTCTGTGATGCGGTGCTATCTGAATATGAAAGTATGCGTCCTTTAAATCCACGGACGCAAACCAGTCCCCCGGGCGAATTTGCGCCAGGATTTGTTTCAGCGTTATCATCCTGTTTTGTGAGAATGTATGCATTTTTATTGAATGAACATCCAACACAAAAACATTTGAAAACATGAACTTTTGGCGCTTGGGAGCCTGCCCGCTCACGCACTCTCCTCCTCTCTTCAGACCGTCAGGACGACGGCTTAGCCGCCGGCGGCGGGCGACATTCACGTCGCGGGCTCCTCCGCTGGCCGTGGCATTTCCTCCCAGGACCCCACGCCTTCCTCCGGAAATCCAGCTCCTGGCGAGGAGCAGTAGCGTTAGCCGTCACCGCTGCGGTCGCTGGCCTGGGGTTATCCCTCCGCTGGGAAGAGCCAGGTGCCGACGAGGATCTGGATCTCGCCGTCTGCTGCTGGAAAGCGCGCCTCGGCATTACGTGACTCATGGCTTTGGCGCGCTTTTGAGCCTCCGCGAAGCGCTCAGTAATGGACTCCACGGCGTTACCAAAAAGGCCGGAGGGAGTCACAGGGACCGTTGGGGTTGGTGGAGCGACAAGACGACGCTCCCGTCACCGGGAGGGCCCACCAGCGGCACGCTGGCGGCAGTGGGCCTCATCCCGAATAGGTCGCGAGCCACATCGCGGCGGGTCCGGAGCACGCGGGCCGGAAGGTCCGCGCAATGCCCGCAGTTGGACTCGTCCAGCGCCGCCTCGGCGTGGGCCAGGCCCAGGCAGGCGACGCAGTAGTCGTGCTGATCCGGCGGCTCTATCGGTCCCGCGCAGATCTTGCAGATTGTTGCCATAGTGAATTCAACAGGTGAAGTAGAAGATTCTGACGTAATTGTCGCGTGCACCGCATTTTATACTGCCTCTCGAGCTCGTCAGTATTTGCATGCGATTTGCATACTTCGCGTCAATTGGCCAGTCATTTGGACTGGCGGGAGCCAATAGGACTTCAGGAAAGGTTGGAAGGGAAGGAGTTCCAATAACGGAGAAATATCTCCGTGATGTCTCGTGAAAGCTCGAGAGGGAACTGGTTTTAAATATCTAGGGTTGTTTTGTGGGATCTTTGTTTTATGGAAATTTAACCCTGAATTATTTAAATAGGTTGATATTGAAAGCATGGACAATTTTGAAATAAATGGTGCTCAAGGGTCTGTGGTTGAAGGATGAACAGCTTTTATGCAGGAAGTCTCGGAGGACTGCAGGTACAACCAAAGTCAGACTTTTAGTGAGCATGGATGGATAGATATCTGCAGATAATTTGGCTTCCAGGCTTGGCATCAGGTCAAGTAATTTGGCATAGAGTTGGTTCCACAGGACTATAGACTCATTAGAGACACATGATGAGGATGAAAACATCTCTGTTTTTCCTGAGCTAAGAATTTCAGCTGCAGGGGGTCTGCTTTCTCTAAAACACCTTAGCTAAAAATGCCCTCAGAAAGTCCTGAAGGTGTTACACCTCCATTCTCTTGAGAAACTCAAGAACTCTAAATGGAGTTTGAGGAGGAACATGTTCAACTAGTTCTGTCAGTCACAACAATCAGTATGTTGTATCGAAGTTTTTTAAATAAATCTATTTTTCTGACCCAGGCTGCACTTGTTTGATCATGTAAAAACAGTAATATTGTGGAGAATTAAAAGATGTTTTTCTATTTCAATATTTTTAAATTATTTTTTTTCGTGTGATGGCAAAGCTGAATTTTCAGCAGTGGTATTTTCCTTTCAGGTTTTTTTTTTTTTGTAGAAAGTATAGAAAGAACAACATTTAAAAAATAAATTAAAAAAAAAGATCCTGCTACATTATAAACGTCTTTCCTGTAATTTTTGGTCACTTTAATGCATCCTTGCTGAATAAATGATATTAATTTCTTTCCAAAAAAAATAAATAAACAAGTAAATGAATAAATAATTATCTTACTGACCTCCTCATTTGACCTCAAGACCACTTGACCTCAAACATTTAAAGGGTAGTAATTTTTTTTTATTATATATCATTCATATGCATTTTTTTAACAATGTTTTAACCTTTGGAAAATAAAGATACTTTAAAAGTATCTCTCTCTCTCTCTTTCTCTCTCTCTTTCCTGTCGTTCTCTCTTCATCATTATTCTTCCTTGGCTCTCCTCCCCAGCTGCTACCTGCGCGGCTGCAGATTGGCACTTATGAAGAGAGTCTCGCTAAGTCTGACATCTATTACAGTTAAAGATCTCTCTGTCAGCCTCTCTCGCTCCAGGGCCAGGAACGGCTAATGATTCCAGCCCTGCATGCATTTAAGAAAGAAGAATTGACAGCAGACAGTTCATCTGCTCAGTGTGTGTGTGTGTGTGTGTGTGTGTGTGTGGGTACGGGTGTGACTGATGGGAGGTTTATAATTTAATGCACTGCTTTCAGTACTTAATATCACCTTCTTTCCTGTCGCAGAGTTTAAATTTCCACTGTACCCGTCACTAGAGTGGGGAGACAATTAACCGCCTTGTCTGACTTTCCCATCACAATATGCATGTGATGATTATTAGGTTTCAGCAAAATGTGTGTACTTGGCAGTGTGTCTTTGTGTTTGAGTGTGTGATGAGAGATGGAGCCACTTTGGTTATTATCACAGAGATTCATTGGAGGCTAATTTTTTCTTCTTCTTTTTTCGCGAATTTGAAAATCTATAACTGCAGACGGTATAGAACTGGGATTTAAAATCAGCCTGGGACCTATACAAGCATGATTTATTTCCTGCTGTAATATCTAGTTCATGTATTTTGTTTTTCATAGATATGTCTGAAACAGCCATTTTCACATAGCGAAGGCAGCACAATTATGTTAATAAACATGTCATCTATATTTATATTTCAAATTGTTGATTTATTTGTGTGATTACTTTGAAAAGATCTGTGCAGGACTGTAATGAACATTTATCCTTTACCATATTTATTTTCTAGCTGGTGAGGAGGCTTGTAAAGACAGACAGCAGCAGAAGTAGGATGGGATGGCCAGTGGCGCAGAGGGAAGTGCAGTCTAAGGTAAGCTGCTCGAAAAAAAAAAAAAAGTTTAAACTAAAACTACTTTCAGTTTCAGCTGGAGCAATTCTGTAAAACTGCCGTTAATTTTGTGTGAGAAGAGGCACCACATGCTGTCTGTTCCAAACAGTTTCAAGGATTTTAACCTTCAATATATTAAACTGAGAATATGCCTATGTTTGGGAGTAGGCCTGGACTGTATATCAAGTTTGTACGATATATTGATATTTAATGTGTCCTCGCAGAATAAAGTATTAAATTATAAAAAAAGACAAACAAATAAAAAAACAAAGAAGAACAACTTCTGAACAGCAATGTACATTAGAGTAAACAATTAAATAATTTAGGAGCTGGGACCTAGTCTTAACACTTAGGAACCTTTATGAATCACTCTTATTCTTAAGTCTAGGAATAAGAGTAAAATTACGTCATTCTTAGAATTTTGACACACTTAGGACTAAAATTTTACTCTAAGCGGCTTTATACATACGGCCCCTGATCATTTATAGTGTGAGAGATAAGAACACAGGGAAACTAAGAGTAGAAAAACATTTCGCACAAGTTCTTTTCACAGAGTTTGTGCATATGGTCGGGACTTTATGGGAAAGTGGGAGATTGTGTATATATTTAGTAGAGGCAGACTGCACTTTACTTCCATGTGAAATATGTGAACCTTCAGAGCCCAATTCATGAATGAGGCAGTACTGTTTATATTGATGTGCAGTAGTTTGATAAAAGTGCATCTGGACAATAGCAGAGGACACAGACTGAGCTGCTGCGAGGAAAGTGCATAATCCAGTTTGTTCTAAACATGACACATGCTTTATATTAAGGGCTTTAAAATAACTCATAAGATATAGTAAACGCGTATATAGTTTAAAAGAGACTTGCCCCCGTCAGATGCTCTGACAGATACTTGTGCCGCTGACACATGGGCTACTTGCACTATTTAATGCATTGAGATGTGGTACATGTTTTCCTCCATGCATAACTTATATTTCACAGGTATATTCTCCATCTGCAAATGTTGGAAAGTCATGGAAATATTTCCATTTTGCTGTCAGGAGTGGATGAGCTTTCTGAATGCGAGTCTCCGTTAAACTTCACAAACTTCAGTGAATGGGCTTTTGCTTTATTTTAAAAATATATTTATTTTAAACTTGGCAGTCCTTTGTCTTGTGTGGATATATTTTTAGATACTGTACATTTATTAAATAATTTTACCACAGTGAATAAAATGGTAAGAGCTGCTTGACAGCGAATTGGAAAGTACTGTGCGGCTGCCGCTGGGGGAAAATGCGACAGTTGAACACAAATTTCGGATAAGGGATGTTGGAGAGGAATAGCTTGAAATGTCATATGCTATTGATATTTTAAATCTATGCTATTGATTTAAAAAAAAAATATATATATATATATATATATATCAAATCCAAGAATCTCATAATGAAAATCACAAAGATCAAATCCCTAGGCCCATATTCACAAAACATGTGTGTCAGTCCTAAATTTAGGACTCCTACATTTTTGCTCTGAGTATTTTACAAAGCCTTTTATCGCTAAAACTATCTCCTAAATCTGTAAAACGTTAGGAGTAGTGAAGAGGACTTCTAAGTCACTAAGACCAAGCCACGAACTATCCTAAAATGGCTGTTGCCCCTAAATTTAGGACTCCTAAATTTGTGCTCAAAGAGTATTTCACAAAGCGTTTTAGCGCTAAAACTAGCTCCTAAATCTGTGGAACATTAGGAGTAGTGAAGAGGACTTCTAAGTCACTAAGACCAAACCACAAACTATCCTAAAATGGCTGTTGCCAGCAGTTTTTTTTTGGCGGTTATCCCAACTCCAGATTTTCCTTTGATTATATCCTTGATTTCATTACCCAGTTGGGCAAGAAGTAACAGCTGTTCTTGCGTCCGGTTTGGTTTTCTTTTACGTTTACAAGTCTTACTATCAGCCATGATTATTCTAATCTGTTAATTAAAAGGCTATCTATATGCATATCCACTAATTGTTTACGAGAAGCATACATGTAAGAGGCTGACAATTAGCTGAACATATGCTTGTTTAATTAGTGACACTTAACCTGCATTTTAAAATTTTTATTTGAATGTAGCAAATTAACATTTATATTTTTAAATCTTTATTTGAATATGGCAACGTAATATCACCCTCTACAATATTTCTATGAATAAATCTCTGACAGAGCCAATCACTGTGTGCATAGTTAGAAAGCATGCTGACATCGTCCATAGCAACGAGGTCAACCCCGCCCTTACTCTTAGCTTAAGACTTCTCTCTATTCCTTAGTAAAAGTTTGTCTCAGCAGCTTTGTGGATAGGTTTTAAGAGAAAACTAAAAACTCTTAAGATAAAATGTTTTGTGAATACGGGCCCAGATCATTAGACATAAAGGGGTCATAGGATGTGATTAAAATTTTTCCTTTCTCTTTGGAGTGTTACACGCTCTTGGTGCATAAAGAAGATCTGTAAAGTTGCAAAGACTAAAGTCTCAAATCCAAAGAGATATTCTTTATAAAAGTTAAAAAGTTAGTCAAACCGCATAAACACATTTCATTACACCAAATACACAAAATAATGTTCTTTTTAGCAACATCATATGACCCCTTTAACTTTTTGATAATAAAAGCCAGGCTTCTCACACTTGATTATGTTTGTTTTATGGCTGTACTCACTTGATTTACTTGATCTGTCGTCTGTTTTTCCTTTCCAGTGAGTGTTTTGGAAGCTGAGAGGCTCATGCGCTGACAGATAACAAGTGAAGTGGCCAGCAGCAGTTAGGTAAATAGAGAGCTGCTTACACAAAGTTACTTGCTAAGGCGGAAATCACTTTCAACGAGAGGAGTGTGAATGTGCAGAACTGTGCAGTGAATGTGCAATAGATAAGTGGAGAGAACTGCAGGGGCCTATGTGCTGCCATCTAAATGGCTGGGCTGGCGATAGCAGAAATTTTTCTCTTAAATTGCTGTATGTTTACATTGTGTGCTAATTTGGTTTCGACAGCAAGTTGATGAGTCCATCAGGAAAAAATGTCCCATGAAGCACAGCTGTCAGGGAGTGAGCAGTGGCAATGTAGGAAGTACAGGACATATGCAAGTGTCTTGCTGACTTTATATACTCTGCCAGCATTATACCCATGCTGTGAGAGCCACTGTTCACCTGACTGGGAAAGCTTTTTGTCCTCTTCCATGATGAGCTTTCATTGCTGACAGGTGTCATTGATTATTCCATCCAGCTTATCCATGTGACTGCCCAGGGCGATGCTGACAGCTGCACAGAAAGCTTGGGCTCGCAACTTCCCTCCAAAAATTAAAGAATTATTCAACAAACTTCCAATCACTTTAGAAGCATTACGGTGTGACGGTTAGGAAACCATTTTGCTCAATTTTATTTGGGTCTATTTGATCAGCAAAAATTTCAGGATGGTTACAGTTACAGTTAAAAAACACATTAGAGTTGAATCAATGTCGATAACACATATGTGACCCTGGACCACAAAACCAGTCATAAGGGTCAATTTCTCAAAATTGAGATTTATACATCTTCTGAAAGCTGAATAATAAGCTTTAGTTTTTATATATTTACGGTAGGAAATTTATGAAGTATCTTCATGGAACATGATCTTTACTTAATATCCTAATGATTTTTGGCATAAAAGAAAAATCGATCATTTTGACCCATACAATGTTTTTTTGGCTATTGCAACAAATATAGCCCAGCGACTTAAGACTGGTTTTGTGGTCCAGGGTCACATATGCATTTGTTCAGTGAATAAGATGAACAGTAAAAGACACCACAGAAATAGTTTTTCTTTTTCTTTTTGGCCATAGTATACCGCTCTCTTTACTGCTCTGTAATTGCTGTTTGCGCTAGGTTCGCACTTGGATTATTTTACTGAAATATTGTGTTTTATTGTGGGTGTTGTGAGTGAGTCATGTACCTGGCCTTTTGTGGGAAACCGCACATTAAAATAAGATGTAAAAAGAGAAGCTACACGTAACCTTGGCAGAGTTTTATGAGACGTATTCATGCTGCACGTCTCTCGAGTACAGGATTTGCAGGATAAGGCATTTGCAAGCATGTGTGCTTTCGTTTCCTTTGTAATGTTTATGCTAATGATTTCAACATCTGAGACACAAGTTTCCCTAAGAGAAAGCATAGGAGGGGAGGTGTATGTAAAAAAAGACTATTTGTGTTCTCTCTTACCCTCTCACTCTCTTTCCTACTCTCTGTCGTACGTAGCTCCTACCTGGAGAGATAAAACTATAGCACACACCTACATCCCACCTACGCTCTGCTTTCCGGGCCGCCCAGGAGTATTACATCAGCAACCCCAACCTTAAACCCTGCACTCAAATTCAGGACTTATTCGTTGACACATTCAATGCGCCAAACTCTGTATATGTTTCTGAGCTGATAAGCATGGAGATACTCACATTGCTCTGAGACTGCTGGGCCCATCGGTAGCATTATGGGTTAGATGGCTGGAAGGGTTTGCTTGTAGGGTGCTAATAGAACACTATAAGGATGCTAACAGGATGTTTAGCGTGGGTTCAGTGTAGTGACCCAGGAAGGAGCCATGTGACCCTCATGAACAATGTGTGGGAAGATGATTTTGTGTGTCAAGGCAACATGAGCGCGTACGAACCATGAGCACAGACATAGATAGAAACATATGTGCACATGCAGCTGTGGTCTTGAGATTTAATTATCATTTTGATGCGGTTTGTGTAAGATTTTTCCTAAGGATCTCTTCATGTACTTGTTCAATGTCAGTTTTTTTTGTTTTTTTTTAAGTAGTGCAGCATTCATTAAGGCTTCTCTAGTCCTTGATCTTTCCGCCCTGCTTGAAAATCTATTTTAAGCATTTTAGAACTTGGTTCCTAGCTTGTCTGATTAACTGGCCTAAGTTTGCTATTAGCTGATCCAAGCTAGTAGACCATCTTGAACCAGCCACAAATCAGCTACAAGCCAGTCATACCAGTTTAAGATGGTCAAGCTGTTTTTGGAACATGGTAGCTGGACAGGCTACTAATAATTAGCTTGCATCATATAATGACCAGTTTGGACCAGCTAGATCACCTAGAAGCCAGCTACCAGTTTATGATGGATTTTCCAACAGGTGTACCTTATGCTCACTCGTTGTCCATCGTATGAGCTTTTTGGGGTCTTTCTGGGTGTCTCTCGTATAACTGTAGATGAGCATACCCCCCATAAACCAACCTAATTTGCTTTGATGGTCTTAGCTGTCTTAAGCAGGTCCTCCCACCTAAGCTGGTGTTTAGCTGGGTGATCAGCTGAGAGGTGCCCAAAACTTATCTAAAACTAGCCAACAGACATGTGGCCATGGTGGTTGACTCTTTTTTTAGGCTTGATTGTGTTTATGGCGTGCAGTCTAACATGTTAATGCTTAGTTTAAAAAAAAACTAAGTATTATTTTTCACACAATTTACCTTTATTCTACACTGCTCTGTCCCTTCTCCGATGAACACTCTGATGATTTCCTGGTTTTATGAAGCCCCTCCCTCAGAAATACGCAATGGGCTCAGATTGGTTAGTTGGTCCAGTGTGTTGTGATTCGCTAAACTGCCTATTGCAGTCCAGAAACATCACGCCCCTCAACTCAGTGGCATGTGCTCCGTTTGTATTGTAAACAATGGCGTCGTCAATATTGCTTATCAATTTGAGCCCGAATGAGACACAGAGGATATTAATGAAGAGGATCACGCAGAACATGTGCAAGCATGGCTCTTACAAAACGTTTCATAATGGTATGTTTTTTGTTTGTTGTTGTCTCATACTTTTTGATACACTGCTTTTTTGTAAATGCTACTGCTTATGTTTGCTTCTAATATACTGTTTCATCCTGATTAAAGCTGTAATACAGCAGAATACATGATTGCGTTGTAGCATTTTTGTAACTGTCACAGAATGCCAGGAGAAAACAAGGTTAGATCCAAGTGCAGTTTATTAAAGTACAAATAAACAGAACAGAACAAAAATGTGGCAAAAGGTAATCCAAAAACACAGGGAACCGAAAACACGATGTAACCGCAAACAATACTGCAGCAAAGACAGACAGAGTGAGCATGGTATAAATAGTGATGGGATGATGAGTAAATTACCAACAGGTGATCATGATCAGAACAGAAACGACAGGCAAGGGACTATGGGAAATGGAGTTCAAAGCATGTAACAGTGAAACGGGAGAGCGCCCTCAAGTGGCCAGTCCAGGGCACCACAACCAGACACTGTGACAGTAACAGTAAGAAGTGTTTGCCAGCAAGTATTGCTTGCTACCACAGCAACCGCGTGTGTGTCCATGTTTAACTCTTCTCGTAGCTATGTGAAAAATATCTGTTTGTCTGTAGACCCTTTTAGGTCTAACGTCACAATTATGTCACAGCGCTAGCTGGAGGCAAAACAAAGGGAAAACTGGAGGCGGCCAATTCAAACCAGCACAGATTCGACTACATAAGGAGCTTAAAATATCAGCTTGTTGTGATATTTCGTACCAGAATCGATGTAGTACAGGCTCCAATTTGAAATTTTAACGCATACCTGCTGCCACTGCCAGACAAAAAAACGATGACAGCTGTGGTTAAACATGATAAAACGAGCGGCTGGACAGAAACGATCATCAAAAATGTTTGCGTTTGCAGCGCACACTTATCAAAAAATGTTAAATAAAGTATTGTCTTTTGTTGTTATGTTTTATGGTTTGTGTTACGTGTCTATGCATCTCACTACTATGCCGTGTATGAAATAATGTCTGTGTGCATGTGTGTAAAACAACAAACTGTAAACAAACTTTATATGCTTAATCATCTGTAATTCTACTGTATATACATTGTTGTGATTGATTGTGGCTCGAATTTTTAAGGTACTTGGTAAGAATACATAAAGTTCAAAATTAGTTTCTGGAGTTTTATTTCTAGAAAATATTCACATCTTAATTTAAATGTATGGGTATGTAAAGGTACTGTAATGTCGCTGTAAACTTACATAATTTGCAGGAGGTATATACTTTAAAATAACTATTTGGCCATTACATGACACATACATCTTCAAATAATATATCCATCACATTGAATGTTTAACTTTTTTTGTATTTTGGCCCAGTTCAATCACATGTAGCTGTAAAAATAGATGCCTGCTGAAATTGATATATGTATACATCTTCATGACTAGATAGACACAGGTAGACAGATAGACACTAGATAGACTAGATACACGTTAGGTTTCTCTATAGATGTGAATCACTCAACCAGAGGTAATCTTGTCAGATCGTCTATCCTTTGAGTAAAAGTGTGTACAGGTCGGCCAATCTGGTTTCGTCCGTTAAAGTTAAAGTTAGCCTTTTCAAATAACAATTGCGGTCCCGTACAGTGAGTGACCTTACATATGCAGGTAAAATCTGATTTTTTCCAGTCATTGTTAAAAAAAAATCAAGCTAACAAACTTCATAGCTACCGTTAGTGAAGCGGTCAGGGGAATCTTTCTGCCTCCACCTAAGCTCCGCCCACAATGTTTACTAACAGAAAAAGGGTCTATACACATAAAGTGTATAATTAGAGCACAGTTCATTGATGGAGATGTGACGAGCTGATGATCTGAATGAGAGAGAGAGAGATGCAGAGCTGAGCGTGGGCAGAGCTGGGGGACGCAAGGTACAGGATTAAGAACCGCTGCTTTAGAACATCGATTTTGAGTTGATGTGAATCCATAAGAATTGACAGAATTTATTTATATATGAATAGATTTTTTCGTGCACCCCTAGTTTTGACAGCATGGCAACAACTCTTCCTCTTCTCTAAAGCAGCGCAACATGTCCTCGCCCCCTTTGTTGCATGTTCCCGGGGGCGGGGTTTATGTAAATTTCAGAGTTTGTGATGTCACCAACCCAGGAAGTAGCTCATTGTAGTCCCTACGAGCCGTTTTTTGTAGGCATTAAACTGCCATAATTTTAAAAGACAATGGGTCTCATTCACTAAGCATGCGTACGCGCAAATTTGTGCTTGAAACCTGCATACAAATGTTTTCACGAACAAATCATGATTCACTAAAACGTATTCTAAATTTAAGAAAAAATATAGGAACAACTGAAAGCACATGTACGCAAAAATCACACTCTCGGTCTTAATAATCTCTCTCGCTCTATTTATTTATTTAAGACAAAGTGTATGTTTCATCTTAGGATGACATTTATATATAATTATATATATATATATATATAATTATGATAAAAATATATATTTCATGTTAAAATTATACAGTGAAAGAGTAAGAAAAGCTGCATTACTGTAGCTCGCCTCGAGCTGTAAGGCTGGGACAATAAATAGATGCATCGCGATTCATGGATCGATTCTGAGATTTTCAGAATGCATCGTGATTCTTTTCTCTCGAATCGATTCTGAGCTTAGTTTTTAACAGCAGATGGCGCTCTAGGCTAGTTTTAACCGCACACTCAAATGCTCAAGAAGAAGAGTGTTTGTGCATTCGGCTGAGTAATGTAAGTGGTTAAATGTACTTGCACATCGGGTTTAATGCTTTTATGATGTGAGATCAATGTAAACGCAGCCCACTGTGAACATCCTTGTAATTCGCTTTAACTTTTTCGAACTTTATGAATGATTATTTTAGGTTCAAAAGGTGCGTGTGTACGGAACTGGAAGCAAGCAGAATACGGCTATTTCTAAAGCATGCAGTGCCATCTGCTGTTAAAAACTAAGCTCAGAATTGATTCGCGATGCCATCGGAAAATCTCAGAATCGATGCAGAATCATTTCTCGATTTGCGATGCATACATTTTTGGTCCCAGCCCTATCGAGCTGCGAGGTTTCTCTGAAACAGCCAGCTAATGAAAACTCTGTAAAATGGGTCTGTGCAAAAGGTGTTTTATTGTGTATGAACTGATTTTGAGGACTGCGCACTTCGCATTGCTTAAAGATCCGGCGAGAGCGCGTCTGTAGACAGCACGCGTCATATCGTCATATGGGGTTGCGTGGAGTATCTTTGACGAGAGTGACGGAAGGCTGTAAAGCAGTGGTCTCAAACTCAGTTCCTAGAGGGCCACAGCTCTGCAGAGTTTAGCTCCAACCAGCTCCAAATCACACCTGCTTGGAAGATTCTAGTGATCCTGAAGACCTTGATTAGCTGGATCAGGTGTGTTTGATTAGGGTTGGAGCTAAACTGTGCAGAGCTGTGGCCCTCCAGGAACTGAGTTTGAGACCAATGCTGTAAAGGACAGCGTGTGCAGAAAGCCCTTATATGGAGATGGTCTGGGCGTGTTTTATGCAAATGACTAAACTTGTGCATGCGGCGGTTCATTTAGAATACTCCAAATTCACTAACATTAGGACGAGGTTAAGAACAAATTCATGTGCGTACGTGAATTAGGCGGAAAGTTTTCGTGAGACGTTCGAATGTGCGTATAGACGGTTTAATCGGGCGCACGCACCTGGCCCGAAGTTAAATTCTGGTCTGTGTTTGTTTGTCGGTCTGGCTCGGTTGTGCCTCACACGTCCTGAAAAGTGAAGCTGCGGGCTCTTTGATCGCCCCCTGGTGGCTGGCTGCAGTACAGGTCATAAACCCTGCCCTCTCCATGTAAACAAATGGGACTTGAGTCAAAATTAAAAAAATAAATTACACTTCCAATACAATTTTCCGAAAGATGGTTTTGGTCATTTAAAGTAGATGTTATAACGCTGATATATATTCAATTGTTCGTTTTTGTGATAAGTTTGATTTTAGCTAGTAATTTGATGCTATATAAACAGGGCGTGTCGTTATGGTTGATTGGGTCTGCGGGAGTTTGGGCGGGACTTTGATACAGCGGCTCCACCTCACGACACTACTGCGCAGACTCTGGCTCCAATCGAATATCTACTGCGCAGACTCTGGCTCCAAATGACGTCATTTACTCAAGATGGCAGTGGCCATACTGAGATGCTTTGGCTTCACTTGTCTATAGTGGAATGAAGTGGAGACGCTTCGTCCATCTTTTTTACAGTCTATGGTCTGGCTAGTGGCGCCGACTACAAACAGTTAAAGTGATGAGTAATGAAGTTGGGCTCAGGTTGTTGTGCTGTGGGATGTTTCCCATTCATTTATTTATTTGTGGCGACCTGCTACGGTATCAAAACTGACCGATTTTCCAAAAGGCTTCATTGAATAAACATGAGCATGTTCTGCACGTTTAAAAATCAAAACGAGGTACGGGTGTTTTTATATCACTGTATTTCTGAAGGAAGACTGTCTTTAGAAAATTTTCGATGTCATTTTCATTTCATCTTGCATGTTATATGCCTGATAAAGCAGCGTTTGTAAGCGGTGCGCTGCTTTGTGTACAGCCGTTACCGGGGAAACCTCTATTTATCCCACTTTAAAGCACCTCCTGCTGACAGAGAATGAATTTGCATTTTCAATAAGTCCGTCTGATTTACGCAGCAAAGATATTTTGCTTGTTATCAGAAAATAATCTACTCAAGAGGGACTTAGCTGTTGTTATTGATTCTGTTTGGAAGTCCACCGGAAGTTAAGTTAGGGCCACAAAAGTGCGCATGCACAGTAACGTTTGTTTATGTTGTTGCCATTGAAACCGTCTATAATTACAAATAATGTGCGCAATTATTAGTGAATGAGACCCAATATCTCCGTTTGCACTGAACTTTCAGCATTGTAACTTTGCAGATATTGTTTATGCTCAAACAGCAATATTACACACTAACTAAAGTTAAAAAAGTGAAATCACAATCAACCACCTCTTAAACAAAAGTTGAGTGATTTTTTGTTTTCTCTTTTTTTTTTTCTTTTTCGTAATAAAAGTCCACTGTCAATACTGTAGTAATGTATGAAGCACAGCCACAGCTCACACAGAAGTCACTTTCAAACCAACCAGCTGTGTGTGGGTCAGTGCAGCATGTGGCCTTGAACATAAGAACAGTCTATCTGGGGAATTTTTTTGCCATCATGCGGATGGATTCCTATTGAAATTATTGGGTTTCACCCGTGATATTTCATAAAGCAACGGTAAATGTGACCACAAGAATGAATTATACTTTTGAACCAGTAGCATGAATTAATTAGCAGGTGACCAATGCAAGTGGATCTATATATGTGACTATCCTTTCAGTCACATATAAAGGTAATTAATTTCAAAGAATGCAGATGGTTAGAGGGCAAAGGTCACACATATCGTTGAATTATATATGGGAGTAAGTCACACATAAATTATTCCATACGTCTATTTCAGTGCACACTGTGAACTTGCAAAACGCTTAATATACTGTGTATTAGTGTGCTTGGGGGAATGCAGCCTCATTTACTAAGAGATGGAGGTAAAGATGGAGGGAGAAAGGTCCATCCATAATAGGAAGCTCATGACAAGCCAATTAAAAGAAGAGAGTTGGAGCTAGAGTTAGGAAGTGGGAAAAAACAATATATAGCAAAGCAGAAGAATGACACCTTAGGCTAGTATACACTTTCTTTCATCCTTTCCATCATTTTCCTTTAAAACTGGAGACAATCACTCAATAGTCACAGTCCCAAAGCACAATCGCCTGGCCCTGCATGCTTGGATTTCTAACACATCTGAAAGCACATCCAGACATTTCCATTTTTTCATTTTAGATGAACAGAAGGAGAGTTATGCTTTATTGCCTGAGGTAAATACTTTTGAATTTCGAATATTCCCAAAAGAGCTGCACCTTTTAACTGCAATTAAAATGTTGAACAATAATTACAGCGTTCATCTAAAATTACACATATTTCATATGAATTTAATTTCTAGATTAAAGTGGCCAGAAAAGACGCTGAGTCCCCTTGTGAAACGTTATCCAATGTTGTCACTGTTAGGCAGCTTTACTTAAGAAAACGTTATACATTATTCATTGATTAATTTCTCATCAGAACGATTTTCCACTGCCTCCTCAGAGAAAACGCCATTGCTATGTGTATGTGAAGTCCTGCGACCGCACCTTTGCACTGAGCAATATGTATGTGTGAAATAGATGCTCTTCTCTTTGTTCCATTATCTCCTGTTCAAATCACAGGTTGGCTTGGTGATGTGAGTGCCCTTTCCTCACAAAATGACAGGCAATGAAGGCAGGGGCAAGGGGATGCCAGCGGCCATGCCAGCTAATGCTTCTGGAAATTGGCGGCTGACTGCAGAGTGCACTGAGAGAGAGGGCCTTTAATTAGCACCCAGACTGACAGAGCACTGGCAATCAGCCATCTCTTGTTTCTCCTGCTGCTTTGTACAGATACGTTTTTGTACTAATTTTTTTTGTTTTGTTTTTTTTTTTTGGGGGGGGGGGGTTTCGGTGTTGTCTCATTTCTCATCAAAGCATCTTTGTTATAGGCTATGGCCACTTTTCCTCTTGACTTACTGGCTCTCAAATCTTTCATTTTATTTTCCCTGTCTGCCTCTGGTCAGTTTATGTGGAATTGATTGTACTCGTGGTTACATATTCTGCACACATGCACATACACACATACACACATGGTCAGCCTGGGTTTGGCACGCATTCGTCTCTTGAGTTGTCCGGGGGCTATTACTGTCTCATTAAAAGCTAAGCAGTGGAGGAGCTCTGGCCGATAAATCAATCAAGCGGCCTGTCGCCACTGGAGACGGATCAATCCTGAAGAGACACCTATCCCAGTATGCTTCACTCATGCAATGAATCATAAGCAGCCGATCAAGGGATACACGAAGCTGTGCTTTCAGATTAAAATCACACATGCATTGTTTTCATTCGCAGATAAAAGTCCACAAGAATTTCCCAAATATACACAAATCCCAAATCAATTCATGGACTTTTTCTTTTTTATATAAGCCTAAATTTTGTGGCTGACATCAAACATAATTTAATCATCTTTTCATACTTTAAAAAAGTTCACCCTATCTATTATTTAAATGCATGTTATTCATATTTTGAACAATTCATCAAATTTTTTGACCTCATTTTTAATCATAACTCAATCTTCGAGTGTATGCTGAACTTCTCTAATAATTTATTCCACTTAAATCTTACAAGAAACTGTGAACTCACATCAGATCAAGAACCGATCGATAGAATCATGTCCCCATCCTACATTTTTGTCTTTTTTAATAATACGCATGTTATTTTGTATGTACATCACAATATGGACAAAAACATCTGCCGCTATACTTCTATTTTGAGACTCACACAAAACAGGTTGTCCTTTTAATATTACAAAATTGATCATGTTTGTTCTATGAAATGGATACTATGTACTCAATATGCAAACCATCTCCTCATATTTCACAATTCATTAAGTTCATTAATAAATAATCATCTAAGAGACTTTGACTTAACACATAAATTATTTGGATATGCAGAGAGATTTAAGATGCTGTTTTTATTGCCTGACAAGGTCCTCAAGTGTCCAATGCTGAATTGAAGTAAGATTTTGCATATGTTAGAGATGAATATAAATATAGCCATTGCCCTGCATGTGTGTTTGTTTTCATCTTAATGGCAGTGGAAAGTAGTTTGACCAACTTTTTCTGTATTTATTTTTTTGCTAAAAGCCCCTCTCTTTTTTTTTTTTTTTTTTTTGGATGTGTGTACGTTTGTTTATTTTTACAATTTCCTATTTAAGCCACACCCACTTTTAGTTATATCCATCTATATGCATATGAATGTTATTAAGTCGGTCTAAAACCTGATTTCTACCCTAACAAAAAAAAGTTGTCGCGTTTATAATGTTGGACAACAGAACTGTCACACTGCAAGTTCACACTGCAACAACAACCACCAACAGGGTTAACACAGTGACAATACTACAATAAAACCCAAGAAGCGTTGGAAGTTGGTGGTTGTTGGCATTTGTTGGGTCAGCATGAACCAGCCTTAACAGTTACAGATACTGATACAAATAATGGCTTCTCTGCACACTGTGGAAAGGACGCATTTTGGCTGGGGCTGACTGAGATAAACAGACGAGTGAAATAATCTGTGCTGGACAGCTTCCCGCTTTGGATGAGTCAAGAGGCCATTAGATGCTCAGTGTGAAGAATATTGGCCCTCAGGGGATACAGAGACTGGCAAAAGTTCTGTGTGGCATTCGTGTACATGTGCCGGCAGAACGGCATGGTTGTAACACTATGTTCTAATACACTTTTTCTGGAAACACAATGTTTGGCAAAATAGAGCAGTGTATAAGATGACATTTGGCACAGTTGTTAAAGTAACCAACAAGTTGTTCTATTTTTTTATTGTTTAATATTTAGAGTTTTTTGTTTTGTTTTTTGGCATTTTCACCTTTATTACGATAGGACAGATCAGAGCTGACAGGAAGTGAAGTGGGAGAGAGAGAGGGGATGGGATTGGGAAAGGTTTCCAAACCAGGATTCGAACTCGGGAACCCCGTAGCACAACGGTGCTGTACGTCGGCACACTGCCCACAGGGCTATTGGCTTTTTAACCCTTTTTAAAAGTTTAAAAATTTTAATGTTTCACATTTGTTCACATTTTTTCCATTAAAATGTTTAAAACAAATTGGGTTTGTTTTGTGTTATTTACATTCAAGATTTAAATTTTCTATTGATATCAATTTACAACGTTTAAAGCCCCGTTCAGACTAAACGATTTTTTTGTCGGTTACGACAGTCACTGTGTCAGATTATGTGATTTTGACTCATAAAATCTTGTCGTGTCGTGAACAAGAAACATGTCAGACTATACAATGCTACCCGACCATTCATCGCATGCCATCATTAACAACGTGCGTGCTGTCATCAATAGCGCGAGACAAGACAGAAGGTGCTATGAGTGTAAACAAACAATGGCTAGCAAACAGCGTGTTTTGCCCTGTCTTGTCATCAGAAAAGCCCATAAAAGAAAGAAAACCTGACAATGGACACAAATCTGGATGGCATGAAGAGGATGGTATGGACAGTCAAAGAGAACTGAGGTATCCTCCATTGTAAAATTACACCTAGCAGGACCGATACCATTGTCTCCCTTTCATTTCGGCATGTTTGAAAGCTTGTACAAAGGCGCTTCTGTGCTCCTATTGGCCAGTGTCATAGCTGTGATGGAACTTGTTGTGTACGATGGGGAAAAAAATTAAACATGCTAGTCTTTCTGTGTTGACGTCGTGAAGCATCGCAGAGGTGTCTTGTACTATGACACTACACGAGATGAAATGATTGAATCGTGCGTCCCGACGCCCATTGTCGTATACGAATCCCCAAGACACCCTACGTCAAGCAGATCGTGGCAAAATCGGGCTAAAATCGTGTAGTCTGAACGGGGCTTAAGTTGTAGATTTCAAAACAACTAATTTGTACCAGATAAATGTAGGAAAATTATATTACAGTTAGAGATAAGGGTTAAATTTTAAATCCAACTTGTCTTTTATTTAACTACTAGTATGCTTTTTCTTTTTTTGGAACCGCTTATTTTTTTATTAAACCAAGATACCCCCAGAAACATTTGAAACTAACTAAATAAAAAGTTCAAAAAAATCAAGTCTCCATACTGAAGGCCACTTCGATCTTACAAATTTTTATTTGTGCATACAATTAAGCAAATTAAAAAATAAGAACTGCTCATTTTGATGAAGTATGTATTTAATCACTTAGCTTTACAAACAAGTTATTCTAAACTTGTTGTACATTTATTGTGCCTTCTCTTAAATATTAATTCTGAAAGTCAGATTGTATTGATTCTCTTCCCCTACATCCCTGTGCGTTGAATTTGAACAATGCATGTTATGGATACATTTGCATGCATGAAAGGTAGTGGCTGAAGTTCTGTTTAGCAGAAATCATATCAAGGCGGATTTTGGATGTATTCTCCTGAACATCCAATTAGAAGCGAGCGAAAGCAGGAAGTCTGAAAGCAGGTCTATATCTAGTTTAGATTTACCAGGAGAGCAGTCTTATCCCTTCTCCTTATTAAACCAAGATACCCCCAGAAACATTTGAAACTAACTAAATAAAAAGTTCAAAAAAATCAAGTCTCCATACTGAAGGCCACTTCGATCTTACAAATTTTTATTTGTGCATACAATTAAGCAAATTAAAAAATAAGAACTGCTCATTTTGATGAAGTATGTATTTAATCACTTAGCTTTACAAACAAGTTATTCTAAACTTGTTGTACATTTATTGTGCCTTCTCTTAAATATTAATTCTGAAAGTCAGATTGTATTGATTCTCTTCCCCTACATCCCTGTGCGTTGAATTTGAACAATGCATGTTATGGATACATTTGCATGCATGAAAGGTAGTGGCTGAAGTTCTGTTTAGCAGAAATCATATCAAGGCGGATTTTGGATGTATTCTCCTGAACATCCAATTAGAAGCGAGCGAAAGCAGGAAGTCTGAAAGCAGGCCTATATCTAGTTTAGATTTACCAGGAGAGCAGTCTGATCCCTTCTCCTTAAATCTGGCACCATTTGGTCAACAGAGACCTGCTTGAGTCTGCATTGTTTCATTTCACAAAACCCCCAATTTATCCCTCTCTCTATCTTTCTTGTCTTTATGCCTTTAAAATATGCTGATGGAGGAAATGAGAAAAAGGAAAACAACCTCCTTTTTGCTTCCTGCATGCCCAAAGGAAACAACTTGTTATTCTGTTTCCACTGACTTGATGTTTTCGCTGGATCAAACACCTTATCATGCCATGCACTGTGGGGAAGAGAGGGAAAATAGAGCAAAAAAAGGAGAGTAAAGTGCCTACTGATCACTGCAGGTGTGTAAACGCTGCATCCAATCATGCCACCACCACCACTTTGCTTTTTTAATCCCTCTTGCATTCTGCAGTAATTAATGAGTGCTGTCCACTCCCCTGGAGTTTTCTTGGTAAATGCACTTGTGTACAGTATAGCCAAGCAGAGCAGAGCAAAGAAAACCTGCTGGAGGAAGTCCAGCACCATTTCTGAATTTGGATTAGATATCATCTTTTACATTCAGAAATGACTCTCTCCTTTTTTGCTGATGTCAGATTTGATGCTGGTTAATGATCAATTTAAAATATCTCATTATTTAAAGTCTTAATTTACCTGATAACTAATTAGGAATAATTATCATTTGTCATACTTTTTGTCATAAAAGCTTACTTTTTGTGTCATGTCATACGATATAACTTTAGGCAATTTCTTTCTAGTATAAAAAAAAATTCCTTTTTTTTCTTCTTTTTTTTTTGATAGAATCACAAAAAATTTTATTGTGACAATAATGTTACTCTACCATTCAAAATGTTGGGTACGAATGTTTTGAAAGATATCTCTTACACTCACCCAGACTGCATTTACAGTCAAAAGAGTAATATTGTGAAGTATTATTACAATTCAGAATAACTGCTTTCAATTTTAATATATTTTAAAATGTAATTTATTTCATTTTGTATTGTACAAATTGTCGATTTGTATATTTTTTATTCCTTTATTTTTTATTCCTTATTTTACTTGTTCTATTTTTTTATTTATTTAATTTTTTTATTATCTGTGTTTTTTTGTTCTGTCACTGTCATTCTGTTACACTGTGGAAGCTTCTGTCACGAAAACAAATTCCTCGTATGTGTAAACATACCTGGCAATAAAGCTCATTCTGATTCTGATTCTGATTCTGATTTCCGCAGTGGCAAAGTTGATTCGTTAGCGTTACTTCAGAATTTAATGATGCATGATTCATCAGAAATCATTCTAATATGCTTTGCTATGATTTGCTGATCAGGAAACATTTCTTATTAGTAGTAGTACTAGTAAATGTTAAAAAGCTATGCTGTTGTAAAAAAAAAAAAATTGTAAAATTATACATGTCTTTCCTGTCTTTTTTGATCATTTTAATGCATCCTTACTGAATAAAAACATACATTTCTTAAAAAAAGAACAGACTCCAAACGTTTAAATGGTAATGTACCTCTTATACTATTTCATACTACTTTATTTTGAACAAAATGAAAACACATTATGAAGCAGATTTATTTTTATTTTTTTTACTGTGTCAACAAAAGTGAAACATAGCCACATGGTCGACAGATACTTCAAGCCTAGTTGCTAAATGCTACAAAAGTACAGCCTCACGGCAGAATTGAGTCAGCACTCTTGTTACCCAGTCTTAACAAAAATTGTATGTTGTCACGTCCTCAAAGCTGGAACATATGGCAGGGCTGCCATTCGAAAATAGCTTGTATCCAAGGGGAGCACATAAAGATGTACAACCTGGTACAGAGCACAAAACCTTGGATCCTTTGAGCAATCATACAAAGAAATATGGTCAGATTAGTCATCTTTCATCTAATTTTTCACACCCAGAGAGGCCTGGACCAACACATTCTATTGGCAGCTGGTAAACAGGTTGGAGAGTCAGCAAAAGGGCATCTATGTTGTTGGGAGTTATTAGGTGATATGATAGCACTTGTAGCGAATCAGCTCAAAGGGGAAATATGAATAATTAATCATAACTAGTGGCTTGTTAACTGAGGGGTGTTACAGAGTATTTGTTAAATATAACTAACAAAATATATATTGTGTGTCTGATTGGTCCAGACGCTACACACTGCATGGACTTGAACAGTCAGGAACATGAGGCCAGTTTTGAGACTAAGTGCAAAATTTGGTTCACTTATATTTATGTTCCTGTAGCTCAACTTTTGTTTCACAATTTTGACTTTGTTTCTTATTTTAAATTTTATCTCATTTACTTTTTTTTTTTTTTACTTGCAGTGTTTCCATATATATTCTTTTTTTATCACATGGTGATATTTAAAAAAAAAAGTGGTTGTACTTAATTTATTAATTTATTTATTTCAGTTATTCATTTTAATTATATAAACCGTGGTTTACAGTAAATTTACAACAGCTAAGGGCCATTGTTAGGAACATTAAACACTACATTATACACTACTATTCACATTATACACTACCATTTACTACTGCTACTGTTCTTTCGTCACAGAATCCTAAAAAAATGTACAAAAATATTTTGACATTGATAATAAGAAATGTTTCTTAAGCAGCAAATGGCATATTAAAAATGATTTATGAAGGATCATGTGACACTGCTGAAAATTCAGCTTTGCCATCACAGGAATAAATAGCATCTTTTTGTGGTCTTTCAGATATATCAGTACATAATTTATTCACTATGTTTGTTTCTCATTCTTCTTGCTCGATCTCCCTGTTGTGACCTGTAATGCCTTCAGAGGTTGCTGTCTGAGTGTAAAGAGTACAATCATTCATGTCACTTGGCTTTATTGTTGTCTGCATGCACATACAGTTTGTTGTTTTCATCACAGTTTTGGCATTTAATGCGACGCTATAAGCACCGTCTTTTTCTGTGCATGCGTACATTACGGTTTGCTCTGACATAATTCCATTTAGCTGAAATCAAGCTGCTCTAACCAAGCAGGAGAAACATACTCATTACTCCGTAATGATGTCAGTAAGGTCTGCAGGCTTGTCATGGTATTGTTTAAATAGCCCAGCGCCACTGGTCCACTATAACGGCTTTGAGCGCCCATTCTAGACAGTCTTGTGGGTGTGTGTGTAGAACAGGCCATACGGGGAGCTGTAATAAATAGGGTTCCATAATGACTAACAACCATGTTCTGCTTAGGTCATACGAGGCTGCTGGCATGGACAGCATGTGTCACAGGTCTGAGGGCCAAGTCTCTACCCGGGGGCCGCTGCGGTGCCATTTAAGGGGCTGCCATCGTTGCGCTGCAGATCCCAGATCAGGGAATCATGTGTCAAGCAGCCTCCGTGCTGGGCGGCAAAGTTATAACGACACAATGTGGTTCCTTTTTACCCCCAAGCTCTCTTTGCTCAAGCATCTTATTATTTCTCTCTGGAACAAGAGAGGGAGAAGGTGAGAGAGAGACAGAGAAAGACAGGCAACAACTTCGGTCTTGTTAATGCTTGCTTGTTAGAGCCAAGACTGGCTTCTAATAGCCTGGTGCCAAACTTTCAGTATTCTTTTGTAATTGGCAGGTAGCACAGCGAGCCTGACAAATGAGTGTCAGCTATCAGCCATTCCAGTTTTACACAATCCAGGCATGTGGAGGAAATCAAAATAATTTAAATAAATAAGGTGCCGAATGCCAGGCTTGAACACTAAAAGAGAGAGAGAAAGTGTGAGAAAAAGAGGGAGTGTTTGTGAACTGGAGATGAGAGAGTGGGATGGATGGAGAGAGAGGGGGGAAACAGAACAGTGTCAGGTTAGAAATGCTAAGCCTGTTAGCATGGAACAATTATTTGTGATACCAAAAAACACATACAGTATAGGGAGAAAAGTTACAGTTTACATCACATGTACAGAGAAAGTATTGTGAAACCAACAGAGCATTTTAACATGCACTTTGTACGTGCTTATGTCGTGTATCTTTCTATTTATCAGAGAATTTAGGAAAACGTATCACAGTTTCGCCAAAAATATTAAGCAGGAAAAAACTGTTTTCAACATTGATAATAATAAGTAAGGTTTCTTGAGTAGCAAATTAGCATATTAGAAAGATTTCTGAAGGATCATGTGACAGAAAAGACTGGCGTAATGACTGATTTACTTGAATTAATTATATTTTAAAATATATAAAAATCGAAAACATCCATCCATGCATTCATTTCTGCAAACCACTTATCCTCTGTAGGGTGGTAGGAGGGCTGGAGTCTACCCCAGCATCCATCACAATAAAACATCCTATGTAAATGTCTGCTCACTGATTCTGCATTGTCTGCTGTCTGTAAATGTGCTTTGCTGTGGTGTGTTTCCTGGAAGCTGTGGACTTGTTTATCTGGAATATATGAAGGTGGTACTTCAAACTTAATGAATTGTAAGGAATTGGTTATGGTGAGGACACTCATGTGTTAATTTGACAGCACTAATAATTATATATACTCCCATTTAAAAGTGTGTGTGTGTGTGTGTGTGTGTGTGTGTGTGTGTGTTTTTAAATATTTTTGAAAGAATTCTCTCATGTTCACCAAGCATTTTATATACCTGTATATTCTATTCTATTCATATGTGTGTGTGTGTGTGTGTGTGTGTGTGTGTTTTAAATATTTTTGAAAGAATTCTCTCATGTTCACCAAGCATTATATATACCTGTATATTCTATTCTATTCATATGTGTGTTTGTTTGTTTGTTTTAAATATTTTTTCTGCACTTTATATGCATGTATATTCTGTTCTATTCGTGTGTGTGTGTGTGTGTGTGTTTTCGTGTGTATGTGTGTGTGTGTGTGTGTGTCTGTACCTGTTTTTCTATTCTGGTGGGGACTTAAACCTGAATACACACAGACTCATGGGGACTCGTGTCACGGTGGGGACCTAAATTGAGGTCCCCACGGGTAAACAAGCTAATAAATCACACAGAATTAAGTTTTTTGAAAATCTAAAAATGCGGAAAGTTTCCTGTGAGGGGTAGGTTTAGGCGCAGGGTTGGTGTAGGACAATAGAATATACGGTCTGTACAGTAGAAAAACCATTACGCCTATGGAGAGTCCCCACAAGGATAGCTGACCAGACATGTGTGTGTGTGTGTGTGTGTGTGTGTGTTTTCTGTATTTTAATACAATTTGAAGCGTAATTTATTCCTGTGATGTCAAAGCTGCACTTTCAGCAGCCATTAATCCAGTTCTCAGTGTCAGGTTTATCTGAACATTGCTTGTCTTGACTACGATTTGGATTCTGATTCTGCTGTGTGTGTACGCCTGGAAACTTTGTAAATATTCTTGTAAATAGTGAGGGAGGTAGGGAAGTTGGTCTGTATTTTGTTTTTATTTCCGTTTGAGGTTATTTAGTTGTCAAAGAAAAGTCTGTTTTGTTTATTGTTTTGGCCTTGTCTGCCCCTGAAGATACTCCCGTGTAAAGCAAATAAAATTGTTTATTTGGCATCTCTCTGGTGTGAATTCAAATCCTTTTTCTGTTACGGCTTACCCCTAGAGGTCGTAACAGAAATTGGGGGCTCGTCCTAAAAAATAAAAAAAAACTAATGAAATTGGTTTTGTTTGTTCATTTGCCTGGTGGTTTTCATTTTAAGGTGGAGAGAATTAGGAATGGCTTCAAAATTTGAATTAGATAAGTTTGCGATCAAACCTTCAGTACATCAGTTGGATATTTGCCGCAAAGATGATTTGTTAACAATCGTGGATTTGTATCAAATACAGGTTACTCGTGGTGCTAGGAAACAGGACATTAAGGAAGTGATTTACAAGCATTTGGTTGAACGTCGGGTTTTGTCTGAAGAAGGTGAGGGGGAGGCGGGTGTTGCAGCTCAAGTGTTGGCTTCCGTAGAGGAGGGGACGGAACCCAAACCTGCGGAGTTGACTAGCATAGATCCCGCTAACCTTCCTTCTCCTAGTAATCCTTTGCTGGCGATCAGATTGAAAGAGCTGGAGTTGGAGTTGAGCAAACAGCAATATCAGAGCCAACTGTTGCATGTGCAAATCCAGCAAGCTATCAGGCTCAAGGAGCTGGACCTGGAGCAAAAAACTAAGCAACCTGTTCACCCCTCAGCTGCTGATGCGCCCAGCGTGATTCTGCCTATATCACCACCCGTAAATGCTTCCATTTGAACGCATCGCGGCCACTTTGAAATGGCCGCGGAGTATTTGGCCGCTCCTGTTACAATGTAAACTCGTCGGGAAAGCGCAGGAAGTCTGTTCCGCTTTAACGCTTGAACAGAGCCTGGATTATGGGGTAATGAAAAATGCCGAACTGCGCACTTACGAGTTGGTTCCCGAGGCATACAGACAGAAATTCTGAAATCATGTGAAAACCCCTTGTCAAACATTCGTTGAATTCGCAAGAGACAAGCCAATTTGTTTGAGAAGTGGTGCACTGCAAATAAAGTTAGCACGTTCGAGCAGTTAAAAGAGTTAATGTTGTTGGAAGAGTTTAAGAATTGTCTGCCTGAGAAAATCGTGATCTGCTTGAATGAACAGAAAGTGTCTTCCCTTTCTGAAGCTGCTGTTTTTGCGGATGAGTTTGTGCTTAAAGTAGTGTTTCCATCGCCCACCAAGCGTAGTATTTCTGATCGTGTCCGTAATTCTAAAGATTCCCAGACAGTACCCAAGAACGCTTCAAATACTTTAAATGTGGAGAATCGTGAAGGTTTTTACTGTCATGAGGTGGGACACCTCATCGCTACCTGTCCCGCTCTGAAACGCAAAGCTGGCAAGAAAACAAACGCTTATAAAAGCGTTGCATTAGTTGAGCGTCCCATTTTCTCTCCCGAGCCGGCAGTTCTGCATACAACAGCTGAAACTGCATTTAAGCCATTTATTTTTGACGGTGTTGTCTTTTAGTGAAGCAGACTCTGAAACAAAAAGTGTTCGCATCCTTCGTGATACTGGCGCCTCTCAGTCCATAATCTTAGAGGGTGTGCTGCCATTTTCGGAACAGTCAAGCTGTGGTTCCAGCGTACTAGTGCAAGGCATTGATCTCTCTGTAGTTAAAGTTCCTTTACACAATGTCTATTTGCGTTCTGGAATTATTTCCGGTAACGTTAAATTGGCAGTTCGGGCTGAGTTACCGGTTAAAGGTGTAGCGCTCATACTAGGAAATGACTTGGCAGGTAACAAAGTTTTTTGTTTACCTGAGGTTATAGATGTTCCTGAGATACATGAAGATGCTTTACAGGAAGAGTTTCCTAATGTGTTTAGCGCATGTGTGGTGACCCGAGCTCAAGCTCAAAAACTACTCAAGCTTCCCTCGGTTTCAGTCCTTCGGAGTTGATCTTTGGGCATACTGTGCGTGGTCCATTGAAGATTTTGCAGGAGCAAATTATTTCATCTGACCATCCTTCCCCCACTAAGAACGTTTTAGATTATATTAGTTCGTTTCGTGAACGACTGCATAAGTTGTGGAAACTGGCAAAACACTCGCTTGATTCTGCACAAGACCAAATGAAGACTCGGTATGATCAAAAGGCTTTCCAGCGCTCATTCTAAATTGGTGATAAAGTTCTCATTTTACTTCCTGTGCCTGGTTCAGCGCTCCAAGCTAAATTCACCGGTCCCTATGAGATTAAAGAAAAACTGAGTGACACTGATTATATTGTTTACACCCCCGATCGTAGGCGAAAATCACGTGTCTGTCATATTAATATGCTGAAGGCATATGTGGCACGCTCTGACTCTGAGATTAAGACCCCTGTTCTTACTGTTGCTCCAGTAGTTGTACCACCCTCCGAATATTCACCAGAAATGGATGGGTTGAAGATGAATAGTGCTACATTTACCTTTGCTCGTTTGTCCAATTCAGAAACTCTGTCAAACCTTTCAGCAAAGTTGTCTCACTTATCCATCGTCCTCGTCCCAGATGCTACTTCCAGGTTCTGTACAGATTACAGAAAAGTTAATGCATTAACCAAAGCTGATTCCTTTCCAATGCCAATCCTTTCCATGGAAGATTGTGTAGACCGTGTGGGTAGTGCTAAATTTGTGATGAAACTCGACCTGCTAAAAGGTTATTGGCAGGTGCCGCTCATAGAGCATGCATCTGAAATCTCGGCCTTTAGCGGTCAACCAGTAAAACATTGTATGTTTTATTTTATGGGTGGGGGTGTTATGACCTTAAGACAGTCTATGCATCTGTGCACTGTTTTTGTATGTGTTCGATCTCTCTGCTCGTGTGTCGACATGTTTGTGTTCCAGATGGGTGTGGCCTCTGTTAACCAGCTGGAGATGGTGATTGGTGATGGTGACACCCTACCCAGATATAAGGACCGCCCCAAACACTCATCTGGTGCCTTTGAGCCTAGTTGACTTCATACCGTTGTGTTGCGCTAATGTTCTGATTATCTGTTTCTTGCTATTGTTTGTATCGTTGTCGTTTGGTTGTGAAAAAGTGTCGTACCGGAGAGAGAGATATTCTGAGTGGATTGAATCTGTTTAGTGTTTATTATTGTAAGATCAAATTCTAAAACCCCGGTTTATCTGAACATTGCTTGTCTTGACTACGATTTGGATTCTGATTCTGCTGTGTGTACGCCCGAAAACTTTGTAAATATTCTTGTAAATGCTAGTTTGCCAAATTAAGGGACGTAGGGAGTTAGATGCCATTTTATTTATATGTATTTATTTTATTTTTTTTTCACTTTGTTTTTGGTTGAGGGAGGTAGGGAAGTTGGTCTGTATTTTGTTTTTATTTCCGTTTGAGGTTTAGTTGTCAAAGAAAAGTCTGTTTTGTTTATTTTGGCCTTGTCTGCCCCTGAAGATACTTCCGTTTAAAGAAAATAAAATTGTTTATTTGGCATCTCTCTGGTGTGAATTCAAATCCTTTTTCGGTTACGGCTTACCCCTAGAGGTCGTAACATTTTGTGATACTCTTTTCATGATTTGAGAAGTAGAAAGAACATTATTTATTTGGAATCTTTTATAACATTTTTAAATGTCTTTTACTGTCACGCTAATTTCTTTTAAATTATTTTCTTTAAGACCTTTTGAACAGTAGTGTATGTGCTACTTAGATACTTTTTCTCTGCCACGGTTTCTTGCTGCCAAACACTAAATCATGCATTCCACACATAAAACTATGAGCAGAGGGCAAAAGATCAACACTTACAGCAGCCCAGCAGACTGTCAAAGACTCTGGCCTGAATTATTTTGCGGTGTTATTTTGCGGTGTGCTGTTGCTCTGGTGATTGCCAACATGCTGATCATGAGCAGGTGTGCACACAAATATTAAGGCATACGTCAGCAGTGAGTGGCCTGCACCTGTCCTCAGCTCTGTGCCCAGAACTCATACCGCAGAGAGAATATAAAAAAAATCAAGGGGATGTGAACAAAAAGCAGCAAAAGCATGTAAGGAGCAAAGGAAATATTAAACAAAGGAGGATGAGGAGGTTTAAGGATACTTTGGCCTGAATTATTTTGCGGTGTTATTTTGCGGTGTGCTGTTGCTCTGGTGATTGCCAACATGCTGATCATGAGCAGGTGTGCACACAAATATTAAGGCATACGTCAGCAGTGAGTGGCCTGCACCTGTCCTCAGCTCTGCCCAGAACTCATACCGCAGAGAGAATATAAAAAAATCAAGGGGATGTGAACAAAAAGCAGCAAAAGCATGTAAGGAACAAAGGAGGATGAGGAGGTTTAAGGATACTTCAGTAAAAAAAAAAAAAAAATCCTGTCATTTATTCAACCTCATGTCATTCCAAACCTGTTCTGTGGAATATAAAAGCAGACATTTAGCAGAATGTCCAACCTGCCCTTTTCCATTCAAAGGGAATGGAAACTAGTGTTAAAAGTAAAATGTACTCCAAAGGGCATGTATCAAGGCTTCTGAAGCTACACAAAAGATTTGCATTAGAAAGAGACATCATTTACTCAAAATCTTGCTTCAGAGTCACCATTCACTTTCATTGTATGGAAAAGAGCAGCTATAAATAAATAACTCATGACATTGACTAAATGAAGAGTGAATTTTGAGAAAATTGTTAATTTAAGATAGTATATTAAGAAGGTAAATACACCAATAAACAAGGTAAAACTGGTGAAGAGGGGAGGAAAAGGAGAAGCAGGTAAGGATTGTAGAATTGAGGCGCATGGATTTGAGCTCGATGGAGAGAGACCGAAGGGGGCCTCAAGGCAGAGGTGTGATTGTCAGTCTGACAGGATAGCGTGGTGACAGAGAGGAGGTGTGTGACATGTTAATAAGATAGTGTGTTGTTGTTCTGGTGACAGCAGCTAAACCTACACCCACAGCGTCTGTGTCATAGCTCACCGTTGCAGGATGCTTGATATCTGACAAGCACATATCTAACCATTTCTCTCTCTTTCTATCTCTCTTCCCCTCAACATCTCCTGCCACTGCAGCTAATTTCATCCCACCGGACCCATGCCTGGCGACTGGAGTGGCCCTGAGTTTTTCACAACACGATTTAATACACTCCCCCAAGACCAGAAGGCAGAAATTAGGATCGCATGTGGCGTCTCTTCCTATCCCAGACTTCCTCTTAAAAATCTGTGAACATACCCCAGCTATGTTCACACATATAGAACTCTGGTGCCAAACAATGGGAGAAATGTAATGTCTGCCTCGCACCCACACATATTTTCAAACACGCACAAACAATTAAATATTAAATGGCCCTCAAAACCCATTTCCAAGCTCTTGTTTTTGCATGCATTTGTTGGCTCTCCACTTGAACACATTCCCAAGCCAGAGCTTGCTATAATTTCCATTAATATTCAAACACCACAGTGACTTGTCAAGAGGGACCCAGCATGCACAGCATCCCTTAGGACAACTCATCCCTTCCCTGCTATAATTAAGTCTCTGATTGGTCGGGACCAGGGCTGTATTCTCACACAAAACCTAAAAACCCCATTTTTGCTTCTTTATTATGACACCATTGCTTCTTTAAGGGTCCTCTGAAGCTCAGCAATGCTGTTTATTGCTTATCGTAAAAGGGAAACTCGTGGGTAGGAAGTTGGGCAAATGTATGATGAAAATTAATTTCCTTGCATTCTATGATATATGAATAGATGTTGATGCAACTATGTAAGCAATGTCTTATTGTGGAGATTTCCAGCTCTCCAGAGGGCGTATGACAGCAGGAATTGTTGACCATATAATTCTTATTTACTGGAGAGGCTAAGAGGGCAAAGCAGGAAATCTCAGAGTACTGAATCCTCAGTTGTGCCACGTCTCTGTGGGATGCCTTCTGTTGTATTTGTGTCGCACTAGCCCGAAGTTTTGAAAAATAAGATTAAAAATCCAAGACAGGTTGTGAAATAGCATGGTTTTGTTTATCAAATGCACGTGAATAACCATGTAGAGGGATTTCTTCCTCTAAGTTCCCTGAAGGAAACTGGTTACCTGAAAAGGTTTAAAAAGTAAAAATGGTGATGCAAACACAGGACAACACAGGACTGCAGCTTGCCTATTTAGCAGCCTGACTGCCTGAGGGTAGAAGCTGTTTGCACGCTGTTGATTTTTGATTGAACTCAGTTTATCTGTCATAAAGCTTTAACAAATATAATGCGTAAATATAGCAGAACTCCCTCTTTTTTTCTCTACCAGAAGCTACGTCCTCTTTGTGTGGCTGACTGCACACAGCATCATTGAGAAGAATGAGAGACAGGGTGTAAGACGGATTGTGTCTGTAATTAATAATAATGTCCCCTGCCACTTTAGCCATTATACAAGCTCATCCTCTGCTGCATTCTTTCTTTTCCCCAATCATTCTACTCTTGCTCTTTCTCCTCGGTTTTGCGTTTAGAAGAACAGTGGATTAAGATATTAGTATGTTGAAAAAAGGCAAACAAAACATCATTTTATCTAACTGTTTATCCGGTCGCAGAGTGTGAGGTTTGCCCACATTAGACAGTTTTGAATTGCACGCACACTCACCCAAACTGCGATTTCACCCTTCTCCTGGACACAGTAGACATTTATTATTCCGCTAAACTCACTGTACTCAGGTTGAAAGCAAATCCATAGCTTTTGTGATTCTGCTAAGTACAGATTTGTGTCAGTGGAGCTGTATGCCCTCACAAAGCCTGACGGATGGGATTAGAGACAATTGCACTTGTTGTATCTTATCTGCAGGTTTCTCCATTATCAAACAGACCCCTTAGAGAAAAAAACCCTCGTCTGCCTGAGGTGATGCCTTCCTGTATATAATAACCCGCTTCATCCCTTTGTACATCTGTATGTATCTGTTTGCTCTGCCAGGCTACAGAAATTCCCAAGTGGTTGAGACGTACATGCATTTGTACATTTAATGCACTGACAGCTGTGTAAAGTTTAGTATATTTTAATGATTTCATGTTGTCAGTTAAAAGGTTAGCTTGTAGATAGGCTGAGTTCCACATTTTCTTATGATATGTATATCTACAGTTGTGAGTATATTAATACCATCATGTTGCATGATGTGTCTGCATGGGATTTTTTTTTTATTCGTGCCCTGTCATCACATATTCCATGTGAGCTGCACTTTATCTAAAAGTCTGCGGAGCCAAGCATCTGGCTTTGTTAGCAGTATGAGGTTTATGCTGACAGTGTTTTTAGCACCGTAAAAGGGTCTTGTTCACACACAGACGTGCTGAGTGGATGACACATGAACACCTGCACTGCATTTCAGGTAATAAGGATTCGTTCAGGTGTGTGTTTGTTTGGGTGGGTGTGTGTGATAAATACCAAAATAATATACAATATTCATTGTATAATGCTTTTTATGCCATTAAATTGTCACATTGCAATAGCTTTAAAAGTTTTTGTTACTGCTGTGATCAACAGGTATCACCATATTGAATTGCAAATAATGTTTGCTTTCAAACCAATGAGTAACATGCAGGGAAATCTGTCTGTAAGCATTCCCATTCACCTTAAAGGGATTTTTCATGCAGAAAAGAAAATTCTGTCTTCATTTTCTCACCCTGTCAATGGGTTCTGATCTTGCTTGGAACCAACATTCAAATATATTTTGTTCCATAGAATAAAGAGAATGCAGATTTAGAAGGACACACTCTCAGAAAAAAAGAAAAAAAAACAGGTAAAAAGATGCCGCTGAGGGGATATCCTTTTATAAATTTACTAATATGGACCATTTATGTACTAATACCTGTATGTTAACTTCAGGTACTTTTTAACTAAAAACAGTAAACACAGTCAAATGGATTTACAGCAGTGGCGTAGCCAGAATTTTATTTTTGGGCGGGCCTGGGCAAACATGAGCGGGCACTAGGCCAGTGGCGTAGCGCAAATCCGTGGCCTCCAACCGCGAACTCAGTGGTCGGTGGGTTGGGGGGCTGGATACGTCGCAATATTGAAAATATTTGTTTTAAACCAGGAAGGCGAGCCAATGGATATCACAAAAGCAACGTGCAAATTTTGCGCAAAAGTTATGCGGTGAACCTCTTAATCTCAGTCGATTCACTAGAAAGTGAAAGTAAAAACTGATGGCGCTTTCGGTATCTGACGCTGCATTAACGGCACATATTCTCTCAGAGACGACGAGAGACAAATCTCCTTCATATGCTGATAATGGTAGCCTATATAGCTAATTAAATGTTTTAATGTACTCCTTTAATATTTCTCTTGTGGCCCAAACATAGGCTAGTGGGAAAAAAATAATAACAATAAAGAGAGAAGAAACGTATTTCGTGTTAAACAGGTTGTTGTTTTTTTTCTTTTTAAAAAAAGTCGGTGCTTGAAATAAAGCTTTTTCATTGATGATTGCAGTGTTAAGAATTTTAATTATAGGCCTATAATTAATTGTATAATAAACCTATTTTGAAAGACCTTTTTAAAAACCTTTTCAACGTGGAATAAGCTAGCCTAATCTTTATTATCCTCGCAGCGGGTCAGTTATGCGGTGATGCGCTATGAAGAAAAATAGGTGTGGATGACTGGCAACAGCTGGTCTTAAATTCTTTAGACACCGCATACCAAAAGACTTTGAACACCGACTGAAAACACTGACTGAGCTCATATGACATTCATAATCGGCCTGACAGTAGTATTTCCCGGCTTCACAGAATTAACTGGTTCGCACGTGGAACTGAAAGTCTTACCGTTGCTTTCTCCCTCGTCAGTGTGAGTTTTTAAATGTTTATTTTTTTTGTTCAGAATTATGCATTGCTGCTGTTTTTCCGCTGCCTACGCCCCTGATTTACAGTCAAATTTACAGCCTCGTGCCATTACATTATGGGTGTTGACATTTTTCTATCGTTTTAGCAAAAAATGAATGCCTCAGCCCTTTTTCTCTTTTTTCTCTTGTCATGTAACACTGATTAAAAATGCCACTATATTGAGTTACAATTATTATACGTATGAGTGGACATCTCTTTCATGGGTGAATCCTAAGCATAAAAATAGAATTGATAGCCACTGAAGTTAAAGCACAACTAAAAACTTGTCTGTTTTTTTTTTTGTTCAAGTTGCAGGCATATCTCACAAATAACCCCCTGCGCTAAAAAAGTATGCTCAAAGATCAATAGACCCCATCACCCTGTGATATGGCCATTCTAATACCTCCCTCCCATCTCCTCTGGTTGCATCAAATTTTATGGAGAGGGGCTTAGTCGATTGCACCAGATATATAAGGGTAGGGATTGGCACCTGGGAAAGAGGCAACCACAAATGAGGCACTTTGAAGTGAGACGTTTGATGCTTCAAGGGAAAGAGACTGAGAATGGAGGGCAACAGTGAGAGAAAAAAAGAGAGCCATCATGTGGACTTTGAATTCCCACTTTCTATACCTGAAATATTGCATGGATCGCAATGATTACAAGTAGCATCTTTGGTGTAACTTTAGAAAAGTATAACTTTTCAGCACCGGCATGGGAACTGCATTTAAAGACACAGTCTTCACAATGTCAGGAATGCAAACGAATTAATCAAACGCTATTTTGTCACAGTTCACATAAACTTTAAACACAAATGTATGAAAACAGCAACCGAGTTAATGGCGTCATTTCACAGCCATTCATCTTGGCCTTTTTATCATCGTGTTAAGAATTCATCTGACGCTTTGATTGATCTCCACAGTCTTATTTCAGAGATTATTTAACGTTTAAATTGCATAGCTCTCGGTTTCTTCCCAACAGCCTCTGATTCTTTTGAGTTTGTCAAGGTCTTATTTTGTACATTTTCTCTGCTTGTGGACAGTAAAATGTCTGAACATTGAGAGCAGGATGAACTGAACATGTACTTTAGACTGTATACAACGTTTTTCTCTCTCTCTATCTTTCTTTTTCTCTCTGGGTTTTTATTTTCTGCAAGTTTTTTGATAATGAATTCTCTTAGTGGATGCTCTCCTGTGGTCACTCCAAAGTTGGTGTTGCCTTTCGAAAGTCTGTCCTTTCAGAGTGTTTTCGCTCTCTATACATTACCCAAAGGAAACCACCATAGTCACAGGAGTGATATCTGTTGATTTAATGAGAACATTGTATCTCCTGCGTCAGGAGGCCATATGTAAACTTAGTGCTGTCTTTCATAGTCTTGTGACACAGGTGACTCTGACTCACTGTTTCTCTACAAATTATAGAGAGTTGTTTGAGTGAATGTACAATCATGACCAGGCCAAACCGTCACATAGTATAGATCATAAAAATTGAATGATGTCTGTTCACTGTTTGACAAGAACAAATCAATCAAAAACAACAAAAAGAAACTCTCATTCCATAGGAGCTGACAACTCTGTCTCTGCAGTTCAGGGGTTAATTCAGGTATCCTTGGCTAAAAGGTTTTTCATTTCAGACATGAGGACGTTTCAGATGCCGCAGCAGTCTACTGTACTTGCTTTTAAATCATATTGCTTTTCAGTGGCAATGCTAATTTACTGATTCGAGGTGAAATGCTACAGTGTTACATTTTCAATGGAAGACACACATTTAGCAACTGGTTTTGTTGTGCTTCTTTTGAAGACGTTTTGTTTTCTTGTAAATATGTATTAGATTCAGTTACAACTGATTTCATATATATGAGAACTGTTAAGTATTTTTAATGTAGTAAACTTACTTTCCCATGTAGCTTGTATTATTTTAGTATTGTTTATATAATAATATAGGATTCATTTGTTTTTTTGTTTGTTTTTTTTGTTTTTTACAGTTTGTTTTAATTTTAGTCTTAGTAGTTTTGTTATGTGCCTTTTTCCTTTTTTAAATTTCAATATATATTTTTTTAGTATATATATATATTTTTTAAGTTTTAGTAATTTTAGTACTTATTGACTTATTCATTTCAGTTTCAAGCAACATAGAGTGCATAACAAATATATTAGACCACCACCACCCAATGGAATGTTTGTGCCACAGATGCCCTAAACTAACAGTATTGGTGATTACCAAAATAATTTTTTTATGTTTCTGTAATAGTTAATCCACCAGTATGCGTAAGCTCTTTCCTCACAATATTGTTACCAAAGCTAAAATATTGTAGTTATCCATGAATCTTTGAATTTACTGTTTTACAAGAAAGATAGAAAAAATAGTAAATAACTTTATTGTTATTTTTTTTCAAATGCCCAATTACAGTCTATAACAACTGAGACTATGGAAAAGTACATAACAACAATGCCAGCAAGAATGCAAGCTGTTATCAAGGTCAAAGGAGGCCATACAAAATATTACGTTTTATAAGTTGTTTGGTTATTATGTGTGAATAAAGACTTTAGTCGTTTTAGTTATTTCCCAAATAAAATTTTATTTTAAACTAGTTTTTGACAGATTCCTAAAATATTTGTGTTTTCTCTTTATTATGACAGGTGGTCTAATACATTTAAGCACATACAGTGCTTAACAAATGTATTAGACTTTATTTATTGATTGTAATTGGGCATCTGAATAAAAAAATAATAAAGTGCTTTACTATTTTTCTGCCTTTCGTGTAAAAGAGCAAATTTGAAAATGTATGTATAACAAGAATAATTATATTTTAGCATTACAAATACTACTGTGACTAAAGAGCTTACACATACTGGTGGATTAACCATCACAGAAACTTAAAAAATGATTTTGGTAATCGCCAATACTGTTAGTTTAGGGCAGCTGTGGCATAAACCTTACATTCGTTGGTGGTGGTCTAATAAGTTTGTTAAGCACTGTATCTAACATATCTAAACATTAAATTTTTTTTTTCATCTGTTTTTCATGTAGACTGTACGATGATGACACCTATTGACTTGTAAGCTACGATGCACGTTTCTATAAAAGAATAAAACATCATCAGCATGCGCTAGTGATAAACAAAGAGAGCATGAAAAATCACACTTTAGCAGTTGTATTTTCATGTGTGCTGAAAAAAAATGGAAGCTGCGAAAGAGGAAGGGGTAAGAGCTTGAGTTAAGCAGTTTTATGTTTTAGCGCCATGTCTCGTCATAAATATTTCCCTTTTTGAGTTGAAAAACCCTACATTAAATTTAATTTTTTACTGATAATGTATTATGATAGTTTGTTTTTATAAATGTATTCTATATAATATTTTATGTGAGTCTAAGTTTAAAAGTATTCCATAAACATTTAATCTGGAAACTGTGTAAACGTCAAATGAACCACGAGCATGGAATTACATTGAATTAAAATGCTGTTTCCTTAGCTTCACTTAGTCATTCAGAGTTATTCAGAATTCACTAAACTAATTCTAAAGAACAAACCGCTTGTCTCGTCACTTACAACACAATGACTAAGCCAACCACTATGGTGGGATGTGCAAGGACACTGCAACACCTGTGAGACATTTGGTTTGGAAACAAAAAATTTGGCTTTTGCACACTTCCTGAATACATCCATAACCACCTGTCCTTATTCAATAGCAGTATCTCACTCTTTTTCATTCAATATCTGTCTCTCTCGCTCTTTCACTCTCCATCTCTCTGTCTGATGCAAAGTTTGAATCTCACCCCTTGTTTTTTAAATGCACCCTTTTTCATTTCTGCCACAGTCGTGGTTTCAAAGAGCGGGGACCCGTGTTGCCTAGGCAACCAACTGTAGTTGATAGTGGGACGTGGGAGTACAATAGCTGCCTGGCACACGTCTTAAAGGCCTGGGACTCATGAGGCTTGTTCAGTTCCTTTTTAGAAATGGCAACCGCATTGTTCACTTGTTTTATCTCTTTTTCCTCCTCTTGCAGACACATCCTGGGGTCTTAACCTCAAGGAGAGCAGAGAGACAAGATGGACTATGTCAGATAAAGAACGGGAATGAATGCTTCGAGTCGCGGCATACAGTAAGGGGTCTGCGTGTCGTCATCGACATTCAAAGCTATCTCTTCTGTGCAGATTTCAAAACATTGCTGCTCCTCTCAGTCTCTTAAAGTTTAACTATTTTACGTGTTTTTTTTTTTTTTACTTGAGAAGGGACAGACCTGAGCAGAACTCTACACTCAGTACCAAATAGAAATGTGAGTTGCACATAACGCTCCTGTATACCACTGACTGAATTTCAATGTTTCATTGTTGTGTTGGGGGGCCTCTTGTGGTTTGAAGGGTTTTTTTGCCAAGCAGGAAAATTGCAAAATTATCAGTGCTTGATGAATAGACATGCAGAAATGAAGGACAAACATAATCGTGCTGATTACCTTCAAACATTCTTTCTCACCTTTCCTCGTTCTCTCACCTTTGCGATCATACTGTGGGGAAATCCTGAGGCTTTTGACTGAGGAGGAATCTCTTTGTGTTGGTGCTCTCTCTCCTTGCCAGGCTTGAAGGGTGATTGTATTTGTAATTAAGCAAGCAATACGCTGCGCATCAAGAATTCCTGACGCATCGGCGTTAACAGTTGGGCATCACACAGAAATGTTTATAATTCTAATAGGACACAAAACATGCAACTGGATTTGCAAATTAGTTTTCATAAGATGTCATGATTAATGTAATAGCAGTACTGTGCTGTATAATTAATAGAAATGCTTAAGTCTGGTACTTGATTACAGCACTCGCGTTAGCAATTGCTAATTCACTGTAAATTGGCTCCATTGTCAGGTGGGCAGGCGGGAACATTAGATTTTGGACAAAGAGAGAGAAAACTCTGGGACTGTATGGTTGAAAAAGTGTAACAGTCATGGCATAACAAAATTTCAGCTGCAGCATTTGAGCTAGTTTCTAATTAGTTATAATTACTTAAACTTGTTAGATTACGTTCTTACACACTTTAGCAGTTGTATTTTCATGTGTGCTGAAAAAAAATGGAAGCTGCGAAAGAGGAAGGGGTAAGAGCTTGAGTTAAGCAGTTTTATGTTTTAGCGCCATGTCACGTTGATTTCATGTCGCATTTTTATTGGTTGGTCAGTTAACGTGGATCATACCAGCAAACACACTGTGCGATGATCATGCTGTACCGTAGGCTATCTTTGGTCGCAAGACTGTGACAACGGCCGTCTTTGAACTTCTCTCACTGTACGACACAGGACCACAGATTAGGAGCGACGATCACAGAAACTGCCACGATTGTTTCACGATGCCAATCTTTCGTCTGGGACAGCCGAGAATCATGCAGTGTGTCATGGGCTTAAAAGACAAGGTAGCAGAGGAGGCATTGCTTCCTCAAAAAAAAAAAGGTAACTACAAAAGTTATAAGCCAGTTATAAGTTATGCCTGCATACTATTGTCATGGTTCCTGTCCACACGAACACGGGTATTTTCAAAACCGCAGCTTATGCGGTTTGGCCGTTCGTCCACACTCAAACGCAGCACCAGGTCACTGAAACCGAACATTTTGGAAAACTCCTGCCAAGGTGAAGACTTTCAAAAACTCCAGTTGCAGTGTTTTCGTGTAGACAGCGAAACTGGAGATTTTTGCTTGTGACGTCGGAGCATGCACTGTTATCTCCACCTACTGAAAACTTTTTCAGGCTAAAAACTATTTGGTTACCAACATTTTTTTTTTTTTTTTTTTTTTTTTTTTTTTTTAAGTCATATTTTGGGTTGAATTAATCTAGTGACTCTCCACCATCAGTATTCAGATATGTTGTTACACTGCCAAAAAAAAATGTATAAACACTCTATAGAACATTGTAGCATTCAAAGAATATATGTGAATGATGTAATGTATGGATAGACATAGTGAGCATGAGGAAATCAAAATGCCCAGTATAAATCTGAATCTCTTATAGTAGCTAAAAATGTCCTAAAACAAACAGTGAGTGATTCCATATGCAGCCTCTATCTTTCTCAAATACACTCTCTAGCTCTCAATCTACGCAGTCTGGTAATTATGGTTTCAAGTGGTCACACATACAAGACCTATGCTTTTCTATTCCAATGGGTAATAAGTAGACCTCTGTTGCCGTGGAAACAGTAGAGTCTGAAAACACGACCAGACCCCATAGGAACATGTTTTTGTCAGTTGTAAACAAATAAGACATGAAAACACCCATCCTCACACATTCTTTAGCCATCACGCCATAATCATTTGCTCACAGATCATATTGACAGTGCTTCATAGAATGCTTTTGCGTTTTCATGTGGACGGAGATTTTTTTTTTAAACGGAAGAAGGAAAAACTTTAGAAAAATACCCGTGTACGTGTGGACATGGCTTTAGTTTGGACTGAGTTTGCTTAATTTTTCTCTTGTTGTCATGGTTTCTGATTTGAGTTTGTCATTATGTTCAGGTGTGTCTCGTTAATTATCCTCATTTGGTCTGTGTACTTAAGTTCCTGTCAGTTCAGTTAGAGTTGTTGGGTCTTGAGCGTCAATGTTATGTGCGTCACCAACTTTCTCTTGCTTGGAAATGACCTATCTGTGGATTTATTACAGCCTGCTTATCTTCATCTTCGTCTTCATGCGTGTTCATCGACACAGTACGTGACAACTATGTTCACATTGTTTATTTATAATTAATGTAGCGTCTGCGTAGGATCATGCATGATTTTTGGGGTTTTATGGTTTAAGAAGACCCTTTTAGCTTTTGACATTTGCATATAAACAAATAAGACATGAAAACACCCATCCTCACACATTCTTTAGCCATCACGCCATAATCATTTGCTCACAGATCATATGCTCGTGTCCACTTACTGGACCAGGAAGCAGAGACGTCTGCTGATCATGTGTTGATGTTTCGTATTAGATTGTGTTTTTGAGAAAGTGAGATAATAATTATCATTGCTGGCTGAGTGAAATATGAATGAACGGATGGACAAAAGAACGAACAATCAAAAAGTCACTGACACTTTTATTTCTTTATTTGCTTATTCTTTTTACAGGTTTACTGGCAAAACCAAATGAATTCAGAAATACAGAATGTTCATGCAGAAAAAAAAAATCTTGAGTCCTCATGAAACAGCATTGTACATAACAACATTGATTAAATATTGTAGATACTGTTATTCAGCATTTCAGTATGTTGTTCAGCATTCAGGATTTCCAAGGATCCTGATGAGCAATCATTTGAAAAGATAGCTCATGTTACAACCATTCACTAAAGAGAAGAAAAACATGTCATGCTATATCTATATTTTATAGAGTTATTTATTATATCATTCCAAACCTTTAATGTGTTAATTCAAATGTTTTTTATTACAGCTTCAGCTAACATAAATGCAGTTAGAAAACATCATAGGAGTGGATATTCTTTGATCGAAAGTTGAGGTCATCTTAACGATTGATGCATTATGAAATATTGACTGAAATATTGTGTGCTTGGAACATGTTTGGTGGAAGTAAAGTGAGTAAAGTTCAAGCTTGAAATACCTGAGCTGGTACTAATGTGGGTGTAAACAAACTGAAGGTCAAAGGTGATGTGGCTATTTTAACTGTCACACGAGAACATATACAGTATGAATGCCTGTGTCTAAGTCAAGGCATGAATACAGATTAACTTCCTCTTGTCAGCTTTATTGTTCATCCTCTCCCTTCACTCAATCTGAACCTTGCTACAGCTCTCTCTGTTCGTTAACAGACCCTCACATTTCAGACAAGGTGTCAATCTTGCACCTCTGCATTTCTGTCATGTTTTTTCTCTTTCTCTCACTCTCTCTAGTCAGTCAGGAAAGATTTGAAAAGAATCTCTCACCTTCAATTCATAGCCATCTGTGTCTCTGTCTTCACTTCATAGATGCATAGATGATTTTCAAAGGATCCATGCTGTGCTGAATTAAGTACAGAGGGTTCACCTTTCATTTCTTTCCATGTTGTTCATCTTCTCACAATCCTCCTGCATTGCTGAACTTGAGGTTAAATGCTGCTGGCCTTCATACAGGACTCTGCTAGTGATAGAAATTTCAGGAGTTTAATGAGGACTTTAAGGTCAGAAAGACGGTTTAGATGCTAAACTACGATTCTGAAACTCACACGGGGCAGAATAAATCTACCCAGATATATAGAGAGAAATAAATACAGAAAACTGCAAAAAAAAAAAAAAAAAGTGCCAGTGGGCAATAAATCTATCCATAAATTGGCCTGGATGACAGTAATCTGAAAATCTTAAATCCACTGACAGGCATTATCTATCAGAACAGATATCATACAGAATTACAGAGCCGACATTCTCTCAGAAAGTCTTTTTTTTCTGAGAAAATCGATAATCTGTTCACCAAGTATCAGCTTATGTGACGAATCCCTCAGCAGCTTGTTTCAATCCATTCAGAATCAGTCCCTTCAGTTTGCATGCTGAATAGCTCCAGTTGGCCATGAAACACTATCATCCTTGTTGACAGTTGTCAAGATCTGCAGTTTTAAATCGGTAAAACTCTCAATCAAGCTTGCATCAAATGATGCTCAACTGATCCATGCCTGTCTACAGAAATATGATGCATTATGTTTATTAAAACTTTTGATGAGTAACTGTGCTCAAACTACTGTACTGTAGCAATGCCTATAGTCATGGATGAGTTTGCTGCACCTATACACCACGGTTGTGCACAATTCAGAATTTATTTTAGAATGTCTTTTAAACTCCAGTTATAAAATTTCTGTATAAATTCTGAATTCATTTTACCTATAGTTTCCTGAATTTCATTTGAATTTGAGGTAACAGGATGCGGAGTTGCAATTTGAATTTAAATGTTTTTCAAGTTATACTTCTTTACAAAGTTTATAAAAAAGGTAATTTGAAGGCTGCCTTAACAACTTGGTTGGATGGATGTCAATTAGTTGGAAGGACAATTCAGGGTGGGAAAATACTGCATTACCTGTGTTAAATCTCTGTAAATTTTAATTCCGTACATTCTTCTGTCTGTCTTCCAATTCAGCTTCCTGTAGAGTGCGACCAATTCAATTCAAATTCACACCCATTAGTAGAAAGGGAGCCAGATCTTAAATTCTGAATTTTGTACAACTTGTCATGTCCCGGGTTCTTTGTTTGAGAACAGATCCAAAATGTATAGGTACTTCAATTCAAGTACTGTTCTGAGATCTTTTCACTTGTGTTTTTCCATTACGTCTAAGCTTTTTGTCACTGGATTCAACATTGCGCTCCAAAGCAGCTTTGGTATTCTTCTGATTTCATCATGCAATGCACTTGTTGAACCATTCAGTGCCAGAGGCAACAACGCAACCACACAACACCACAAAACAATCTTCATGCTTGACCGTAGGGAACATAGATATGTTCTGTGAATACCCTTTTGCTTTTTGTAAACACATATATGGTTTCATTTGTTTTTATATATATTATATTCTTCTAGAAAGAGTTTGACATATTAAGTTGTAAGTGTCTTTGTCAAAAGTGGGGTCAGCCTTAGAACTTACAGTGAAGTTTTGGATCCCTGTTTCTTTGTGTCTGAAGGCCAATTCGAATCTGTGTGCCAACAGATCAAGGTGTCTTCTCTACAGAAAGAATCCGTCACTGCAGTCTTTAAGTTTTCTCTTGCAGTCACATCCACAGTTGTCGGCCAGACTGGCGTAGTACTGATAGCATCACATCTGTCACGAAAAGAAGCATCAAGGCCCCTGGAGATGGACTTACAGCTTTGATATTGCTTAGTTGTAGACATGCAAGTCCCATTAGCATGATCACACAAATTACTAACTCTTAGTCGTGCTTTTTTTGTAGATTTGTAGATTTACTGTGGCTTTTAACAATTCTCTTGTGGCAAGTTTTTGAATATGAAGAAACTAGGAGTATATATGCAGGGACTGGAACCAAATTCAGAAACATTTCAAATAGACTTCAAAGAAGGACTGACAACCACTGTTGAGCATTTTTATCATCAAAGCAATCCAGTGGGGACTAGCATGACAATGACTGTTCTTATAGTAGGACATACATCAAATCTTTGATGTTTACATATCTTATCCATTAGAGCAAAAACACTTAAGGTTTAAACCGGTGCTCTCCAGAATAAATCTCTTTCTCCTTTTCAATGATCATGTCAACAGTGATCTCTCCACCAGCATCTAACCAATATCAATAGCTGTATATGTGTTTGTGAATTGCTCAAAGAGCAGAAACTTACTTGTCTTACTTACTTAACTGTTTTTTATGTTATGAAATGAAATACAAGATGTAAAAGTGTTCAAATATATATATATGTATATATATATATATATATGTATGTTTGTTGGTGTATAGAAGCCATTTCATTTACATATGTGGATAGATCTCCTAAAAATTAAGCAAATAGCTATTATTACATTTATTCATTTATTGACACAGTTGAGGAATACAACAAGCAATTCATCATAAACGGGCAAATCAACACAGGATTTGCTCGTAATACAAAGTTTCAGACATCTTTCAGATTAGTACAAGCTAGAACAGTTAGGGATTAAGTAAAAGTGTAAGGTGTGTGTGTGTAATATATTAGTTTACATTATATTCTGTTGGTAAATATTGTATATCTCTGTGTAATTAAGTTTTATGTAAGCATACATATGTTTACAGAAGAACCAACACAGTGATGGTTATCATAAATAAGCAGCCAGTGTGATCTTATGTAAATTATTTAATCTTCCAAATCTTTCTCAAAAAGAGAAATTCCAAATTTTACATAATATCCAAGAAATTAATAATTGTATTGTTTATGATCATAATTAATGCTCATTTAGCATCAACTGTTTATAAATTTGTTTGATTTGGAACAAGACCAAAATGAACTTGTGGCTTTGCATGGGCAAACATTGTCTTAAAATATCAGTTCATGATGGATTCTTTCATTGGGGTCCAAAGATCTCATTTTTCCTACTCTTCTCTGTATAGGAAAGAATGTGCTGATGAATCAAAAAGTATGTTTCTGACCATGTAAAATATGTTCTTAAAAGACAGTAAAACCTTCAAACTGTGCTGAATCAAAGCTTTAAAGTTGGCATGAAATGAAAATTCATCCTATTTAAAAAATTCATGTTATAGATCTTATTATAAACGAGTCATTAAAATACATTTCATTTTTTACTTTTTCTGACCTTGTAATGTTTAATCAAAATGTCATATAACTCAATCTGCAGATGTATGCAGAAGTGTCTGCATTTTTGAGTTTTAAATTCCCCATCATACTTTTTTTGTTTGTTTATTTTTCAGCCATTCAGATATAATTCAGTAAGCTCAGATGTACATCACAATACAAAAAGATCTGTCGCTACTTCTATTTCATCTAGACTTTAAGTTGCCTAGCTAGGGGTGCTAGTAAAACTCATATGAACACACAAAGAGTGTACACAACTATAAAATCTGCATATGCTGACTCTGTTCTTGGACTTTATAGCAACACCTTTTGGTGTGGATGCATGAAGTTGGTTTATGAAACTCTTGGACTCAATACGAGTGATGTTTCTCATACTGTGTGGGGACTTGCTATACAAAGCGCTCTCTCTCTCTCTCTCTCTCTCTGCATCATCACACTGTTTGCAGGGTAGTTGCTATGGATGGTACTGCAATATCTTGTTTGGAGGCAAACGCTGTTGACTCTATCCATCATTATGTTGTGTTTAATGCAGTATGTACAGTATATAGTGTTTGGCTTGATGTACCTTTATGTTTATAATAGTAGTAAATCCTTTTGCCACTTTTGCATGTTTTTCTAGGAAGTGTTGTGAGGGATTAATAGATAGCTGCATCCAACTGCATCTGCTGTGAACATAACAAGAGATCACAAAAATGCTAATTTTTAGGGGTACTATACTGCAGCACCCTCTGCCACCATGCTGTCCTTTCAACACCCCCCTCATAAACGTCTTCAAAAATATACTGAGATCATAATCCTGCTTTTTCCCCCATGATCTAAGCACCTAACCTCAGCAACATTACTGAGAGTGAATACAGATAATAAGAAAGCAGATATGTGAGATTAATGCACATTCACTGAATCTGTATGTGTTTTAAACTTTCTACTTTTACCACCTTACCTTCCGTCTCATAATCTCTCCCCATCCTCTCCCTTCATGGCCTTCAGCCTGGGTAAAACCATGATGAATTGAGGAGAGGAGAATTAGCTGGATGTTAAATTACATTATAAGAAGCCTGGAAGCTATGTTAGCTCAGTCTGGCTGGGGTGCAATCTATCCATTAGCACATGTTCCCCTGCATCAGTCCTGAGCCATTAATCACCAAACCAACCTGGGCCACTGTCCACTGAAGCACAGGCGATCAGACGGCTCCTGTCACCAGTGAACTCCCTTTTCCTTATTTTATTGGTGCCCTGCAGGAATATTTGTTTTTGGTTACCTCAACATGCCTGTCCACTAGAGATTGCAACTTACTGATGGCTGCTCTAGGCAAAAGTCAAAAGTTGGGCAGACTCAAATGCTCCTCTATGGGCACAGATGAGTCAGGCTGTAATTGTGCTGATTTGCACGACTTATGCCAGTGATGTTGATTTATTGCATGAAAATAAAGCCAGTGTTAATATTTGCTGGAACAATTTTTAAACTAGAATAACCATGAAGTAGTTATTTTTTTAGCTATCTGAAATGGTGGACTTAACATATAAGCGAGGTAAGCGGCCGCTTAGGGCCCAGGGGAATCAGGGGGTCCCATCTGATATTGGCAAAACATATTTGCAGCATTGAGCAATGTAGCCAATCATAGACATATCTGTTGATTTCTTGAACGCAATGACCAGAAGCGTTTAAGTTAGAATCCACTCACCGCTCAAAACGCGGAGTTTTTGTCAAGTACTGAGTTCTGCAATCTCGCAAATCCTCTCATTATAACAAAGTATCGATACAATGTAAATAAGAGATTCATTGTGCAATGTTGAGAGCTTATTAACGGAACGCCCTGAGATCGCAATTGGGGCGGATTAGTGATTTGGGGGCTCTAAGCAAATTCCAGGTATTGGGCCCCAGCACAATACCTATGTGCTCTTTTACGACTAACCCTTATTTTGCTTGCTCGCTCTCATAGTTTATAGTTTATTTATCCCTTCACAACCAGTAAATAATTAGTCAACCTGATGCTGTTCTAAAGCCGTATTAGGCTATCTTTTTTTTTTATCACAAAAGATGACATAGACAAGTGCAATAAGCATTTTTTTTTGACAATTTAATAAATTGTAAACTTTTTTTCAATCTTTTTACAAACATGCAATTATCCCATGCAACTCATTCCATATTCCAAGTGTTCTGAAAGCATATGGTAGGGTTTGCCGAGAAACAAATAGAAAGTGTAATCTATTATTAAGCGAAAATCTCCAGTCATCGCATTCGTGCATTTATACGAGTGCGCGGCAGTTCGCGTCAGCATGCCTAGGAAAAGCACACAAGAGAGTCATTTTGTAACATCAAAACAAATAAAATTATGACTAGAAACAATTCTTTATTACGGTGAATATCTCTGTTCTGAGACAGTCAGACAGTATTATACAGCCTAGAATGTGTGCAAAGAGCATTCCATCCATAATCACTAAATGTTGTCACTCACTTCAGTTCATTCTGTAATATGTTAGTTGTCTTTAAAAGGTTGGTAGTACAAAAGCCTAAAGTGTTTTCAAGCACACTAGCCTAGTTCTACAGACCTTATGTAGCCCTGCCCCTTTTCAGCCATGCGCTCATTGTCTTCTGTCTTCCTTTGGATTTCCACAGCTTCAAGGTAAGGTTGTACTATTTTATAAATGAACCGCATGTTTTAACATCTTTCCGGTCTACTGACATTTGTTGTGACATCCGATTTGAGAATTACAATGCACATAATAACTTTTGTTAACTCTACAATAAGTAAATCTACTTCGCCAGCCAATTGACCCTTCGCTGGGAGTTTGATTGACCGGCAATCTGACCAATCATAACGAACAAACATCTGCCATTTTGTCCAACAAACAAACCAAACAGGAGAGTAGATTAACGTGGGTGGACTTAAACTTGGAAAAATGGTGTGTTGACATATTCCGCGGTTGAAACAAGATAGGTTCTGATGTTCATTCATGTTTATTTTGTGCTATAACCATTCAAGAGGAAGAGATAATCGGTTCACGTGCCGCTTGAACTAAGGTGCTACAGCGATCTTTCACAACACATCAATAAAGAGCCATAAAACATTTATTGTTTGAATTTCTTAAAAAATGACAGAAATTGAAACCTGATACTTTGTTTTATACCAAAAGTAACCTGCTCTGTCTTGTCTGTCGGCACATTGTCAGTGTCATCTTTGCTCTGCAATGTATTTTTCACTGCATGAGAACATGATTTGTGGCATGAGAGCGTCATGGCTTGTCAGACATAGCAACAGTAACAAAGGGGGGTCGGTCTTTACGAAAGATCAGTTACTCTTCAACAGTGATGCTATAAAGCTACTACAGACACAGAAGTTCATAGGCAAAATTATAAAGATGACTGCACACTTATTTCTCCGACGCATCAGGTCTATATAGTAATATCTCATTAGTATTAGTAATATCATCTATATAGTAGCTAGATGGAAGTTTAAGGGTGCTTTCACACCTGTAGATCGATTGCTTTGTTCCGAAACAGGGATTAAAATTATTACAATGTTGCTTTTTATTCTTGGTGCGGTTTGCTTTCACATGGCAAAGTTTCTAAACAGACCAAATTTGTTAATACAAGTCACGCGCGAGTAAACTGTTCATTGGTCAAAGTTCCACGGTTTATTTTCCGGGATTCCACTGAGCTGTCACGGCTGTCATCCGTCAGGATGGAACGATAACAGCTTTGCGGGTTTATTGTTGGGTTTTTTTTTTTGTTTTTTTGGAGCTGTCGTTATAATAATTTATCATTTTGAGCAGGAGTCCAGCACCTACAAAGAAGAGCAATAAGACGGCAGAAAGCACCCAAAGTCTCCCAACTGTATATATAGTATAGTGTTTTCAAACATGTCAATAAACACAAGTTTAATCAAAAGTCAAAACAATAACTGCATGTATTGTCTTTCTAAAGAAATTAAATGAGAGTTTTATGTATTATAGATGCTATGTCTTTTTAATTTACAAATGTATTACAAAAAATATATATTTTGTTTAAATTCCCTATAATTTGCACCCATATCTATACTGTCAATGAGGAAAGTGGTGTTCAGAGTACTGACAGTCTCCTGAGTTGTTTTCTAGTAATATCTTATATCTAGTAAATGAAAGTTTATAACTGAAATTAATAAGTCTCCCAACTGAAATGGTTGGAACCATCTAATCTTTGTGCTGCCAGGACTTGTAAACAAATCAATGAATTTTAGATATAGTCGCTGCTTGTCATTCCTTGTGATGTTTTATCAGTGATTTAAAAGTGACCTATTATGCCCCTTTTTACAAGATGTAAAATAAGTCTCTGATGTCCCCAGAGTGTGTATGTGAAGTTTTAGCTCAAAACACCCTACAGATAATTTTTCATAGCTTGTTGAAATTGCCATTTTTAGGTTATGAGCCAAAACGTGCTGTTTTTGTGTTTGTCCCTTTAAATGCAAATGAGATGGTGCTCCCGCCCCCCTTTTCAGAAGAGGGTGGAGTTTCTAGAGCTCCTGCACTGGCATGCCAGCAATAACAAAACATTCTCTCACGGACTGAAAATGTCAGAAACTGCTAGTAGCGGTGTTCAGTCATACATGTTCGAACCGGTGTCGTGTCGAATTCTGCACCCTGCCAGATTATTTATGAATTACGCAGACGGGGAGCATGGCGCAATAAAAATAACAACATAGCTGGTCTCAATATGCTATCGCGTGCTATCACAAACTTTATAAGTCCCACATATGATTATGAGCTTGACAAATTCAAGCGGTCGATTTCACATTGCTTTCATATGCAATTTTTAACTACCACATTCCTTTTCATGATCATTCTAGTAGCATGTGAAGGCAGCATCAGTGAAAACAGGCAGACAATGGTAGCTTTAGCAACATTAGCTTTACAGAGTGCCAAGAAGCTCTTTCAGAAAGGCAATTTGGAAAACAAACACGTGATACTTACTTCTTCTGGAGGTGTAGCTGGATCACGAACAGTTGGCACTGCTCCATCCTTCAGGAGCAACTTTTGTGCAAAACCTGCTTTATACTGACCTTCATTCACAAAGCAGGCCGGTGTAAAATGATTCGCGTAGACATAAACGAATTTCTGTAGAGGGAGCATTTTCTTCGAAAACAAAATTAATCCACCTCGTCTTCAGCGGCTCCGATTTCGGGAGTAAATGGAGAGAGCTATGTGGATTCATACATCCAGCAACAGAACACCTAAAACGCTTGGGAGACATTCTCGTCAGTGCAGCAATGGCGGACTGTGTACAACTCACTGTGAACTCGCTTAGGGCGGTTCTATCTTAAAATGGCAGTGTCTGTCAACATTCCTGGGCGTGGCCTGTGGCTAATGTGACGTCACATTAGCACCAATGCTGAAAACAATTTGTTGGGAGACACTGTTTATTATTTATGGAGATTTAAAAAGGTGGAGTGGGTGGATTTTTATCATTATAGGGTGGTTGTGTACACACACTGCCAACACACATTTATGTCCAAACACCTTGCAAAAGTGAATTCTGCATAATTGGTCCCCTTTAAGTGTGATATTACACACATCAGTGATCTAATACAAATATATATGAGGGTGCTCTCATGGTAATACAAGAATGCAATGTGAACAATATTTCTATTTTCTTCCTTTCGAATCCAATAATCACTTTGATGGGGCGGCAAAACTCCATGAGCCTGCCAATAATTGCTTGGCAAGACATTATTTCACATGCTTACAAATAAACAGCATCTTTGAGGAGCATCAAACTCATGCTTGTAATCTAAAGAACTCCGCTTTCTGGTCACATCCCAATTATTGCTCACAGATTGTCATCCCCCAGCTGCGATGGTGGCTATGTTCTTTAGCAGCTTCTTCCTCCAGCACTGAGAAGGAAGGTTGTTTAATGGAACCATTTTCCTTTCTGTTTGACTTTGTTCTGTGTCTGAAGAGCAATTTCCAGAAGCAGTGGGAGCCCATCGCGCGACCACAGGAGCTGCGAAGAGTCACTTTGCTTGCTCTAAAGTGACAAGTTTCACACATTTATAAGGTAAGTCTCGGCCTGGGGGAGGCTCTCACTGAAATATCTTTCCCCATCTTCTCTCATGCGTGTGTTTCTGAGAGGACCTGTGGATTGGTGCATTGAGCTGTAGCCAACAGTTCTACCTTACATCTGGAGCTTCCGCTGATATCTGCAGGACAACCTGCCCGTCGAGAACAGAACAAAAACAACTCGACTTGATGGAAATGCATGAAAGGGCATTTTGGCGCACCTGCCATTTGAGACTGCAGTCTTAGGCAGGAACAAAACCGATGCATTGAGGCACCATGGACCGACAGAATTAATGGGCATCAGACTTAAGGACTAGCACCTACCTGAAGCACCTGCACTTATTTAAATGAGAGCAAACGACTTGCTCGAGGTCCTTAAAACTATTTACTTGGCAATGTACTATTGAGTATTTATGGGCTGTCATTCACGGGGAGCTACACTGTGGCACTGACAATTCATCTTTAAGGTGAAATTACATTTGTGCTGTCAGAGAGGCCTATTTTAAAACCCCCTAACCAAATCAACTCGACTAGGCAGGCTTGCTGATGCATTAGCTCTAATTAAGTTGGCAGTGACAAAGCTTTGTCTAACAACGTGCTAATTTATTTCTCTAAAGAGTGTCGGTTGTTAGTATGTGATAAAAACGCAAACCGACAAGCAGTATTTGAACGGTGATCTTTGTCTAAGCACTCTGCTTGCAAGAATTATCAGTTAGCTTTGATATAGAAGCACTTTCGCCTTGAACACGCATACTTGCATTTGTGTGAGAGTTACAAGGCAATTAAGAACCGCTGATTTAATGTATTTGTTCAAATCTTGAAATGCTTCATGTTTAAGGTGAGGTAAATACAGGAGAATTGCACTTTAATATGTTAATTATATGTCTTTGCTGTTGGCAGCATAGCATGAACTTCTTCCCCCAATCAATTAATATTTATAACAAAGGGTTTGTTTTCCCACTCCCACATTGGGTTGAGTATGCATGAAAGTAAGCAAGCGTACAGTATATATTTATGAAAAGTGATTCTAATATGTGGGTGTGTGACTTCAGGTCATCTGAAATGAAAATCCACAATTTTAAGACAGCGGTGAAATTTTGTAATTACTGTTTCTATTTTTTTTTTTTTTTTTTTTTTACTGAGACCTTTAGTATAGTTTTCTTTTCCTTAAAATTGTTTTTGTTTTTCACTTTAAATTATTCATTTCTTCTTATTAAATCTTTTTTAAACTTCATTTTCTTTCTCCCTGTCTTTTTGTCATAACCTTATTACTGTCATCTCGACTGCTTTTTAAACTTTTTTAATTATACTTTTTTGTTATTAATTATTCTTTAATTTGCATGTGTCTTTCTTTCATATTCCAACTTTGTTTACTGTAATCTTGGCAGCATAACTTTAACTCTTTATCAATATATTATTTTTAAATTATTAATATTATTATTTAATTCACAGTTGTCTTTCTCCCTGTTTTTCTTTGCAATTTGTCAGAATAACTTACTGTCCTACTGTCATTTTGGCAGCAGACTAGACTGAGGAATGTCTTAATATTTGGCAGAGGTACTTCTTCCACACCTTTCCTTTCTTATTAATATTTACAGCTTGAACAGAGAGTGTGTTAAAATAAGAACATACCTGATTTGAGTAACGCTTCTTCCCTATGCAAGCATGACAGCTAGCTTTACTTTCAGTTCAACCTAACATCAGGCTCCAGGAATTACAGAGAATGCATCAGAGCAAAAATAAATTATTTGCCTTAATTATGCTTTTCTGAAAACATTGCAAATTATGCCCTATGGTTTATAATGCAATATTCTGTTCCATCTATTTCAGTCTTTTATTAGCCAATAAATTCTGTCCTCAGCTTAGGGCAAACACAAGCCATGTGCACTTTTGCTGATGACCCTACCTCAGTGGTCATAGTTCACACTCTTACTCTCTTGTTACTGACCAGCATTAAAACACAGCCAGGCCAGATCACCAATTAACATAAAAAAATAGCTTCAAACTAAATGGACAACCATTAGTTGAATTCTTAACATGAAAAATAAAAAAGGTTATCAGATCCAGATTTTTGAAGTGAAGATGCTTTCAATTACACACAGGCAAAGTGATATATTTTGTGTTATACCAGTTTGTAGTAACCCTTTTGTTATCTTTTATCTGTATGAAGCTTTCTCAGAAAGAGTGGTTAAATAGCATATGCATTTTTTATGTATAGCATACTCAGAGAGTGCTAAAGAATGCATATGCCGTATATATATATATATATATATATATATATATACTGTGTGTGTGTGTGTTTTCATTTTACATTTTTTTATGAATATCAATTTTATTAACAATTGTATTATTACTGTTTTTATTTCATTTTTATATACTTATGTGCTGATTGTTTATGGCACTTTGTTTTTACGTTGTTTTTTTATATAATTTAGAATTTTAATGCATTTCTTTAATTACAGTGTGAAAGAGAGAGGAGAATGAAAAGGAAAAAAAAGATAAAATTAAATATTTCCTTAAAACCCTACAAGACATCAACTCTCTAGGTTTTGAATTCAGATTTGTATGTCAACCTATAGTAATTTTTTTTATGATGATATATTACTTTATCATACAATACAAAGAAAAACACAAAGAGGTGTTTTGATTGGACCTCTCACAAGCACACACAATCTATTAAAGCACCTTACTTAATGCACACTCGTTATGTCCCACTCCACTTAGCCTAGCCTATGAACTTGGCTTAGTCTGTGTGTGATGGTCTTTTTTTAAGGGTATAATTAGCATAAGGCCAGGAGAACGAGTCCAGCAGCGATTGCACGAGGAAAGTAGGCTGTGAGTGCCCCCCAAAGGCCACAAAACCACTTGTCAAAATCCAAACCCTCACGAAGAGCGAAGAGCTCACCCTTGCTTTCCAAGAGAAAGCACAAATGAACGTGAAAATGTTTTTTAAACAGGGAGGGTTCAGAGGAGAAAATGCAAGAATACTATTTGTGAGGAAACTGGTCTAAAGAGAAAGCGAGAATGAAAGAGCAATGAGGCTCAAGGGGGGAATTAACATAAATGCTTCCCTTTTGTAAAAGTAGGGATGGATTCTGAAGGCAACTCGCCTCCGCATTTTCGAGGGCGCCAATTAACAAGCAGAAGACTTGCTACTAATTAGCTTTAGCATGTGGCGGAGAGCCGTTGCTCCACAAGCAGACGTTTAAAAGGGTGATGGTTCAGTGGCAAAAGGGCTGGGATCGTCGCTTATCAAGAGCGAGGTACCACTGCTTCTCGTTTTCAAGAAAACAGTGACGCTCTTTTCCCCGTGGATGTGCAGCTCCCTCACTTTCGTCCTAGTCCCGCCCCTTTCCCTCTTTCCCCTCTTCACTTTCTCGCATTTCTCTGCTCATCAGACTGTAGCGTTTGCTCTTTCCTCCATCCTGTATGTTGCGTACACTCCGCAGACAGTGTACAGAGGGAAGAAAGGAGGAAGGTTAACATCGGAGGACTGTGATCCTGTCAGAAGAGCCCTGAGGCTGAACAGGGTGCAGCATTCAGCAGAGGTGAGACAGCGCACACTGCAACCCCACTCCCCAATGTACCGGATCAGGCTTTTGCGGACTCCTGAGTTCGTTTAAATGAATAGGTTTTTCTCAACTTTTCAAACCCATTTGACGTTATTTCTTCTGTGGAACACTAATCGAACACTATACTGGCCAACTGCAATGAACCTTAGTCAGGGTAGCTCTGTATTTAATTTTTGACAGCAGTGAAAATGAGGCTGTGAGGGACCGTGTGTTCAGTGGATTGTACTGTAGCTTAACAACATGGCAATTGTTTAGCTGATGAAAAATCCTTCCAAAAAACTCCATAAAACAGTTTTGTGAGTTTTGGATTTAGGACCTTTATGCAATGCATGTACTGTAAATATTGTATATTCTATAAAGCCTCATTTTTAACAACATATAATTCAGAATGGTGTCTACCTTGACTATGGTCTATTATTATAGATAATTTGTGAAAATTAGAGCCTTCAAAATAGACACAAATGCAGAAAAAAAGAACCATTAAAAATGGTCCATATGATGTCTGTGGTAAGTGTTTTGAAGTCAAATAATAACTTTTGAAAGCTCTCGGATTTAATCAAAAATATCTTAATTTGTGTTCCACAGATTAACAAAGGTTTTACGGGTTTGGAATGACATGAGGGTGAGTAATTAATGACAGAATTTTCAATTTTGGGTGAACTATTCCTTTAACATTTACAATTCATGCATTTGGTCTCTCTCTTGAAACCAACATGGAAGTGACTAAAACTGCAATTCATTGACTGGCCGCTAGAGGCTGGCTCCAAAAGGGAGTCAGTCCCATAGACCCCCCATGTTAAAATGCCCAACTTTAGAGCAGAAAAAAAAGATTACAGCCTGGTACAAAAAGTGGTTTTGGTCTATATAGCTAATTTTGCCCTTCATGACAACTGTGAGGGGGGTGAATATTTTTATAACTCATCCGTTTAAATTATATTAAGCCTTAAAGTTCTGCATAATTAAGGGCGTGGCCACTTGAGTGACAGGTGGATTGCCGCTGCTGTCACCATCGTCGAGTTAGGCGGGCGTGGTTTCAGCAACCAGCTCCACCCACATCCTGCCTCTTTGGCCATTTTCGATTATCCGGGAGTGAAGTGCGGTGACGCGCTGTCAAGATGGCGATGGCCGGCTCCGCCCACTTTGGGCTTCAAAAATGCTCTTCAGAAACCTACGGGTGACGTCACTGACACTACATCCATGTTTTTATACAGTCTGTGGTATTGATGCATTCCCTGGGAATCAGTCGCATGACATTGGCACTTTTAGCGCCATGCTGTACAGTTTAAGCAACAGAAATTTGAGTTTTTTTTATTGAAAATCTTGACAGCAGGCCTAGCTCCTCCTGGCATCTTCATGAGAGTTCATAAGTGTAGCGTCTGGACCAATCAGACACACCATTTGTCATTTGATTTACTGAGAGGTCAAGTAAATATCTACAGCGGATCTAAATATTTATAATTAATTATAACTAGTTATGATTAATTATTCATATTTCCCCATGAGCTGATTCGTTACATAAGATAAGCTGTGGTGTCTGATTCGTTCTGTTAAGTCTATTGAGTCAATGAATTATTGATCCAGTTCGCTGGTTCAGAATCAAACTAAATCTGATTCAAGTCAGTGATCTGGTTACTCAGCTAAATCATTCCCACTTTAACACAGACCACATTTCTGATATGGTGATCTATATGTTTGTTTTGCAGTATTTCTCAACTCTGGCCATCGAGACCAATCAGAGTTTAGCTCCAACCCTGATCAATCTCACCTGTCTGTTACTTTCTAGTAATGCTGAAGGCCTTGATTGGCTTGTTCAAGTGTGTTTGATCAGAGTTGGAGCTAAACTGCAGGAGAGTGGACCTCAAGGACCAGAGTTAGGAGTTCAGAAACCCTTCACAGCTTTAAAGAAAAGAGTAATCAGTACATTATTTCGAATTTCATTTTTCCCATAGAAGAAAGTAGTCATACTGGGTTTGGAACAACATGAGGTGAGTAAATGATGAAAGAATTTATCATTTTTGAGTGAACTTTCCCTTTAAGAGCACCTATACACTCATCTGCCATATACTTTACAGCTCTGCACAACACAGTCATGTCTATCTTCACTTTCCACATCTTCTCTTTTCACCATCTCATTTTCTCTGACAGTTTCTTTTTTACGTAGAGTTCCCCATTTTGCACTTCATTCCACGTATATCCCAACCTCCTCTTCATCTATTTTTGCTCATTTATCGGTCTCAGATTTCCATTCTCTTTTTTTTTCCATACACTCTGTGCTTTGTCTTGCTGTCTTTTTCAAAATCCTTTCATTCCTCTTTCTTCATCATGTTCATTTTCTTTTACGTATGCGCAGTGGTCTTTCCTTGACCAGCCTCAGCATATCTAAATAAAGAGTGTGCCTTAGATTGCAGTGGTCCATGATGGAGGGTGTTTTGTCAGGTGAATGAATTGCTGAGTGAATGGGAATGGAGAAATGCTGATTCTCACTTCAACATTGCACATATTTAAATGTCAGCCTCTCCCCAGCTACTAACAGGAAGGAAAGGCAAGAACATGTGAAAGATTGAGAACAGGAGAGCGAGATGAAAATAACATAAGAGGGGTCAGAAGGGGAAACTCTTGAAACAAGGAAAGGCTAAAATGAGAATATGACCAAAATATGAAAGTATGTATAAACGTAATGCAACAATTATTGCATTTAAATGTAAAAATATTATCACATTAAATATTATATTATAAACTTGTTTTTTTGTTGGAAAAGTTCATGATTTATATTACAAACACTACATACAGTACACTGGGTTAAAAAAAAATGCTGAGTTAAATACAACCCAAATATGGGTTGAAATATGGACAAACCCAGCTATTGGTTTGTTTTGACCCAGTGGTTGGGTTAATACCCAGAAGGTTGGGTTAAACATTTAACCCAATAGCTGGGTTTGTCCATATTCCATCGCTGGGTTGTATTTAACCCAGCATTTTTTTTTAGTGTAGTTTCACAATTCCCTGTTGATTTTTGTAGAGTTTGCTTTTAGCATGTTGCTAAGCTAAAGGGGTGATAGTAACATTTATTAACATTTACACCCTTGGCAGATGCTTTTAACCTTTTATTTATCCGTTTTTATAAATTCATGCATTCCCATCCAATCAAACCCATAACCTTGGCATTGCTTGCAGCATAGTGTACTGTTTGATTTATTTTATCAATACTTTTCATAATTGAATGAAATATTTAAGATATATATATATATATATAAATTTTAAAGGATTTATTTTTTTTTTTTTTCACTGAGCTGTAGTGTAGTGTGTCTTCTCTTCACAAAATATGACTGTGACTCTGGCTGAAATGAGATACTGTAATTAAGATGCCTCCCTTTGGAACAGTCTTTGTGGCGGTGGCAGAGCCATGATGCCTCTGTAGGCAGCTCACTTGGTTTTAAAACAAAGCAAATATGTATTTTACCTCCTAAACAAGTTCTCATTTGTACACTGGTTGTTTCGTTTGGACAAATACAGTCTTTAATGTAAAGAATGTATTAATATGCTGCATGTCTCTTTGTGTTATCCGTATAGTTTGTGGTTCCATGAAAGTTGAAATGCACAAGGCAGATGTATAATTTCAGCATATGGGAAGTGAGTGTGAGAGTTTCCAAGAAATTATTTTTATTCATAAGCCATGAAAATAATTCTGCCAGAGCCTGCAGAGAGTTTCCACACACAAGCAGCATTATGAGTACAACCACAGTGCCCCCTTATGTGTGATGGAGAAAAAAAACACCTCCAACTGACGCCACACACAGAAGCACACTGTGAGACTAACCATATGCGTAGATGGCAGGTTTGCCTGTATCCCAATATCCATAGGGGTTACGATAGCTCTTCGCCAACTTCTAGATGGATTCTGAGAAAAACAACCAAGCACACACAGAAGCACACTGTGAGACTAACCATATGCGTAGATGGCAGGTTTGCCTGTATCCCAATATCCATAGGGTTACGATAGCTCTTCGCCAACTTCTAGATGGATTCTGAGAAAAACAACCAATCTTATTAACATGAGAAGGTGACTGTGCCACTGTGCTGTTCTTTTAAAACAAGCCCTCACCCTAAAGGCACTTTTCAAAAAGCTGCGCTCTTACATAGTAACGTGTTCTGTTGGGATGTAATTGTTATTTTTGCTCAAAAATCACTGATTTATCACAAAGTACAAACCGCTGTGAAGAACACCTCTCATCCTCTCCATGGTGCTGTTGCTGCACAGCGGAGCACCTTTAGCAACAGACTGCTCCCATCATGGTGTACAAGAAAACGTTTTTGCAGATCCTTTTTTCCTGCTGCCATCAGGGTGCAGAACTGAGTTGGCTCTCTAGCCAGTGCATCTGTTTATAAGTTGTTTCTTTCAAAGTCACTTTTTCGCCTTCATTGATTAATGCAGATACTACTGTCTGTCCATCACAGATTCTGATCTGATCATTTAGTCTTTATTCTTATCATTTTCATTGATTTTTGTCTAGCTACTGTGACTCCTGGGAATCAGTATAGTGTTTGTTTGTTTTTTTTCAAATATTCATATCAGTCTTGTAAAGCAAATATTCTTGTCAAGAAAATCCTGAATTTGCTTAAACTCAAACTCTGCATCTGCAAATTGTCTAATACACTGATACTAGGTTTGCTTTGCACTGTAATGATACTGATTTTAAGCGCAGGCCAAATGTTATTTCAGTTCATCTTTAAAAATGTGGCATAGAATCTGTAATTCATATTCTTGCTGCCATGCCTTTAAAACATGAGTGGCTTATTTTCTTGAATAATCAATAAGAAGGTAGTTTAAACTGGTTTTCAAAGTTATAGAAACCAAGTTTCCTCCACTCAGAGTGGAGTATACAATGTAAGTTAATCATCAGTCTTTGAAATAGGCTCTTATAGAGCTCACATAACAGTCCCCCCAGTTTTGGCATTGTTCGACAAACTGTAAGTGTTTTCTTTGAAAGCTCGAATCCAGGAGTTTGAACATTAGCTGTGATGGATGAGAGTTTTAGTCTTTAACTGTAAGTACAAACTGAATAGTCTTTACAGATCTCATCTATTCAAGCTATGAATAAATTGAATGTGCCTGGTGAACGCATTTCTGATAGGGGTGACTTTTTATTCCTTTTTGAATCATTTGAGACATACCTACCTCCAATAGTTATGTGCTGTGACTGAAAAAAACTAAATGTATGTTTGGATATACTATGTAGATGTTTTTAATGTTAAAGTGTTTAGCAAAATGAATTAATTAGAAGAGTAGAAGGATTTGCAAAAGTACAGTTTAGACCGGAGGTACCCAAACCTTTTAATCCAAAAGGCCAAAAATCAAACTTGATTAAGGGCTGAGGGCCAAAAGTAAATGTTGCATTGTAAATACCAACTATATTATATTAAAATGTATTAAATTCCAACAAAAAATGAAATGATTAAAAATTTAGTTTTTAATGTTATTTTTAAATCAAATTTAATTTTATTTTACTTTTTTAATAAAATTTTCCCTATTTTTTCCCTCCTCGTGTGGGGCCAAAATCAAAGGTCATCACGGGCCAACTCTGGCTTGCAGGCCCTGGTTTGATCATCTCTGGTTTAGACAGAAATATTTAAAATAATAATGTACATTCAACTGGTCTTTAGGTGATCAGAACCCTAGAACTTACTGGCTAAGTCTTTTGTGACCATTAAAAGTGTTTATTTTGTGATAATGACCAGCTGACGGCACATTATCTGGCTACATGGTTGCTTGCCAAATCAATAAATAAAAGGACATGAAATATTGATTTGAGTGGGATTTTTATTCGGGGGACATCGATCAGTTATACAAGTTAATGGTCATGTATGAAATTGTGTGTTATACCGCAGTCATAGTTAAATGATACAGAGTAAAAAACTTTACTCCAGATTGTCTAAGTGTCACCCTACTTCTACTGTTCTCTACAGCAGCCTTAACAAGTCCTGAGCGATTCTCGGCACTTTCCAAAGGACCTGCCTTTTAGTTCTATAAGTAGAGAGTTAAAGAGACAAGACCATTTTTCCAAAAAGAGAAGAGAAACGCAGGAGAAAGATTTAGAGTTTTTCGCACAAAGTAATCAAAAAAGCACAGCTAGGACCTCCAAAATGGCGCAGCACATAAGGAATCGTCTGGGTGCTATCGGCACAGACGCCATTCAGAATCTGTTAAGCCGCTCCCGCCACTCATGAGAGATTCCATTACAGGAGAAATGGGATAGCAACACAATTATCTCAAGTCCAATTCTCCAAGCCCCATTGTGTCTGCAAACTGAGACCTGAGCCTGGAATACTATGGGCCGGGGGGGGGTGGAATTCAACTTACCCTTCCCTGAATGCACTAAGCTTTTTCCATCAGAAAGAGGAAAGAAATAAGAGAGAGTAAAACAAGAAAAAAAAGGCAGGGTTTGGATAGCTTGCGATTCAAAAGATTGGCCTTGGGTGGCTCAGGGCAGCAGATGCCTCCGTAGCAAAGAGGTCTCATGCCGTCTGGAGAACTTGCCCCTTAACAACATGAGGAGAGGGGGAAAAAAGAGAAACTCGGGGTATACAGGACAACAAAAAGGCAATTCGAAGCACATATGAGAGGACAATGCTAATACGCATCCAAAAGTGCCTGTGTGCGGAGTGCATGGCTGAGTCTTGAGCAGAATCTGTCCGCGGTGCCTAGTTCCTCTTGTATGTCATTGTGTAGTATAAAATGATGCAATTATGAGCAAGGACCAATGCATTGCATTACAGCATTACGTTGGCTTAATATTGCAAAAGCTACCAGGCGAAAGTCATTTGGGACTTCGCTTTGAACTAGCTGAATGAAGATATACATTTAATAGCAGCTTTCTGATTGCAGTTAAAGGTGTGTCATCGATTCAGTCCAAAAACAAATACGTTTTACTTTATTATTTGTGGAAAACTCTGAGGAACTGCACTGACAGCAGAACAGGCTGTTATTACACCCGCCAATGGCTTTATTCCACTGTTGCCGTGTTCCAAATTTCAGACTATTCCAACAGGTAATTTAATTTAATTTTTTATTGCTGCATTTTATCCAAAATTTCTATTGTCTAAAATTCCCCCATTCATTTATTTTATTTTATTTTATTTTTATTTATTTTTTTCATTTAGAAGTTCCTACATTTAAAACTTTTGAGCAAGTGTGCTTAGAGTCACCAGATATTGCATCGTTTTTTTCTTCTGCACACGTCCCTCGATTTAAACAACATCCTTCATTGACAATTACTTGCAAAAGTTCTTGCTGAGCTTCAGAGCAGGCTTTAAGTTTCAAACATTAGGCATTTTACTCTTTGTACACGCAACAAAAGCATTGTTAGCAATACTCTCCCAAACTCTGACATCGTGAGATATGTGATAACACATTTAATTACGTCCTGGTAGATAAACCATGTGGAGGACTTTGAAAAGAGCCCAGGAGTGAGCTGACGTAACACTGCTTGGTTATCAGAGCTTCCGAACACAATCCCAGTTTGAAGCCTGTCGACATATTTTATAAGCTTGTTAAGAGGAAATAAAAGGTGTGCACTGAAGAAAGGAGACCACACGCCCAATTTTGGAAGCTTTTATCCTCCTTCTCTCCTCAGACAAAAGGGATTTCAGTGGCACTAATTACACCAAGGGTAATAATATAAAGAGCGAAAGGAAATTCCATTTTTCCCCATACTGAGGTTTGACCCACAGCTTGACCTCCCTACCGTAGGGGAGGAGCGTTTGATTAGCGATCAAATGATTAGTGGGCTAGCGACTAGAAATCTCCACTGTGGGGAGAGTTTCACAAGCTCCATTACACAAGCTTTAAAGTTAGTCACAAAAATTGGTGGGGAGTGTGTATTCTTCTGAAGTTCCTCTAATATGCTTTACTTTCTTTTAAGTTCAGACAGATCATATCTTTAATTAAAGTGCCAAAATCCAAATCTCTAACTTTTGCTCTGCCTTTCAGTGCGCTATATCCTCACATCCCAAAAGACACAGATGTAGCGATGGGAGTCCAAATATCATAAGAGGCATTATTATGTGCTGTTTCTCGTTGATGTAGCTCCATATGAGCAGGCCCGCAGATTCCCACAGCACCAGCCATTCATTCTACAAACACGTTTGTTTATTAGACCACTGGTTCTCAGCTACCCAAAAATGGTCTGTACTGATGTGTATGGCAATAAAAAAGCATGCTAAATGCAACTAATAGATTGAATGTAGCAATATAATTGTGTGTAGTTATTATGCAACATGATCTGATGAGGAATTGTATGTATTTCCCCTAAAATGTGGTTCTGCCACACATACATTTACTTACTGATAGAATCTAAATTGTAAATTGTTTACATATGAACAACTTTACAGATTTTCAAAGTTATGAATCTTTATTTAGTATGTGACATTTTAATTCATGGGAATGTTTGGATGATTCCATTATGTTTATGATCAATGACATTATGTTTTTAGTTTAACCAGTTGGCTCATTTACTTAACTTGAAATATAATTTAATTCTGTTCTTTGTGACTTGTGTTGCCACCTCATTTAAAAAAAGATTACATAATTGTAATGTTATATATATTATAATTATGTAATCGTTTGACAGGCATTAAATCGTAGGCCGCCAAGAGCATGAAATCATCCAAATTAAATTGTGTATGATAAACAATTTTAGTACTGTGTCGGGTAACCATTTAAGTGCTGAATCAACCAGTCGAAAACCTCTGTCTTTGACATTTTGACTAATGTTTATGCTTTAAGCTACCAATAAGAGTGTCTAATCAAAACGCCATTTAACATTTTACGTCATTTAAATGCATTTTCACTCAAAATCAAGTACACCCCATGCAAAAAAAAAAAATGCAGAATATGTCTGGGCCTACATACTGTCCATGTGTAATGATTATGCAAGTTACTCTGCAAGACACTTGAAATTAATTCACTGGTAATGGTAAACAGCTTGACTAGGTGAGAATTATCTGAAAAGCTCTTTCTCTGTTTCTATTTTAGCAGAAGAGCAGGGAAATCTAATTCAATGAATCTGCTCCTTCGTTAGCAGGAGACACAGAGCAGGGAACCGATAGAGAAACGTGAGAAAACAGCTGTAATCACCTGAGTCATCACAACTTTGTTAGCTGTTAACAGTGTTGTTGTCCCCCCGTGGGGCAGAATGTTGATGGGTACGGGACGCTCATAATCGGTGAATTCCTAAGGCAGTCGCTTTATTTACACCTCTTTCTGCTCCCTCCGCTTGGAGCCCTCATCAACGCCTGAAAATTAGAGAAGTGAGGAGTGATTTGAAGATGATGATTTCAACATCATCTTCCTGCTGCTTTTCTCTTTGTCACAGAAAATGAATCAGCTCAGTGGAGCAGATAATACGGTGTTTTCCCATTTCAATTTTAGAAAATAATTTATTTTCAATTACTCAATTGTGAATTACAGAAAGAGCAACTTTCAATGTAGGCTATATGCTGTATGTATATATATTTTATTTTTATTTTTTTTTTCAAAATCACATGCAATATGGGCACCAACAAGAACACAAGGGAGCCCATAAAAGGTCTAAAGAGTCCATATGCCTGTAAGCAACAGCTGAACTATAGCAGCGTTTTTCTTTAATGTGAGATGCATTCCGCCCTATTTTCTGTCAGGTACAGAAAATACGAGTGGAATGCATCTATAAATGTATATTTTTGAATATGTAATATGCAATTCTTTATTCTGGTCCTGTGGTACACACACGGAGACAGCCTCGGGGGTCTCCTTCAAGTGACTCTGACATGATAGCATGTCCTCTTTTATTTTGGGGTTACCATGACCTCGGTATGTATTTCACCATGCGCTTACACCTGAATACTAGATGCTGATGCAGTATAAAGAGGAGAAAGAGAAGAATGAGTTGCGCTTTTGTTGACCTGATTGCTATCCCTCTTTGAGGTTATGGTTTCCTCTAATTGGACAGGACTAACGTGGCCTACTTAACCCAGCCAAGCAATGGATTTGGAGGTCTGTAATTGGTTGAGAGGGCTCCTCACAGTAGCGCATGGCCAATTAATCCTCGCCACTGAGAGAGGTGGGCACGAGAGGAGAAATACAACTGAGTTAAGAGGTGGAAATCGACTGCTTTTTTAGTTCGTCTCTCCAGTCAATGTTTCAAAGCGTTTTTAAAAAGTTGATTGGGAGTTTTTCCAGAAATCCTGCCTTTTATTTTCTCTGCTTTTACTCCTACTCTCACATGTTTTGTTTCCTAATGGAAATTATTCTCATGAGGGGGTTGACGAGAAAAAAGGCAGACTGAGTTAGAGTTTTGGTTTGTTTTCAAAAGGGATGAAAAGAAGCAAATCCCCTCTAACTATTAGCGAAAGAAGAGACAGAAATTATTTCTCGGTTAATAACAGTAGGCGCTACAAAGACTGGCTAACCGCTTTGCTCTTTGAGTATCACACCGGTGCTGAACTGTGGGAGGCTGGAGTAGTAGACTTCTTAAGCGCCCTGGAGATATTCTTCCGAAAGCAGATGAGTGGAGTCTGACATCATTTCCTGCAATAAGAAAAACAATGAAGTTAGTAGAAGTTGTGCAAAATACAGAAAGTTGTACAAAGTAGATACAAACACATTTGAAGAGACCGTTGCCTACACACTATGGGCCTCATTTATCAATCTAACGTAGAAACGAGCGCAGATCTGTGCGCACAAATCAACTTACGACAGAGTTCACGTGTGATTCATGAAACATTCGTATGCCGCCAATCTCATCGTACGAATGATCGTATGTTGATAAATGTGGCGGCAGAAAACAATCGTCATTTGAAT